>NW_011494728.1:1071802-1072254 GCF_000754665.1 Bison bison bison
AAGAACTGACTCATTGGAAAAGACCCTGATGCTGGGAAAGACTGAAGGCAGGAGGAGAAGAGGATGACACAGGATGTGATGTTTGGATGGCATCACCAAATCGATGGACATGAATTTGATCAAGCTCTGGGAATTGATGATGGACAGGGAAGCCTGGCATGCTGCAGCCCATGGGGTGCAAAGAGGCGAACATGACTGAGTGACTGAACTGAAGTGATGATTACAAAATAAATAATTATTAGGGACAAGTTTTTGTCAGCAAAAAAAAAGACCAGGAGCCAACTGTGCTTCAGATCATGAACTCCTTATTGCCAAATTCAGACTTAAATTGAAGAAAGTGAGAAAAACCACTAAACTATTCAGGTATGACCAAAATCAAACCCCTTATGATTATACAGTGGAAGTGAGAAATAGATTTATGGGACTAGATCTGATAGACAGAGTGCCTGATG
>NW_011494728.1:1072354-1084013 GCF_000754665.1 Bison bison bison
CTACTCAATATGCTAGCAAATTTGGAAAACTCAGCAGTGGCCACAGGACTGGAAAAGGTCAGTTTTCATTCCAATCCCAAAGAAAGGCCCTGCCAAAGAATGCTCAAACTACTGCACAATTGCATTCATCTCACAGGCTAGTAAAGTAATGGGCAAAATTCTCCAAGCCAGGCTTCAGCAATACGTGAACTGTGAACTTTCAGATGTTCAAGCTATTTTTAGAAAAGGAAGAGGAACCAGAGATCAAATTGCCAACATCCACTGGATCGTGGAAAAAACAAGAGAGTTCCAGAAAAACATTTATTTATGCTTTATTGACTATGCCAAAGCCTTTGGCTGTGTGGATCACAATAAACTGTGGAAAATTAAGAAAGAGATGGGCATACCAGACCACCTGACCTGCCTCTTGAGAAACCTGTATGCAGGTCAGGAAGCAACAGTTAGAATTGGACATGGAACAAAAGACTGGTTCCAAATAGGAAAAGGAGTATGTCAAGGCTGTATATTGTCTGCCGGGGTCCAGCCCTGGCTGATCCAGGGTATTCGAAGGGGAGATGGCTTTGGCGAGGATCAGGATACAATAGCTTCAATTAGATATTAATTAGAGATATAAAGAGTAATAGAATGAGGATAGCTCAGTAGGAAAATTCAGTGGAGAAAAGAGGCTGAGTAGCTTGGTTTATGCGGGAGACCAATAAAACTTCAAGACAAGAAGTTTGCACCACTTACGTAGGCCGCAGGCATCCTTCCGTTCTCCCAAAAGAGAGGAGACACTTAGGCCTCCCCGGTCAGATCTTAGAAGCCCAGGCAAAATTAGTAAGCTTGGTGGGTTCCGCGCTCCAGATGGAGACTCAGCCAGAGTGAGAGAGAGAGCAACATAGGGAGACCAGTCTTTCGAGGAACTGATCCCAGTTCTTTATTTTCCGTGGTCTACTTTTATACACTGAGATGTTATGCAAAAGTCACGTGGGGTCAGTAGTCCTGACTTTTATCAAAGTCAGGTGCTTCATACAATTGTATACAGAGGTCTTAGGGGTATTACATCATCTTCTGGCCAGGGGGCCTGCTGACAATTTATGACCCTCTCCTTGTGACAGCGGACAGTCAACCAGGACACTTATTTCTCCAGGGGTGATTATTCTCAAAACAGACGCCACCCAAATAAAGTTACATTCCTATAGGGTGAGGGTATAGTGGGTTTTAGTTAAGGAAAGAATTTACTTAGCCTAAGGTCTAACGTGATTTATATCAAAGGTTAATACTTATTTCTTCTATATATTCATTAATGTGTGTAAGGGCAGGGGATGTGGAGACTTAGCAACAAACATTGGCTCAACAAATGAAAAACCCTTCACCAATACAATTTCTAATCAGCCCACTATACTTATACTAATGGTTTTCTAACTTTTCTAAGGTACCTGTTTTTAGAAGGTTTAAAGCATCTCATGCCTCTCACAGTTGGGAGGCTGTGAGCAATCACATGTGGCCAGACAAGCCTGTCAGGCAGGCTAGAGAACCTTCAGAGGAGTTTGTAGGTTAAAACACTCTTGTCACGCCCAGGAGTTTTTATTAACTGGAGCTCTAAGTTAACTCCTTCTCCAAAAGAAGTGGTGGGGGACAGCCTCCCGTAAAGTCAGAGGTGTAGGTGAGAGCACAAAGAAGTAAAGTAGGCAGGCTCTGGTTATGGGGGTAGATGCCCCCATAACCAGGGGGGACTCCTGAGTCTCGATCCCACCTTTGCGTATGTTGAGCCTCCTTCCTCATGACCTTTGCCATGGGTGGAGTGCCTCACGCCGGCTCCCAACAATTGTCACCCTGCTTATTTAACTTACATGCAGAGTACATCATGAGAAACGCTGGGCTGGATGAAGCACAAGCTGGAATCAAGATTGCCAGAAGAAATATCAATAACCTCAGATATGCAGATGACACCACCCTTATGGAAGAAAGTGAAGAAGAACTAGAAAGCCTCTTGATGAAAGTGAAAGAGCATAGTGAAAAGCTGGCTTAAAGCTCAACATTCAGAAAACTAAGATCATGGCATCCGGTCCCACCACTTCATGGGAAATAGATGGGGAAACAGTGGTAACAGTGAGAGACTTTATTTTGGGGGACTCCAAAATCACTGCAGATGATGATTGCAGCCATGAAATTAAAAGACACTTACCTTTTGGAAGGAAAGTTATGACCAACCAGATAGTATATTAGAAAGCAGAGACATTACTTTGTCAACAAAGGTCTGTCTAGTCAGGGCTATGGTTTTTCCAGTAGTCCTGTATGGATGTAAGAGTTGGAGTATAAAGAAAGCTGAGTGCCAAAGAATTGACATTTTGGACTGTGGAGTTGGAGAAGACTCTTGAGAGTCCCTTGGACTGCAAGGAGATCCAACCAGTCCATGCTAAAGGAGATCAGTCCTGGGTGTTCATTGGAAGAACTGATGTTGAAGCTGAAATTCCAGTATTTTGACCATCTGATGTGAATAGCTGACTCACTTGAAAAGACTCTGATGCTGGGAAATATTGAGGGCAGGAGAAGAAGGGAATGGCAAAAGATGAGATGGTTGGATGGCATCACTGACTCAACAGACATGAGTTTGGGTAGGCTCTGGGAGTTGGTGTTGGACAGGGAAGCCTGGGGTGCTGCGGTTCATGGGGTCGCACATGGTCGAACACGACTGAGCGACTGAACAGAGATGAACTGAAAATAAAATATTTTCTTTGTGTATTCAGACATTTATCATTACAAAAATTTATTTTTTTTTTCTGATGATTAAAGTTTGTATCTGACATTGTTTTTCTGGTTCTTCCCTGGTTGCTCAGATGGTAAAGAATCTTCCTGCAAAGTAGGAGACCTGGGTTCAATTCCTGGGTCAAGAGGATCCCCTGGAGTAGGGAATGTCAACTCACTTCATATTATTTCCTTCAGAATCCCATGGACAAGAGGAGCTTTGCAGGCCTCAGTCCATGGGGTTCCAGAGTCAGACACAACTGAGCAAGTAACACATAAATTTTTCCTTTGTCCATACAAGGCCTTTTGCATTGTTTCTTTTAGTTTAAGTCTGCTGAAAATTAATTACCTTGTTTTTCTTTATCTGAAAATGTGAATAATAAACCTTCATCCTTAAAATACAGTTTTTCTGGATAAAGAATTATGTGCTGACATATCTTTTTAGCACATTTACTTGTTTTATGCTTCATGCATTTTGATGAAAAGTTAGTGATTAATCATATTGCTGTCCTCTGTATGTAATGTGTCATTTTTCATTTGCCACTTTTGATGTTTGCTCTTCATCTCTGACTTTCAACAGTGTGACTGTAATGTTGCCAAGCTTGGGCTTCATTTTGTTTATTATGATTTTTTTTTTTTTTTTTTGTATCTTGGATATGGAAATTTCTTGTCAAATTTAGGGAATTTTGTGGCATTTTATCTTAAATTCTTTTCCACATTTTCTTTCTCTTTCCTTTGTGATATTCCATTTACACATCTGTGTAATGACCATGTGTGTACATAATACCCAGTGATCTTTTGCTGTCATCTAACAAGTCCTCAAGACTCTGTTCTTTATTTTTGTATTTTCTGTCCAGTATTTACTTCTGTACTTTCTATTAATCCATCTTCAAAATCTATTTCTCTTTATTATGCCATTTCAATTTTACTATAAAATCACCTACCTTTTAAAAATTTCTCAGTTTTAAAATTCTTATTTGAAATTGCAATTATCAGCTGAAATCCACTCACTCTGTTTGAGGTTACAATTTATGGAACATGCTTTATTTTCCTACATTGGGGATAGTTAAAATAGCTGCTTTTAAATCTTGTGAGTTTACTTAAACATCTGGTTCATCACACAGTCACACTTTATAGATTGTCTTTTTTTCTTGAGAATGGATTTTTGGATGGTTTCCCAAACATTATGAATATTAGGCTGAGGAAATGCTGTATTGTGTAGTTCTTCAAGAGTGTTCTTTTCTTTGTTTAAGAATAAAATTTTCTTGACTGAGCTGAATATTTTCTTCTCTGGCCCTTTGTTTTTCAGGATTCCTCTACTCCCTTCAGCCTTCATGAGATATTCAAACTTTCCTCTCCCCACTCAAGGAATATTGTACATTTTTTTCATAGGTGCTTCCACCAATTTTGTGTCTGCTTCATGAGATGCTAGCTACAGGTGAAAACTGTGGAAGGAGAATTTACTTGCATGGCTCCTTCTATCCTATCCTTCATACACTCATTCTTCAATAGGCAGGTTGCTTTTGTTCACGTCTCAGTACATTCAGGTAGTTGCTTTTGTATTGAGTTCCAGATTTAACAATAGCTTTTCTGTAGAAGGTATTCCAGTCTGATCAGAGTCAAATGTAAAAGTTGCATACATTTCTTGTTGCACATATGAAATTGCCGACTAATAAAGTGCAGAACATTATATCAAGTATGCAAATAAACAGGTCTGAACAATGAAATAGTAACTATGCCAAACAAGAGTGAACAGTATTGTCTTCCAGCTGTACTAAGTTATAAAAACATTTGAAAGTGAAAAAAGTAAAACTGTTAGTCTCTCAGTTATGTCCTACTCTTTCTGATGTCATGGACTGTAGCCCCCCAGGCTCCTCTGTCCATGTAATTCTCCAGGAAGAATACTGGAGTGGGTAGCCATGCCTTTCTCCAGAGAATCTTCGCATCTAGGGATCAAACCCAGGTCTCCTGCACTGCAGGCAGATTCTTTACCATCTGAAACATTTATGTGAGCTAAATTCGATCAATAGCACAAATACTGAGACAAAAATGAAAGGCTATTTTCAGACTAAACTTCAAAGTTTCTCGTATACTGGAAACAAAGCCATGGTGATACCTTTGACTTCTCTATTATTTTATGCATAGAGCCCCAGAATAGGCTGCAATGATGTTGTTAGACTGTGGAGTAGTGGTGGTGATGGTGGTAACGATGGTGATGATGGGAGGGGTGACAGTTCTGGCACTGCTGGCAGTGGTGTTAGTTGTTGTGAGAATATTAGTATTGATGATGCTGGTTGGGTAGGGGTGGAAATAGAGAAAATTATAATGTTATAGTATTTAAATCTGAGAGAAATGATTTGAATAAATGATTAGATAACAGGTTCCACAAAAGGCTGAATTTCACCTATTTCTAACATTGGGAAAGATCAAGTAAAAGTTATGTTTACCTCAACTTAAGTTATGAAACTATAATATCTAGTGAGCCTCATTTAACCTACTTGTAATATTTTCCAAGGCAAATTTGATTGTTTCTTAAGACCAAAGAACTTATTCTCTAGACTATATCTGTATTCTCTCTCTCACTGTGTCCCTGTAACATTTGGTTCATATTTTTAAAAATATATATATTTTTTATCTTGCCATAACAAACATTCAGATTTTTATGTTATTTATTTGAGAATGAAGAAAGGAGTATTCTTTTTTATTCCCTGAATTACCTTACATAATGTTTTGAGTGCTGTTCAAATAGATGGGGAAACAATGGAAAGAGTGACATACTTTATTTTGGGGGGCTCCAAAATCACTGCAGATGGTGACTGCAGCCATGAAATTAAAAGACACTTGCTCCTTGGAAGAAAAGTTATGACCAACCTAGACAGTGTATTAAAAAGCAGAGGCATTACTTTGCCAACAAAGTTCTGTTTAGTCAAAGCTATGTTTCTTTCCAATACTCATATGTGGATGTGACAGTTGGACTATAAAGAAAGCTGAGTGCCAAAGAATTGATGCTTTTGAACTGTGGTATTGGAGAAGACTTTTGAGAGTCCCTTGGACTGCAAGGAGATCCAACCAGTCCATCCTAAAATAAATCAGTCTTGAATATTCACTGGAAAGACTGATGTTGAAGCTGAAACTTCAAAAATTTGGCCACCTGATGGGAAGAACCGACTCATTGGAAAAGACTCTGATGTTGGGAAAGATTGAAGGTGGGAGGAGAAGGGGATGACAGAGGATGAGATGGTTGGATGGCATCACCGACTCAATGGACATGAGTTTGAGTAAGGTCCAGTAGTTGGCGATGGACAGGGAGGCCTGGCGTGCTGCAGTCCATGAGGTCACAAAGATTCGGACACAATTAAGAACTGAATTGAACCGAACTGATGTTCAAAAGTATGGAGTTTAACCATGGTTTAGAGTATGCAAAAATGTTACATTTTTTTGCATTTTTCCATAAAGTAAAATTAATTTAACTCTGAAATGCATAATAATGATTGACTTGAAATATTTTATAAAATATTTAATCACCTTCCTTTCTACCTACATTCACTCAGTGTTCATCAGTAATCTGCACAGCAAAACAAATACTGATGTCCCTAGATTTGCCCCATATCTCTTGGCTCTCAGAATCCTATGACATTAGCACACAGCTTCATGGCTGAGGTAGGAAAGTGATGCCCAACATCCAGCTGAAATAGGAAAACCACTGAGCCATCCGTTTGCCTCTGTGATTTTCCTTACCAAAATCATACAATACAAAGAAGCATGTAGAGCTGGCAATCGTAAGACCTGTCAAGCTTTTATTTTTCCTCTTCCCAATATAAAGATAGCTCCTCCCTTTCCTCTGTTTGCTTTTCTTTCCCCACCACCTCCATCTATTTTAGAAAAATCCTACCCTGGGGTCTCAGAACTGAGCGTAATAGCTACCTTAGAAGGAGATTGTCCTTCAGAAACCTGTATTTCTACCTGTTTCTAATCTCCCTTTCATACTGTTTATACTGATGCTGGGCAAGATTGAGGCCAGGAGGAGAAGGGGACGACAGAGGATGAGATGGTTGGATGGCATCACTGACTCAATGGACATGCGTTTGGGTAGACTCCGGCAGTTGGTGATGAACAGGGAGGCCTGGTGTGCTGCGGTTCATGGGCTTGCAAAGAGTCGGACACGACTGAGCAACTGAGCTGAATCTCCCTTTCATTGAGAGAATACAAATCTGGCTACCTGATTGAAGTGAGGAAATGTAAGGGAAATACATACAGCAACAAATTACTAATAAGACCTTGAGAAGTCACTCTGCTGCATACTCAGTGAAATACTATTTGTGAAATCAGTGTGCATAAATTTAGTTTAAATGTGAAGAGAAATGCTAATTCTAATTTGAGTGACAAGTAGGAAGAATAAATCTATTAGCTTCATTTTTTTCTCATGTTCTCTAAATTATCAGTCATTTGTTATTTTTGTTAGAATTTTCAAGGTCCTTTACAGTTACTATTCTCTAAGAGACTGAATTTGCTCAGACTCAGCAAGAAGGGCTCGGGTTGGAAGTACAGTGAATCCACATCTTACTGTGCCAGAGGAATCTGGTGGGAAATTGGGCAGCACTCATTTAGGGGATTAAATCATCCTTGGGCTGGTGGAGAAAAAAAAAAAAAAAAAAACTAAAGAGAGACCCTAGGCTTCACAGAGTCTTTGAGGCTCTGAACTGAAATTTCTAAAGTTGGTGAGTGATTATCTTTGCCTATATTTCATATCTTATTGCACCCTCCTTGCCTAAGTAAAATTTCTTATCTATATTGCTTAATCCAACCCAAAGGGAAATGTATTATTTTTATGGATATTCTTAGTTTATTATAGTAAGTTTGTAAGCAGAACAAATCATATCCTTTATCCTCTATCTTATTCCAAAGAAAGAAGAACATTACTTCAGCTAAACTAGTTGGAAGAAAATGCCAAAATTTTCCCATTGGTTCTGTTCTTTCTCTCCTGATAGTATCCAAAATATATTAAACCCATGTGCTGATCTGTAGCACACATCAAACTCCTTACTTTGCAGGATTTAAATAACTCCAAATATGCCCCAAGTGTTCATCCCCGTTGAACTAATAGCCAGGTGCTTACCAAAAAAATCTCTCAAAAGACAGCCCAATCTTCCCTTGAAAAATGGTTTCTCTGACAAATTTCTGCCTGACTTCTGTTACTCAAAGTTAATGTGCATATAAAACACACAGGGATCTTATTAAAATGAGGATTTTAGGCTGAATGTCCCAGAGGTTCTGATTCAATAAGCTTGGAACAAGACCTAGAACTCTGCATTTTTGACAGGCCCCCAGGTGATTCTGAGACAAACGCTTTGCAAACTTATCTATCTGCCTTATGTAATGCTTATGAGATCTGCCCTCCACTTGTAATCACAAGAAGAAGACAGAAGACATTTTTCCCTCCTGTTGTCTTTCCTTTACTGACACTTCTTTCCCTATTAAAAAAAACAGGCAAATTTGAGAAACTGCTCTTTATCTTCCATCTCTGTCCTTTCTCATATACACTTTTTCTCAATAATAAAATGTCAGTTTTTTTTCTGATATATTTTTCTCTTCCTTACCAGTTAGGTTATTTTTCTCCTGTAATTTCCACCCCCCCCCTTTTTTTCATGCTGCTATCAAAAATTTATTATTTCACTAATAAAGCAATTTATACAGTTAATATGGATTCTGAATTTACCACAGAGGATCACTGACAGCTATTCAGAGTGTATTTATAAATAATAATTTTATAAATATCAGTGGAAAATGTGACTTTTCCATTCAGTACAGTTCAGTTGCTCAGTCATGTCTGAATCTTTGTGTCCCCATGGACTGCAACAAGCCAGGCTTCCCTGTCTATCACCAACTCCCGAACTTACTCAGGCTCGTGTCCATTGAGTCGTTGATGCCATCCAACCATCTCATCCTCTGTCATCCCCTTCTCCTCCCGCCTTCAGTCTTTCCCAACATCAGGGTCTTTTCCAAAGAGTAAGTTCTTTGCCTCAGGTGGCCAGAGTATTGGAGGTTCAGCTTTAGCATCAATCCTTCCAGTGAATATTCAGGACTGATTTCCTTTAGGAATGACTGGTTGGGTCTCCTTGCAGTCCAAGGAACTCTCAAGAGTCTTCTGCAATACTACAATTTAAAAGCATCAATTCTTCAGCACTCAGCTTTCTTTATAATCCAACTCTCACATCCATGCATAACAACTGGGAAAAACCATAGCCTTGTCTAGACAGACCTTTGTTGGCAAACTAATGTCTCTGCTTTTTAATATGCTGTCTAGGTTGGTCATAGCTTTTCTTCCAAAGAGCAAGCGTCTTTTAATTTCACAGCTGCACTCACCATCTGCAGTGATTTTGGAGCCCAAATAAATAAAAGTCTCTCACTATTTCCACTGTTTTCCCATCTATTTGCCATGAAGTGAGGGGACCAGATGTCATGATCTTAGTTTTCTGAACGCTGAGTTTTAAGCCAACTTTTCACTCTCCTGTTTCATTTTCATCAAGAGGCTCTTTAGTTCCTCTTCACTTTCTACCATAAGGGTGGTGTCATCTGCATATCTGAGGTTATTGAAATTTCTCCTGGCAATATTGATTCCAGCTTGTGCTTCATCTCGAATGATGTACTCTGTATATAAGTTAAATAAGCAGGGTGACAATGTACAGCGTTAATAGTCTCTTTTCCCAATTTGGAACCAGTCTGCTGTTCCATGTCCACTTCTGACTTTTGCTTCTTGACGTGTATACCGATTTCTCAAGAGGCAGGACAGGTGGTCTGGTATTCCCATTTCTTGAAGAATTTTCCACAGTTTGTTGTCATCCACACAATTAAAGACTTTGACATAGTCAATAGAGCAAAAGTAGATGTTTTTCTGAATCTTTCTTACTTTTTTGATGATCCACTGGTTTTTGGCAATTTTATTTCTGGTTCCTTTGCCTTTTCTAAATCCAGCTTGAACATCTCAAAGTTCAGTTCATAAACAGTAGAAGCCTGGCTTGGAGAATTTTGAGAATTACTTTGCTAGTATGTGAGATGAGTACAGTTGTGCTATAGTTTGAACATTCTTTGGCATTGCCTTTCTTTGGGATTGGAATGAAAACTGACCTTTTCCAGTCCTGTGGCCACTGCTGAGTTTTCCAAATTTGCTAGCATATTGAGTGCAGCACTTTCACAGCATCATCTTTTAGGATTTGAAATAGCTCAACTGGAATTTCATCACCTCCACTAGCTTTGTAGTGATGCTTCCTAAGGCCCACTTGACTTCACATTTCAAGATGTCTGGCTCTAGGTAAGTGATGACACCATTGTGGTTATGTGGGTCATTTGGATCTTTTTTGTATATCTTCTTAATATCTTTTGCTTCTGTTAGGTCCATACTATTTCTGTCCTTTAATGTGACCATTTTGAATGAAATGTTCCCTGGTATCTCTAATTTTTTTGAAGAGATCTCTAGTGTTTCCCATTCTTTTGTTTTCCTCTATTTCTTTGCATTGATCACTGAGGAAGTCTTTCTTATCTTTACTTGCTATTCTTTGGAACTCTGTATTCAAATGAGTATATCTTTCCTTTTTTCCTTTGTGTTTAGCTTCTCTTCTTTTCTCAGCTATTTCAAGGCCTCCTCAGACAACCATTTTGCCTTTTTCCATTTCTTTTTCTTGGGAGTGGTCTTGATCATTACCTCCTGTACAATGTCATGAACCTCCCTCCATAGTTCTTCAGGCACTCTTTCAGAAGAATCCCTTGAGTCTTTTTGTCACTTCCACTGTATAATCGTTAAGAGATTTGATTTAGGTTATACCTGAATGTTCTAGTGGTTTTCCCTACTTTCTTTCAATTTAAGTCTAAATTTGGCAATATGGATTTCATGAGCTGAGCCAGAGTCAGCTCCCAGTCTTGTTTTTGCTGATTGTATAGAGCTTCTCCATCTTTGGCTGCAAAGAATATAATCATCTTTTGGTATTGACCCTCTGGTGATGTCCATGTGTAGAGTCTTTTCTTGTGTTCTTGGAAGAGGGTGTTTGCTAAGACCAGTGCATTCTCTTGGCAAAACTGTATTGGCCTTTGTCCTGCTTTGTTTTGTACTCCAAGGCCAAATTTGCCTGTTACTCCAGGTATCTCTGGACTTCCTACTTTTGCATTCCAGTCCCCTATAATGATAAGGCACCTTTACTGAGTGTTAGTTCTAGAAGGTCTTGTAGGTGTTCAAAGAACCATTCAGCTTCTTCAGCTTTACTGGTCAGGCATAGTCTTGGATTTCTGTAATACTGAATGGTTTGCCTTGGAAACGAATAGTGATTGTTCTGTCGTTTTTGAGATTGCCTCCAAGTACTGCATTTTGGACTCTTTTGTTGACTGTTCTTCTACTCCTTAGAAGAAATGGAGTAGACCTCATTTCTTCTAAGGGATTCTTGTCCACAGTAGTATATAATGGTCATCTGAGTTAATTCCACCCATTCCAGTCCATTTTAGCCCACTGATTCCTAAAATGTTGATGTTCACTCTTGCCATCTCTCCTGTTTGACCACTTCCAATTTGCCTTGTTTTATAGACCTAATATTACAGGTTCCTATGCAATATTGGCTTCTTGTAAACAACAAAATCCAAGATAAAATGTGGAGTTTGACAGTCTGCTAGACTCTCACTAGCTAAATAATTTCTGTAGTATGTTCTTACATTATAATTCTATTTCTTGCTTAGAACAATCACAGATTTCTAATATATATTGTTTGTGAAATCCAAGTGCTTATTATATGTTCACATTTCTAATGATGTTCCCTTTTAATAGTTCCTAAATTACAGCAATAGTAGATCTCTTGGAAATTCCTAAGAATTGGGAAATTTTTATGAGATTTCTAAATGGCACTTGGATCAAAGAGGAAGTCTCTAGGGAAATTTAGAAATATATATATAT
>NW_011494728.1:1084113-1089442 GCF_000754665.1 Bison bison bison
ATATATATATATATATATAAAATAAAAAATAAAATACATCAAAAATTGTCATTGAAGCAATATTTAGAAATTTGTACAACTATATGCATTTATTTTAAAAGAAGAATAAACAAGTCTAAAACAATAACTTGCTTCCTTCTTATAAACTAGAGAAAGAAGAATATTTACCTGAAAGAAATAGGGGAAGTGAAACAATAAAGAAAAATACAAGCCAATACAATTAATTAGAAAATCAAAGAAATCAAAAACTAATTTTTGAAAAAGACAAAATTTTACAACCTCTAGACAGTCTGATAAGGGGAATAAAGTAAAAGGACCCAGGTTACCAAATGTTACTGTTGCTCAGTCACCAAGCCTTGTTTGACTTTTGGGACCTCATAGACTGTGGCACAGCAGGCTTCCCTGGCCTTCACTACTGAAAAAAGTTTGCTGAAATTTATGTACATTGAGGCCTATTTATACATCTCATCCTCTGCCACCCACTTCTCCCTTTGCCTTCAATCTTTACCAGCATCAGAGTCTTTTCCAATGAGTCAGTTTTTTTGTATCAACTGGCCAAAGTATTGGAGCTTCAGCTTCAGCATCGGTCTTTCCAATGAATATTCAGAATTGATTTCCTTAAAGAATTGACTGGTTTGATCTCCTTGCAGTCCAAAGGACTCTCAAGAGTCTTCTCCAACACCACAGTTCAAAAGCATCCATTTTTTGGTGCTCAGCCTTCTTTATGGGTCCAACTCATATATCCATACATGACTACTGGAAAACCCATAGTTTTGCCTATATGTCTTTTGCCAGCAAAGTGATATCTCTGCTTTTTAATATGATGTCATAGCTTTCCTTATAAGAAGCAAGTGTCTTTTAATTTTGTGGCTGCAGTCACTGTTCCCAGTGATTTTGGAGCCCAAGAAAAGAAAATCTGTCACTGTTTTCACTTTTTATTTTCTATTTGCCATGAAATGATGGGACCAGATGCCATGATCTTAGTTTTTTAAATGTTGAGTTTCCAGCCAGCTTTTATACTCTCCTCTTTCACCCTCATCAAGAGGCTTTTTAGTTCCTCTTCTCTTTCTGCCTTAAGAGTGGTATTACCTGCATATCTGTATCTGTTGATATTTCTTCCAGCAACCTTGATTCCAGCTTGTGTTTCATCTAGTCCAGCATTTCACAGGATATACTCAGCATATAAGTTAAGTAAGCAGGGTGACAGTATACAGCCTTGTCGTACTCCTTTTCCAATTTAGAACCAGCCTGTTGTTTCATATCCAGTTCTAACTCTTGCTTTTTGACCTGCATACAGGTTTCTTAGGAGACAGGCAAGATGGTCTTATATTCCTAACTCTTTAAGAATTTTCCACAGGTTTGTGATCCACACAGTCCATGAAGCAGATGTAGATGTTTTTCTGGAATTGCCTTGTTTTCTCCGTGATCCAATGAATATTGGCAATTTGATCTCTGGTTCCTCTGCTTTTTCTAAGCCTAGCTTTTACATCTGGAAATTCTCCAATATCAGGAGTGAAATATATGGCATTACTACTAATCCCATGCATCTTAATAAAATAATAAGGAAAAGGAAATATACGGACAATGCAATGTCTATAAAATTGATAACAAATGGAAATGAGAAATCGCTTGAAACACACTACTGCAAAATCACTCAAGAAGAAATAGATATCTGAAATATTTTGATAATGCTTAAGACAATTGAATTTGTAGTTTAAAACTTTCTCACTTCTACATCCTCCTCTGTAAACAAAGGAAGTGCACGTAAGCCCTTATGATTTTACAGATGCAGTCTACTTAGTGTCTAAGCAGAAATACTGACAATTCCATCAGTATATTCCAGAAAACAGAAGAAAAATATGAGTTGAAAGCTATAAAACAGTCTTCAAGAATGTAGATATAAAAATACTAATGACATCATCCAAATCAAATCCAGCAATATTTAAAATGAGGTTCACAAACAAATGGAGTTCAGCCTAAGAATGAAATTAGTGTTTATCATTCATAAATTAATGCATTATACATACATGTACTAAATAAGAAAACATGATAATCTCAATAGATACAGGAAATATTTGAAAAAAATTAGTTTCTGAAAACTTCCTATGGAGTAAACTTTAGTAACCTAAAACTACAACTAATACAATGGGCAGAGAACAAATGCCTTCTCTTTAATATTGGGAAGAAGGCAAAATGTACTTTTTCAGAATTTCTTTTCAGTATTGTCCTGGAAATTCTGTCCAGATAAATAACAGAAGAAAAATATATAGAAGACATGCATGTTGACAAAGAAGAAAAAAATTATTTATTCACATGAAAGTGAAAAATGAAACTGTTAGTAATTCAGTCATTTCCAATTCTTATGACCTCATAGACTGTTACCTGCTAGGCTCCTCTGTCCATGAAATTTTCCAGGCAAGAATACTGGAGTGATTAATCATTCCCTTCTCCAGAGGATCTTCCTGATTCAGGAATTGAGCTTGGTTTTTCTGCATTGCAGGCAGATTCTTAATCATCTGAGCCACCATGGCATGATTACTTATTTTTTTTTTTAAGTTTTAACATCTATAAACAACTCCCACATAAGTGAATTTTGAAAGGTTACTGGATAAAATATCAACATACCAATGCCAATTATTTTCCTGCATAAAGACATTAATATATATATATATATATATGTATACATATACACAAAAAGTATGAATAGGAATATCTATGTAAATATACCATTGATACTATTACCACTTAATGAAGTACTTATATATAATTTTAACAAAATATGTATGGATGAATGCATACATGCTAAGTCACTTAAGTCATGTCTCTTTGAGACTCCATAGACTATAGCTCACCAGGCTCCTCTGTCCATCAGATTCTCCAGGCAAGAATAATGGAGTGGATTTCCATGCTGTCTCCAGAGGATCTTCCTGACCCAGGGATGGAACCCATGATTCTCAAGGCTCCTGTACTGGCAGGCAGGATCTTTACCCCAAGTGCCACCTGGGCAACCCCAATATGTATAGAATCTATATACAAAACATTGATGAAACAATTAAAAATTTAAATGAATGGAGAAAGTAACAATTATTCATAAATTGGAAGAGTTAATATTTTCAATATGTCAATGGTTCTCAATCTTCTCTTCAGTGTAAACAAAACCCTTCAAAACCTTAGCAAGCTTTATTTGTAGAAATTGGTAAGTTAATTTTAAAATGTATATGAAATGGAAAATGATTAGAACACCAAAGGATTCTTAAATGGAAGAGCATAGTTATAGGATTCAAGTTATCCAATTTCGGTGCATTAATATCAATCCCTGTAATAGACTGGTATTAGCAAAAGCATAGACATATGTATTTATGGAACAGAAGAGAGATATCAGCTATACATTCACACTGTATATTCAACAATTTTTGACAATATATTAATGGATAAATATTGTTTTCTCATAAACAAAGCAAAACCAAAGGACCTGCAACAGAAATATCAAACATAAAACTTCCCAGAAGCCCTATATAAATTCATTTACCTGGCCTTAGGTTTTCAGTATGGTGATGAATTTTCAGGTACAACACTAATATTGTCAACCATGGAAGGGAAGCTTGAGAAATTAGACTTTGTCAAAATCAAAACCTTTTGCTCTCTTCTGTGAGAGACTAAAAAAAAAGGAACAGCCATGGCACACACAAGGAGAATATGTTGTAAATCACAAATTTGATAAAAAGATTTGTATAGTGTGTGTGTTCTTTGTTTCACAGGTTTCCTATAGTTTCTTCCAAGTTCATTTTGACTACAATTTTTAAAACTATCAATATTTTATACAGTTTTAAAGTTAATATATTTTAATATTCAGAGTTTCTGCATCTGTGGACTCAACTAATCATGGAAAAAGTATTCCAAAAAGTGACAAAAAATTCTGAAAAGCAAAGTCTGAATTTGCCATATGCTGGCAACTATTTACATAGCATCTGCATTGTATTATGTAAGTAATCTGCTGCTGCTGCTGCTGCTGCTAAGTCGCTTCAGTCGTGTCCGACTCTGTGCGACCCCATAGACGGCTGCCCACCAGGCTCCTCCCTCCCTGAGATTCTCCAGGCAAGAACACTGCAGTGGGTTGCCATTTCTTTCTCTGATGCATGAAAGCGAAAAGTCAAAGTGAAGTCGTTCAGTTGTGTCTGACTCTTCATGACCCCGTGGACTGCAGCTTACCAGGCTCCTTCATTCATGGTAGTTTCCAGGCAAGAGTACTAGAGTAGGTTGCCATTTCCTTCTTCAATACAAGTACTCTAGAGATGATATAAAGTATACGGGAGGATTATGTAGATTAATTGTAAATAGTATACAAATTTATATAAGGGATTTGAACATTCAGATTTTAGTATCCACAAGGGGCTCCTAGAACAATTCAAAATTGGAAAATGAGGAATCTTAGAGTGCTTATAGTATTCTCTCCCCAGATAAGAACTGTATATTTTCCTATATTTGTGTCTTTGCTAGTAGTATTATAGGTGAACTGCCCATGATAGTAGCATAGGTTTATCAAATGGGCACCATATGCAATTTCTCTTTGCCATAAGGACTTCAGTCTATCAATACTTTACCCTTGCTATCAGATCTTTCTCACGAATCTAAAAACATGTTTTCTTCATCGTACTACCCTTTAAGGTCCTGCATAATTTATTTTCTTCCGTTAAATAAGTCCACAAATAAGTTATTGATAACTATGATCTCCATTTTATCTTCTCCTGTTTCCCTACCCCTTACTCTCTCTCTCTTCTATTTCTATTAAAGATTTTAATTATGAAAATTATGTAAAAACAGAAATGTGCGTATGTGTATATATGTGTGTGTGTGTGTGTGCGTGTACGCATACACGTTAACTATATAAGATGAATCCCTATGTAATTAAATTTTTGATTAAATAATGAAACCTCTTAACCAGCATCAGTTCAGTTCAGTTCAGTCGCTCAGTCGTGTCTGACTCTTTGCGACCCAATGAATTGCAGCATGCCAGGCCTCCCTGTCCATCACCAACTCCCGGAGTTCACTCAGACTCACGTCCATCGAGTCAGTGATGTCATCCAGCCATCTCATCCTCTGTCGTCCCCTTCTCCTCCTGATCCCAATCCCTCCAGCATCAGAGTCCTTTCCAATGACTCAGCTCTTCACATGAGGTGGCCAAAGTACTGGAGTTTCAGCTTCAGCATCATTCCCTCCAAAGAAATCCCAGGGCTGATCTCCTTCAGAATGGACTGGTTGGATCTCCTTGCAGTCCAAGGGACTCTCAAGAGTCTTCTCCAACACTACAGTTCAAAAGCATCAGTTCTTC
>NW_011494728.1:1089542-1090073 GCF_000754665.1 Bison bison bison
AAAAATAGGCTGTCTGAGGAGGCCTTACAAATAGCTGTGAAAAGAAGAGAAGTGAAAAGCAAAGGAGAAAAGAAAGATATACCCATTTGAATGCAGAGTTCCAAAGAAAAGCAAGGAGAGATAAGAAAGCCTTTCTCTGTGATCAATGCAAAGAAATAGAGGAAAACAATAGAATTGGAAAGACTAGAGATCTCTTCAAGAAAATTAGAGATACCAAGGGAACATTTCATGCAAAGATGGGCTCAATAAAGGACAGAAAAGGTACAGACCTGACAGAAGCAGAAGCTATTAAGAAGAGGTGGCAAGAATACACAGAAGAACTGTACAAAAAAGATCTTCATGACCCAGTTAATTATGATGGTGTGATAACTCACCTAGAGCCAGATAGCCTGGAATGTGAAGTCAAATGGGTCTTAGGAAGCATCACAACAAACAAAGCTAGCAGAGGTGATGGAATTCCATTTGAGCTATTTCAAATCCTAAAAGATGATGCTATGAAAGTGCTGCACTCAATATGCTAGCAAATTTGGA
>NW_011494728.1:1090194-1094054 GCF_000754665.1 Bison bison bison
AACATCAGGAAGTTCACGGTTCACGTATTGCTGAAGCCTGGCTTGGAGAATTTTGAGCATTACTTTACTAGCATGTGAGATGAGTGCAATTGTGCGGTAGTTTGAGCATTCTTTGGCATTGCCTTTCTTTGGGATTGGAATGAAAACTGACCTTTTCCAGCATAGATCATAAATAAAAACGCACCAGTCCTGATGCACTTCACATCCCAAATATTCTATCTCCATGTCTATCCTTCCACTGTAGGTCATACTCTGTGGTGATGATTTTTTTAATTTATTTTTTTAGAAAGTACTTTTATTATTTTTGTATGCCTTCCTAAACAATGCATTTTCACTTTTCTGTTTTTGGATTTTAAGTGAACAGAATGAATATTTTCATACTTTATATCTCAAATATGTTATGTATTCTTTTTTTTTGTTTTTTACTATTCTTGTTTAGTTAGATACTTGAATTGTTTTTTTGTTTGCTAAATAAAATCCTTCCCACCCCAGTTCTGAAAATGAGAATCACATTTGATCCACAAAGCTTTTCTCTCATTTTATATTTTGTCAAACTGGTGGAAATACAATAAAGCAATATGATGTTTTGTCTTATACATTCCTAGGTAAGTTACTTTTTAAATCTCTTTTGGCAATTAGATTTCTACTTTTTGAAATACCTGTTGAATACCTTTTTCCCATTGTTACGATTAATTTGTAGGATATTTTATGTATTTGGGGTGTAAGTACTTTAATGTTTATATGAATTGGAATGTCTTCTACCTTCAGTTGTCTCTCTTTTATACTTGGTTACTTCTATGAATATAATTTGTAATCTTAGTAGAGTCGAAGTTTTCTAATCTTTTCTGTATTTTAGAGCCCTTTTATCAAATAAACTTACCCTTCCCATTATGCTCTGTATTACTATATGAGACCCTTATTGTTTTGACATTTACATTTAGATCAATAACCATGTTTGTATAGTGTAAGGTAGAGTCTTTTTTTTTTTCTAATACAAATTCTTCAAATGCATTATTTTTAATCTTCACTTCATGTGTCTTACATGTTAAGTGTTCATGTATTTCAGGGATTTGAATTTTGGTCCAATGATTTATCTGTCTCTTCCTTTCTAATGCTGTGCTCCCGTAATTACTGTAGCCTTGTAATAGTTTTGGACACTTTACCAGATATCACACTAACTTTATTTTCACTATAATAATAAATGATCTTAGGAATGGATGGGGAAAAAAGCAAATTCATCTGCATAAATCTGTTTATAAAATTGCCTATTAGGCTCTTCTGAATAACAGAAACATATTATGTGCTCTACAGTTTATAGAGGGCTTTCCAGTGATTAGTATTTGCAAGTCTATTTTATTTCTAAACTCCAAGTAAAAAATTTTTAGATGATAATTAGTTTGGGAAAATGTGCAATAAAGGCAATCAGTTATTTTCAATTATTAATCCTCAAAATGATGCATAAACAGCTATTTAAAAGTGCAAAATTGTTTTAGTGATACATACATATATATATAAAACCTAGTAAATAATATAGTGTATCATGAGAGATGGTTCAAAATGAGATTGCAGTGTGTTACAGTGAAGTAACATCATTGTCTGGTGAAGATATCCCTTTGCTATTTTCTGACAACCTCTCAGCCTATAAGTGATCATAAGAGTAAATGAACTGAGAAATCACTGAGTTGTGAGTGACTGTTTTATTGGGACGTATGATTAATATAATGTCTGTGTAGAGCTTCTTCTGATTTATCTTTAAGGAATTAAAAGTGTTTTGGGTTTCATAAGTATAATAAACTAATAAGAAAAAAAAAGTCAGAAGTGATTAAAATGTAGACATTATTGTATAATCTGTATGAGGACTTAAGTATAAATATTTTTAAAATTCGGACTTCCCAGTTTGCTCTAGTGGTAAAGAAGCCACCTGCTAATGCAGGAGACATAAGAGACCTGGTTTCGATCCCTGGGTGGGGAAGATCCCCTGGAGGAGGGCATGGCAACCCACTCCAGTATTCCTGCTTGTGGAATCAGATGAACAGAGGAGGCTGGTGGACTACTGTCCAAATGGTCACAAAGCGTTGAACACAACTAAAGTGACTTAGTACACATGCATGCATTTTTATAATCAGGACTAAGAAGTAATACATTAAAGTTAATATGGGAATTATTTTTCTTTTTAGTCATGTTGCAATAGTACATTTTATAATTAATGATATCTTAGATTTCATGAAATACTATGTGTCTGTTTTACTGGAACTTTAGACATTCTTCATGAAAGACCAGGTTTGTGACTGCTAATTGTACTGAGTACTGATCATAATACTGATCATAGTACAAGTACACCTTAATTATAAGTATTTAAATATTTGTTAAAGAAATATTTGAATTTATGAAGGATGATAGAAATAATGAAGCATAGAGAAGAAATCCGCAGAAGTCTCATATGATAAAAATATAACAGTGTTCATGTCACTTTTGATAAAGCTTTTTGGTATTTCAAGACACAGTTTGCCAATTCATAAAATATGTATATATTGCACACTCACTTAATCAAAGTTTAACTTTCATTTATGAAACAAATTAAAGCTAAAAACATGATGTGTGTGTTTGTCACTCAGTAGTGTCAGACCCTTTGTGACCTCATGGACTGTAGCCCGCCAGGCTCCTCTGTCCATGGGATTTTCCAGGCAAGGATGCTGGAGTGGTTTGCCGTTTCTTTCTCCAGGGTATTTTCTCTACCCAGGGATCGAACCCGGGTCTCCTGCATTGCAGGTGGATACTTGCTGTTTGAGCTACTAGGGAAGCCCAAAGTGATACAAGATATATATGATATATTTTTCTAATTATGATTAAATCAGTACTGTTTAATTGTGTGTTTGAATAAAATAAAATTAAATAATAGCATATTTTGAGTCATAAATAATGTTTTAATTATTCTACTTTTAGAAACATACATAAATATTTTATATTACATAAATATTTTTGTTTTTAAAATTATTCTACTGTTAAAAATTTATTGTCATATTAGGTTATCAGCAAAGTAAACAAAATGTGTATAAGCAGCAAAATAGTAAAGGTCATATAATTTAAATATTAATTAATCAAACTATTTTGTGCAATATATTAGGGAATATATATTTTAATTTATACCAAAATAATTTTTCCCTAAATTTCTCTAAATGAAAACATTCCTGTTTAAAAATACTGAAGAGCAGTAAGCAGATTCTAAATTCCTAGTCACCAAAACTTTTAGTAAAGTTGCAGGATATAAAATCAACACACAGAAATCCCTTGCATTCCTATACACTAATAATGAGAAAACAGAAAGAGAAATTAAGGAAATAATTCCATTCACCATTGCAACGGAAAGAATAAAATACTTAGGAATGTATCTACCTAAAGAAACTAAAGACCTATATACAGAAAACTATACAACACTGGTGAAAGAAATCAAAGAGGACACTAATAGATGGAGAAATATACCATGTTCATGAATTGGAAGAATCAATATAGTGAAAATGAGTATACTACCCAAAGCAATTTATAGATTCAATGCAATCCCTATCAAGCTACCAACAGTATTCTTCACAGAGCTAGAACAAATAATTTCACAATTTGTACGGAAATACAAAAAATCTCGAATAGCCAAAGCGATCTTGAGAAAGAAGAATGGAACTGGAGGAATCAACCTACCTGACTTCAGGCTCTACTTCAAACCCACAGTTATCAAGACAGTATGGTACTGGCACAAAGACAGAAATATAGATCAATGGAACAAAATAGAAAGCCCAGAGATAAATCCACGCACCTATGGATACCTTATCTTTGACAAAGGAGGCAAGAATATACAATGGATTAAAGAC
>NW_011494728.1:1094762-1095249 GCF_000754665.1 Bison bison bison
TGGATTAAAGATCTAAACGTAAGACCAGAAACTATAAAACTCCTAGAGGAGAACATAAGCAAAACACTCTCTGACTTACATCACAGCAGGATCCTCTATGACCTACCTCCCAGAATATTGGAAATAAAAGCAAAAATAAAAAAATGGAACCTAATTAACCTTAAAAGCTTCTGCACATCAAAGGAAACTATTAGCAAGGTGAAAAGACAGCCTTCAGAATGGGAGAAAATAATAGTAAATGAAGCAACTGACAACTAATCTGAAAAATGTACAAGCAACTCATACAGCTCAACTCCAGAAAAATAAATGACCCAATCAAAAAATGGGCCAAAGAACTAAATAGACATTTCTCCAAAGAAGACATACAGATGGCTAACAAACACATGAAAAGATGCTCAACATCACTCATTATCAGAGAAATGCAAATCAAAACCACTATGAGTACCATTTCACACCAGTCAGAATGGCTGTGATCCAAAAGTTCTAC
>NW_011494728.1:1095349-1097448 GCF_000754665.1 Bison bison bison
CATGTATACCTGTGGCGGATTCATTTTGATATTTGGCAAAACTAATACAATTATGTAAAGTTTAAAAATAAAATAAAATTAAAAAAAATAAAAGAGGAAAATAAAAAAAAAATTGAAGCATCTGTTATATGTTTTATTCATAACAAACCAGCTCTAACTCTGAGAATTTAAGGAGGCTTTTATTTTTTTCATATAACATGTAAGAAATCTTATTTAGTCATAGATGATAAAGACATGAAAAGAATGTGAGTATAAAATAAAAACTCTACACTTTTATTTGAGTGCCTTTCTTCTTGCAGAATGTTTAAAAGTGATTCTTGACATTTTCAAGACAGAGCTTGACAATCTGTACAATCTTTCTAGAGGTAACTTAAGTTCTAATCTTAGAAAAGCTTAATTATGTGTAGCTCTTATAGAGTTGAAAGAATAGTAAAATTGGGATACTAGGGCACTTCACTCACTCTAACGTGTCTCATTTAAACATCATGAAAAGGCCACTTTCAAGATATTTTAGTAAAATAGTAAAATGTATATGATTACTATATTAATCAGTTTTTCATATATTTTCATGTTTAGGAATATATTAAAGTATTAGTCTTTGTACATTTTATATTATTTGATCATTTATAGTTAACATTATTATTTCACTTACATTTACATATGTATGTAAAATTAATGTAAAATATTTATATTTTTAAGAATGCAACTTTTAAATTTTTCTTTCAAGGAAATTATGGATCCATAAGCATTGTCAAAAAATGAATTATCTTTGAAGTTTCATGTATTTGAACCAGATGAGGCTCATACTGATGATGGTCCCTGATGATAAGCTTGCTCTTACATAATCTTCAATTCAAGCTAAATGTACTAATTACTGAAAGATTAGATTAACGTATTGAATTGTTTTCACACTAATACAAGCAAGGGAAATGCCTGTAGAATATATGAAGTGTCATTTGTGCTCCATATATATGTATAGCCACCAGGGAAGCCCATAATAACCTTACGACTTGTCAATAGGTAACTATTTGTATCAAGTAGTTTATTTCTCTGTTGTTTTATTTTTTTCTTCTTAATGGAAGTTTTATAAATAGTAACATTTAATTTTCTCCCATCTGTTCTGTAAATTCAATGCATACTAAAACCAAGTTGTTTACTTCCTAAAAAAAATCACCACCAATCACCAATCTTTGATAGTACAAGTGTTTATTAGTGTACAAAGTAATGATCTACAGGGAATGTCAAATAAATCTTGTTGCTAGTCAGATTTATAGGGGCAGAGTCAACAAGAAAATAAGTCAGGAAGTAGGAATAGTGTTTTAGTTAGAGAAGAAAATTTATAAATCATCCCTTGTCTTTGGAGGTCAATATTGAAACTGTTGGTAAACTCTGCATGCAATTTTGACTGCAGTGGTAGTGAGGTGGATGAACCTGTTATACAGAGTGATGTAAGTCAGAAAGAGAAAAACAAATATTGTATATTAACACATATATATGGAATCTAGAAAAATGATACTGATAAACCTATTTTCAGGGAAGGAATGGAGACACAGGTGTAGAAAATATATCTTATTGTCAGAAACATAGTTTGCTTTGGCATTCTGTCTTTTCACTTAAAAAAAAAAAAATTAGGGAAAACCTAAACTCTCATTATAATTGACATTGTATATATACACATATTATATTACAATATAAAACAGTTTATATTTAAAATAACTTTCCTAATTATGCATTTGTGATTTACTTTAAAATGTACAGCATGAGTAGTGCAATATGTGTATATATATACGTACATATGTACGTATATATATATGTGTTTGTACAAAAACTTAATCTAAATGAGTAATTTAAGTATGGCTAATTAACATGAATATTATTTTCTAAAACTAGATTGTTGCCAAATTAGCTTAATGAATTTTAAAACAAAATTTTGATTTGAAAATGCTTGATGTTTTCATATATACTTATATATATGTATATATGAATACTTGTATATATGTTTATATACATATATACAGTGGAGTGACAAAACCAATTGTCCTTACATGTCGATATCTAAGAACTCAGCATCTGATCAAACCAAGACTTCTGCAGTGATA
>NW_011494728.1:1099257-1099747 GCF_000754665.1 Bison bison bison
CCCACATTGAAGGTCAGGAAGGGCGGCGGTGAGGAGATACCCCTCATCCAAGGTAAGGAGCAATGGCTGCACTTTGCTGGAGCAGCCATGAAGAGATACGTCACACCCAAGGTAAGAGAAGCCCAAGTAAGATGGTAGGTATTGCAAGAGGGCATCAGAGGGCAAACACACTGAAACCATAGTCACAGAAAACTGGTCAGTCTAATCACACTAGGACCACGGCCTTGTCTAACTCAATGAAACTAAGCCATGCCCGTGGGGCAACCCAAGATGGGCGGGTCATGGTGGAGAGATTTGACAGAATGTGGTCCACTGGAGAAGGGAATGGCAAACCACTTTAGTATTCTTGCCTTGAGAATCCCATGAACAGTATGAAAAGGCAAAATGATAGGACACTGAAAGAGAAACTCCCTGGTCAGTGGATGCCCAATATGCTACTGGAGATCAGTGGAGAAATAACTCCAGAAAGAATGAAGGGATGGAGCCAAAG
>NW_011494728.1:1099847-1100599 GCF_000754665.1 Bison bison bison
TAATATATATATATATATATATATATACACACACACACACACACACACACACACACACACACTGATTTTGGTATCGACCATTTGGTGATGTCCACGTGTAGAGTTGTCTCTTGTGTTGTTGGAAAAGCGTGTTTGCTATGACCAGTGTATTTCCTTGACAAAACTCTGTTAGCCTTTGCCCTGCATCATTTGGTATTCCAAGGTCAAACTTGCCTGTTACTCCAGGTATCTCCTGACTTTTACATTCCAATCCCCTATGATGAAAAGGACATCTTTTTTGATGTTAGTTCTAGAAGGTCTGGAGAAGGTGATGGCACCCCACTCCAGTACTCTTGCCTGGAAAATCCCATGGACGGAGGAGCCTGGTTGGCTGCAGTCCACGGGGTCGCTAAGAGTCGGACACAACTGAGCGACTTCACTTTCACTTTTCACTTTCATGCATTGGAGAAGGAAATGGCAACCCACTGCAGTGTTCTTGCCTAGAGAATCCCAGGGACGGGGGAGCCTGGTGGGCTGCCATCTCTGGGGTCGCACAGAGTCGGACACGACTGAAGCGACTTAGCAGCAGCAGCTAGAAGGTCTTGTAGGTCTTCATAGAACTGTTCAACTTCAGCAACTTTAGCATTAGTGGTGGGGATTAGATTTGGATTTCTGTGATGTCGAATGGTTTGCCTTGGAAACAAACTGAGACCACTCTATCATTTTGGAGATTGCACTCAAGTATTGAGCGGTGGCGGGGAGGAGCAACCGCA
>NW_011494728.1:1100801-1101575 GCF_000754665.1 Bison bison bison
AGAAATAACTCCAGAAAGAATGAAGGGATGGAGCCAAAGCAAAAAGAATACCCAGCTGTGGATGTGACTGGTGATAGAAGCAAGATCTGATGCTGTAAAGAGCAATATTGCATAAGAACCTGGAATGTCAGGTCCATGAATCAAGGCAAATTGGAAGTGGTCAAACAAGAAATGGCAAGAGTGAATGTCGATATTCTAGGAATCAGCGAACTAAAATGGACTGGAATGGGTGAATTTAACTCAGATGAACATTATATCTACTACTGCGGGCAGGAATCCCTCAAAGAAATGGAGGGCCATCATGGTCCGAAATGCAGTATTTGGATGCAATCTCAAAAATGACAGAATAATCTCTGTTCATTTCCAAGGCAAACCATTCAGTATCACAGTAATACAAGTCTATGCCCCAACCAGTAACACTGAAGAAGCTGAAGTTGAATGGTTCTATGACAAGACCTTTTACAACTAACACCCAAAAAAGATGTCCTTTTCATTATAGGGGACTGGAATGCAAAAGTAGGAAGTCAAGAAACACCTGGAGTAACAGGCAAATTTGGCCTTGGAATACGGAATGAAGCAGGGCAAAGAATAATAGAGTTTTGCCAAGAAAATGCACTGGTCATAACAAACACCGTCTTCCAACAACACAAGAGAAGACTCTATACATGGACATCACCAGATGGTCAACACTGAAATCAGATTGATTATATTCTTTGCAGCCACAGATGGAGAAGCTCTATACAGTCAGCAAAAACAAGACCAGGAGCTGACTGT
>NW_011494728.1:1101675-1102378 GCF_000754665.1 Bison bison bison
GGAAAACCACTAGACCATTCAGGTACGACCTAATCAAATCCCTTATGATTATACAGTGGAAGTGACAAATAGATTTAAGGGCCTAGATCTGATAGATAGAGTGCCTGATGAACTATGGAATGAGGTTCATGACATTGTACAGGAGACAGGGATCAAGACCATTCCCATAGAAAAGAAATGCAAAAAAGCAAAACGGCTGTCTGGGGAGCCCTTACAAATAGCTGTGAAAAGAAGAGAAGCGAAAAGCATAGGAGAAAAGGAAAGATATAAACATCTGAATGCAGAGTTCCAAAGAATTGCAAAAAGAGACAAGAAAACTTTCTTCAGTGATCAATGCAAAGAA
This sequence comes from Bison bison bison, assembly GCF_000754665.1. Taxonomy (NCBI): domain Eukaryota; kingdom Metazoa; phylum Chordata; class Mammalia; order Artiodactyla; family Bovidae; genus Bison; species Bison bison. Next base: position 1,102,019 of record NW_011494728.1, read on the forward strand.
ATAGAGGAAAACAACAAATGGGAAAGACTAGAGATCTCTTCAAGAAAATCAGAGATACCAAAGGAACATTTTATGCAAAGATGAGCTTGATAAAAGACAGAAATGGTATGGACCTAACAGAAGCAGAAGATATTAAGAAGAGATGGCAAGAATACACAGAAGAACTGTACAAAAATGATCTTAACGACCCAGATAATCACGATGGTGTGATCACTGACCTAGAGCCAGACATCCTGGAATGTGAAGTCAAGTGGACCTTAGAAAGCATCACTACGAACAAAGGTAGTGGAGGTGATGGAATTCCAGTTGAACTATTCCAAATCCTGAAAGATGATGCTGTGAAAGTGCTGCACTCAATAT
>NW_011494728.1:1102974-1103347 GCF_000754665.1 Bison bison bison
TGGAAAAAACACAAACTGGAATCAAGATTGCCGGGAGAAATCTCAATCACCTCAGATATGCAGATGACACCACCCTTATGGCAGAAAGTGAAGAGGAACTCAAAAGCCTCTTGATGAAAGTGAAAGTAGAGAGTGAAAAAGTTGGCTTAAAGCTCAACATTCAGAAAACGAAGATCATGCATCCGGTCCTATCACTTCATGGGAAATAGATGGAGAAACTGTGGAAACAGTGTCAGACTTTATTGTTTTGGGCTCCAAAATCACTGCAGATGGTGACTGCAGCCATGAAATTAAAAGACACTTACTCCTTGGAAGGAAAGTTATGACCAACCTAGATAGCATATTCAAAAGCAAAGACATTACTTTGCCAACA
>NW_011494728.1:1103623-1130752 GCF_000754665.1 Bison bison bison
ATCTGGAGGAGAAGGGGACGACAGAGGATGAGATGGCTGGATGGCATCGCTGACTCGATGGACGTGAGTCTCAGTGAACTCCGGGAGTTGGTGATGGACAGGGAGGCCTGGCGTGCTGCAATTCATGGGGTCGCAAAGAGTCAAACACGACTGAGCGACTGATCTTATCTGATCTGATGCTTACCTAATAAAGAGAGAATACATATTAAATATTATATATATTTTTCTATCAATGATAATATGTAGACTAATGCACAGTTAGATGCTGCCTTATTACCCCATCCTACTTTTTCTTGAAGAAGAGATTCACTCACAAAACAAGGGGTTCTGCTTCAAGAGAGATTTATCAGAGTTGAAACTATTATTGATGCCTCTAATACTACTACTACAATTAATATTGTTAATCCCTATAAACACAATGTATACTTATTAGTAAGTTGTAGTCTGGCATTCAGAATTAGACTCTATAAATCTAATTGGCAGTTTCCTCAAGAATATATATCCAATTTCTCAAATTAACCATGAGGATTCTAATTAAAGTAATAAAGATAAGCACAAAATACATTCTACCAGCAATCCTAAAGGAACAAATTTCCCTGGAGATTCAGAGTACAATTTCAAATTTTATCTTTATATTAAAATACAAAAAAAGAGAGTATGCAATGGTTTTGCAAATTATTCAAATTTTTGATCCTCTTAGTAAGGACTTGAGAAGCAATCAATTTAAAAAAAAAAACAGCAATAATTTCTTAAGTGTATATACCATGGGCTGTTTCTTGGAGATAATGTTTTGATTCCATTATGTCTGCAAGCACCATAATTTCTATTGATGAACATGGATTGACATAGTTGTTTAAGCCTATAATGAACCAAATGTTACACAGAATACAATTTTCCTCTTCATTTACCCTAATTTATTCTAGTTGTAAATGCAATTGACTTCCATGATTACAGAATAAATCTCACTGTAGGATCAATTACTACAGTTTAGAATAAAACTTGAATTGTTTTGTAATTATATTCATTGGGTATTCCATTTTGATTTAAAATAGCCTTTTCAAAAATACTGTAGCTTTAATATGTGATACACAGGATTACATTTGAACTTTTAACATGTAATTATTAAAATTATTATATGTTGTTATATTTCTTCATATTTGGTTAATTTCACAACTGTCTCCAATAAACAGATGCTTCCTAAATTTAATATTTAATTTACCTATTTGATATAAGAAAATATATTTCTCTAAATAATACATATATATTTTATTTTTGATTTTTTAAATGATTTTTTATGAGAAATACTAATAAGATCATTTAATAACTTTTGCTATCATTGCATGCCTGCATGCTAAGTCACTTCAGTTATGTCTGATTCTGTGCCACTCTGTGGACTTTAGCCCACCAGGCTCCTCTGTCTATGAGATTTTCCAGGTAAAAGTACTGGAGCAGGTTTCCATGTCCTTCTTCAGGGGATCTTCCTGACCCAGGGACTGAGCACTGGTCTCCTGCATTGCAAGCAGATTCTTTACCAACTGAGCTACCAGGTAAGCCCTTACTATTATTAAACATGATCAAAATATTTTATGGTTCCAAATAAAGGTGAAATAATTTCAGAAGCAAGTCAATTTTAAAGAAAGAGCACTAAGATTACTTTATTTAATATAAATGTGAATTTACAAATATATACTTTCCTAAGTCAGTCAGTGGTTCTAAGCTTTTTGGTTTTCATATCACTTTACCTTCTAAAAAAGTTATTGTGGGCCACATGGAGCTTAGTTTATGGGTCTTAAATCTATAAATATTTACCATTTTAGAAAATAAAAATATGAATTTTCAAAAGCAGAAAAATAGTTTGAGAAAGACTTGGGCCAAAGGGGAAACAATACTCAGTTGTGGTATGTCTTGTGGTGAAAAAACTCCAATGCTGTAAAGAACAATATTGCACGGAAACCTGGAATGTTAGGTCCATGAATCAAGGTAAACTGGACATGGTCAAGCAGGATATGCTAAGAGTGAACATCAGCATTTTAGGAATCAGTGAACTAAAATGGACAGGAATGGGTGAATTTAATGGGTGAATTAGATGACCATTATATCTACTCTGTGGCAAGAATACCTTAGAAGAAATAGAGTAGCCCTCCTAGTCAAATAAAGAGTCCAAAGTGCAGTACTTGGATGCAGTCTCAAAAACAACAGAATGATCTTGGTTCTTTTCCAAGGCAAACCATTCAACATCACAGTAACCCAAGTCTATACCCAAACCATTAATGCCTAAGAATTTGAATGGCTCTAGGAAGACCTATAAAATCTTCTATAACTAACACCAAAATAAGATCCTTTTCAGCATTGGGGATTGGAAAGCAAAAGCAGAAAGTCAAGAGATACTTGGAGTAACAGGCAAGTTTGGCCTTAGAGTACAAAATGAAGCAAGACCAAGGCTAACAGTGTTTTACCAAGAGAACACTATAGTAATAGCAAGTACTCTTTTCCAACAACATAAGAGATGACTCTACACACGAATGTCACAAAATGGTCAATACTGAAATCAGATTGATTGTATTTTTTGAAGCCAAAGATAGAGAAGCTCTATACAGTCAGCAAAAACAAGACCCGGAGCTGACTGTGGCTTACAACATGAACTCTTTATTGCAAAATTAAGGCTTAAATTGAAGAAAGTAGGGGGAAAGTTCTAGGCCATTCAGGTATGACTTAAATCAAATCCCTATGATTATACAGTGGAAGTGACAAATAGATACAAAAGATTAGATCTGGTAGATAGGGTATCTGAAGAATTATGGATGGACATTACATTGTATAGGAGGCAGTGACCAAAACCATTCCCAAGAAAAAGAAATGTAAGAAGGCAAAATGGTTGGCTGAGGAGGCCTAAAAATAGCTGAGAAAGAAGAGAAAAGAAAGGCAAAGGAGAAAGGGAAAGGTATACCTAACTGATTGCAGAGTTCCAGACAATAGCAGGGAGAGATGCATTCTTACATGAACAATGTAAAGAAATAGAGAAAAACAAGAGAATGGGAAAGACTAGAAATCTCTTCAAAGAAATTAGATACCAAGGGAACATTTCATGCAAAGATCATCACAATAAAGGACAGAAGGAGCAAGGACTTAACAGAAGTAGAAGAAATTAACAAGAGGTGGCAAGAATACACAGAAGCAATATTAAAAAAGGTCTTAGTGACTCAGATAACCACAATGGTGTGATCACTCACCTAGAGCCAGACATCTTGGAATGTGAAATCAAGTGGACCTTAGGAAGCATCAACAAACAAAGCTAGTGCAGGTGATGGAATCCAGCTGAGCTATTTCAAATCCTAGTACTGCACTCAGTATGCCAGAAAATTTGGAAAACTCATCAGTGGTCACAGGACTGGAAAAGGTCAGTTTTCAATTCATTTCCAAAGAAAAGAAGTAATAAAGAATGTTAAAGTACAGTACAGTTGCACTCATTTCCCATGCTAGGAAGGTTATGCTCAAAATCCTTCAAGCTAGGCTTTAGTAGTACTTGAAATCAAGAACCTGCAGATGTCCAAGCTGGATTTAAAAAGGCAGAGGAACCAGAGATAAAATTGCCAACATTCACTGAATCATAGAGAAAGCAAGGGAATTCCAGAAAAATATCTACTTCTGTTTCATTGACTATGTTAGAGCCTTTGACTCTGTGAATCATAAAAAACTGTGGAAAACTCTTAAATAGATGGGAATACCAGACCATCTTACCTGTCTCCTGAGAAACCAGCATTCAGGTCAAGAAGCAAAGTTAGAACCTTATATGGAGCAACTGACTCGTTTAAAATTGAGAGGAGTATGACAAGGCTGTATACTGTCACCCTGTTTATTTAACTTATATGCAGAGATCATATCAGATCAGTTGCTCAGTCGTGTCCGACTCTTTGTGACCCCATGAATCGCAGCACGCCAGGCCTCCCTATCCATCACCATCTCTCAGAGTTCACTCAAACTCACGTCCATCCAGTCGGTGATGCCATCCAGCCATCTCATCCTCTGTCGTCCCCTTCTCCTCCTGCCTTCATCCCTCCCAGCATCAGAGTATTTTCCAATAAGTCAGCTCTTCACATGAGGTGGCCAAAGTACTGGAGTTTCAGCTTTAGCATCATTCCTTCTAAAGAAATCCCAGGGCTGATCTCCTTCAGAATGCACTGGTTTTGGAACTCCTTGCAGTTCAAGGGACTCTCAAGAGTCTTCTCTAACACCACAGTTCAAAAATATCAATTCTTCAGGGCTCAGCTTTCTTCACAGTCCAACTCTTGCATCCATACATGACCACTGGAAAAACCATAGCCTTGACTAGATGGACCTTTGTTGGCAAAGTAACGTCTCTGCTTTTCAATATGCTATCTAGGTTGGTCATAACTTTCCTTTCAAGGAGTAAGCGTCATTCATTATATATTGACTCTTTTTTATTTCTTCTAGGTCCTTGTTAAACCTTTCTTGCATCTTCTCAATCCTTGTCTCCAGGCTGTTTATCTGTGATTACATTTTAATTTCAAGATTTTGGATCAATTTCACTATCATTATTCAGAATTCTTTATCAGGTAGATTCCCTATCTCTTCCTCTTTTGTTTGGTTTGGTGGGGGAAGATCTGGGAGAATGGCATTGAAACATGTAAAATATCATGTATGAAACGAGATGCCAGTCCAGGTTCAATGCATGATACTGGATGCTTGGGGCTAGTGCACTGGGACAACCCAGAGGGATGGTATGGGGAGGGAGGAGGGAGGAGGGTTCAGGATGGGGAGCACATGTATACCTGTGATGGATTCATTTTGATATTTGGCAAAACTAATACAATTATGTAAAGTTTAAAAATAAAATAAAATTTAAAAAAATTTTAAAAAAAGGAGTAAGCGTCTTTTAATTTCATGGCTGCAGTCACCATCTGCAGTGATTTTGGAGCCCAAAAAAATAAAGTCTGATACTGTTTCCACTGATTCTCCATGAAGTGATAGATGCCATGATCTTCATTTTCTGAATGTTGAGCTTTAAGCCAACTTTTTCACTCTCCTCTTTCACTCTCATCAAGAGGCTTTTTAGTTCCTCTTCACTTTCTGCCATAATGGTGGTGTCATTTGCATAACTGAGATTATTGCTATTTCTCCCTGTAATCGTGATTCCAGCTTGTGCTTCTTCCAGCCTAGTGTTTCTCATGATGTACTTTGCATATAAGTTTAATAAGCAGGGTGACAATATACAGCCCTGATGTACTCCTTTTCCTATTTGGAACCAGTCTGTTGTTCCATGTCCAGTTCTAATCGTTGCTTCCTTACCTGTATACAGGTTTCTCAAGAGGCAGATCAGGTGGTCTGGTATTCCCATCTCTTTCAGAATTGTCCACAGTTTATTGTGATCCACACAGTCATAGGCTTTGGCATAGTCAATAAAGAAGAAATAGATATTTTTCTGGAACTCTCTTGCTTTTTTGGTGATCCAGCATATGTTGGCAATTTGAGCTCTGGTTCCTCTGCCTTTTCTAAAACTGGCTTGAACATCTGGAAGTTCATGGTTCACATATTGCTGAAGCCTGGCTTGGCGAATTTTGAGCATGACTTTACTAGCATGTGAGATGAGTGCAATTGTGCTGTAGTTTGAGCATTCTTTGGCAGTGCCTTTCTTTGAGATTGGAATGAAAACTGCCCTTTTCCAGTCCTGTGGCCACTGCTGAGTTTTCCAAATTTGCTGGCATATTGAGTGCAGCACTTTTCACAGCATCATCTTTCAGGATTTGAAAGAGCTCAACTGGAATTCCATCACCTCCACTAGCTTTGTTTGTAGTGATGCTTTCAAAGGTCCACTTGACTTCACATTCCAGGATGTCTGGCTCTAGGTGAGTGATCATACCATTGTGATTATCTTGGTCATGAAGATCTTTTTGTTACAGTTCTTCTGTGTATTCTTGCCACCTCTTTTTAATATCTTCTGCTTCTGTTAGGTCCATACCATTTCTGTCCTTTATTGAGACCGAGCCCATCTTTGCCTGAAATTTTCCCCTGGCATCCCTAATTTTCTTGAAGAGATATGCCGAGAACATCATGCAAAATGCCAGGCTGGATGAGTTGCCAGCTGGAATAAAGATTTCCAGGAGAAATATCAACAACTTCATATATGCAAGTGATACCACTCTAATGGCAGAAAGTAAAGAGGAACTAAAGAGCCTCTTGATGAAGTGAAAGAGAAGAGTGAGAAAGACAACTTAAAACTCAAATTCAAAAACTAAACATGTGGCATCTGGTCCCATCACTTCATGGCAAATAGATGGGCAAAGAGTGGAGGCAGTGATTGATTTTATTTTCTTGGACTCCAAGGTCACTGCAGACAGTGACTGTAACCACAAAATTAAATGATGCTCCTTGGAAGAAAAGCTATGACAAGCTTAGACAGTGTATTAAAATCCAGAGACATTACTTTGTTGACAAAAATCTGTATAGTCAAAGTGATAGTTTTTCCTGTAGTCATGTATGGATGTGAGATCTGGACCATGAAGAAGGCTGAGGGCTGAAAACTGGCTTTCAAATTGTGTTGGTGGTGAAGACTCTTGAGATCCCCTTGGAATACAAGGAGATCAAACTAGTCAGTTCTTAAGGACATCAACTCTGAATATTTATTGGACTGATACAAAAACTGAAGCTCCAATGCTTTGGTTGCCTGATGTGAAGAGCTAACTCATTGGGAAAGACCCTGATGCTTGGAAAGATAGATGCAGGAGGAAAAGGGAGCAAAAAGACAATGAGATCATTGGATGGCATCATTGACTTGATGGACATGAGTTTGAGCAAACCTGAGAGATAATGAAGGAGATGGAAGCCTGAAGTATTTCAGTTCATGAGGTACAAAGAATAGGATACAGCTTAACAATTGAGCAAAATTTTTAAAGTAAAATAATATACATGTGTGCATTTCAATGGTTTTCATGGCAGTGACCTCGTCACATTGTTGTGTAACTTCTTGAAAACTCTAATGTGCATTCATGAGAAAACGAACTTCAAAAGACTGAAATGTTTTTGGCATCCCCACACTACAACTTGGAACATCTTTGCTTTACATTAATATAAATAACCATTTCATCAGACTCTAACTTTGAATGTGAATAATCTATTTCTATTGGTAGTGATAGGCTATAACTTATAAATAATATATTGTATGATATTTTAAGTAATATTTTCCATAATAGGTCTAAGAGCATGATTTATTGCTTTTAACTTATCTTCTTTGATTAAATGACTGTAATTGAACCAAGATTATGGAAAACAGGCACTTAAGGAAAGGAGTAGCTTTTGTGTAAAAAGGTATAGTTTTATAATACCCAGAAATTTTATACCTCAAGCCCAGATGTAAGAATTTTAAATGCTACCATAATTATTGGGTTCTCTATATAGTTCCAGAACTTCAGTTCAGGTCTACAGGTGTATGTCAACAAACACCTATATAATCACTTTATAAGCAAACAAAAACTTCATATTTTTAAATTTGAATATTAATTTTATATATTTTTTAATATATGGAGTACTGTTAATCACTAGCTCACCGGATAAACTGCTAAATAATTTTTTGGCTAGAAGAAGAGATAAAGCAGTCATACAAATAGATTAGATAAATAGATTGATCAGCAGATGGATAGATAGGGAAAAGTATGGACAGAAAAGTATGGATAGACAGATCAGAGTTGACATTTTATACTCATATGAGAGAAGAAAATTTACATGACTCACTGCATTAAAAACATTTTTTTTTCTCTTTTATCATTGATATCTTAAGCCATTGCTACTAGATTAAGAATAGAATACACTAAAGGCTTGACTCTGGAGTAATCAGAATTGCCAGACTTACTGAGTTTAGGGATTAAAAAGAAAATATACAAAGTGAAGTGCAGGAATTATAAGACCATCTTTTTTTTTTTTTTAATTGGAGGCTAATAACTTTACAATATTGTGGTGGTTTTTGCCATACATTCACATGAATCAGCCATGGGTGTACATGTGTTCCCCATCCTGAACCTCCCTCCCCATCCCATCCCTCAGGGTCATCCCAGTGCACCAGCCCTGAGCACCCTGTCTCATGCATCAAACCTGGACTGGCAATCTATTTCACATATGATAATATACATGTTTCAATGCTATTCTCTCAAATCATTCCACCCTCACCTTCTCCCACAGAGTCCAAAAGTCTGTTTTTTACATCTGTGTCTCTTTTTCTGTCTAGCATATAGGGTCATTGTTACCATCTTTCTAAATTCCATATGTATGCATTAATATACTGAATTGGTATTTTCCTTTCTGACTTACTTCTCTCTGAATAATAGGCTCCAGTTTCATCCACCTCATTAGAACTGATTAAAATGCATTCTTTTTAATAGCTGAGTAATATTCCATTGTGTATATGTATATATGTACCACAGCTTTCTTATCCAGTCATCTGCCGATGGGCATATAGGTTGCTTCCATGTCCTGGCTATTGTAAACAGTGCTGCAATGAACATTGGGGTACACGTGTCTCTTTCAATTCTTTTTTTTTTTTTCTATAAGACTGTTTAAAAAGAGACCTAATGAATTAGTTTGGGTGACAATTGGTCAGTAACAGGAAACAGAGTCTGAGAGGTGAATAAACAATGGCCAGTATACAGGTGGATGAGTCTTTCTGGCAGAGAAAAAAGTTTATATCTGAGAGCATTCACAAAACGCAAGTAGATTCATGCTATCTAGAGAAGCATTCATTTAGAAAAGGTGATGTGAAATGATGCTGCACAAATGAGCACATACCAGATTCCAAGGGCATGTATATTTCTCTGTATCTTTGTAGTTGAACTATTTAATATAGTTTGTTTTACATGAAAAAATAATTATGTTTTTTTAATGTCAAGGAGGATAATATTAACAATTAATTAAAGACATTTAATGCAAGGTAGGATTGACTTGAGCAAACAAATTCATAAGCCTTGTGGCATAAAGTCACTATTGTCAGTATTGTCATGTTTATTATTTTTATTATGTCCATAGTATTAATTCAACTGAAATTAATAGGGATTTTTGGGGGGTGGATAGGATATTTATTTAGGGAATTAGGAAAGGGATATTAGCTGAGATATATAATGTAACTAATATTAACTCCTTGATAGTTTCATCACTTTGTTATTTTTCCAGAAGGTTGCCCTTCCCCTTTAAGACTGGACAAACGAATATAGATTTTACTCATAAAAGGCTAAAATTACATAATTACTGTATTATATTATTTACACATTCAGGTATCAGTGAAGAACTATAGCATATGCCAAGAAGTAGAAAACCAGCAGGTTACAGGACATAGTATTTATTTTCTAGAAAAATAGAATATTAAAGGAACAAATTATACTCTGCTTCTAACAGTAAGAAACTAATTAGTACTGGATTTCCACTTTCTCTGTAAACAAATAAAACACTGAAAATTATATATCACAACAGTTTATGGATATTGAATTAAAGGCAATACAGGCCTGTTATCACTGAGAGAAGGTAAGTAACTGAGGCATAATTCATAATCACAGTTTTTTGCCTGGTAATATTTTATGGACAAAAGTTTAAGGAATGATATCCTGAACTGAACACAATAATCTCACTGAGTTGAGGAAACAGTAATCAGAGTGAAAGATATTAAGGTGTCTGCAGTCCAAGGAATAGAGAACTGGATTCTTAGATTCTTAGAAAAGAAGTCTCAGTAACTGAGGGGGAAAAGAGCTACAGAAGTATACATAAGGGTCCTATTGATTCTGTGGCTGAATAATAGTGTCAAATTGAAACAGCAAAACTTTCTAAGTCTAGACAAAGAATGAGTACTTAATTGTTCACAAATCTACTACTAGACTAGTAAGTGGATTTAACAAGATTCAGGATAAATGATTGACATAAAAAAAGTTTTAGTTATATATGCTAGCACTAAAAAACTGAAAAATTATACTTAAAATCCTTTGCATTAACATCAAAGCCAAACAATATATGTATAATGCAGGAACAAGGAAAACTATGAAACGTTCCTAAGAGAGATTAGAAACACTTACAAAAGTAGAAAATATAGCATATTCACGGATTGAAATATTTACTATTGATAAGTTGTTTGCTCAGTTGCTCAGTAACATCGACTCTGCCACCCCATGGACTGTAGCCCACCAGGCTCCCCTGTCCGTAGAATTTTCCAGGCAAGAACACTGGAGTGGGTTGCCATTTCCTCCTCCAGAGGATCTTCCTGACCCAGGGATTGAACCAGCATTTCTTGTGTCTTCTGCATTGGCAGGTGGTTAAACCAACTGGGAAGCTACTATCCCCAAATTGATATATAGGCTTAATACACTCAATTTACCAAATCTCTACTCACTTATTACTCTTTGTAAAAAGTGAAAGTTTTACAGTGAGAGACTAAAGGCTAGAGCTAGAGGTAAAAGTAGATCTAGATATATATGATATATACATAGAATTCATTAGATGCATATACATAAGCAAAGGATCTATAATAGAAATAGCTAAAAGGAAAATGTTGGAAAATATCTATATTTGAAGATCTACTTTAAGACTACTATTATCAAGACAGTGTGATTTTGTATTTTGATAAACATGTACATCAGTGGTACAGACTAGACAATCAAGAAATAGACCGATTAGTTTTCCATCATGCCAGAATAACTGAGAAGGCAATGGCAACCCACTCCAGTACTCTTGCCTGGAAACTCCCATGTACCGAGGAGCCTGGTAGGCTACAGTCCATGGGGTCGTGAAGAGTCAGACACGACTGAGCGACTTCACTTTCACTTTTCACTTTCATGCATTGGAGAAGGAAATGGCAACCCACTCCAAAGTTCTTGCCTGGAGAATTCCAAGGGTGGAGGAGCCTGGTGGGCTGCCATCTATGGGGTCGCACAGAGTCGGATGTGACTGAAGCAGCTTAGCAGCAGCAGTAGCAGCAGCATGCCAGAATAAAGCTAAAAAAATAAAACAGACCCATGTCTTATATGGTCAATTTACTTTAAGTCATCCCAATGTAATTAGAGAAGAAAGAAAGTATTTTCATCACATAATGCTAGAATAATTGGATATTTATGGGGAAAATATGCCTCAATTTTTATGTCACAACAAACACAGAAATTGAATTTAATGAATTGAATTTAATACAATTCCATCTTGTATAATTCTGTTTCATTTTAAAGACTTTCCCTTGGCTAGTAGTGTGAGACTACTGGTACCAAATCCCTTAAGATCGCCTTTATATTAGTGTTTTTATTTGCTATAACAATAAAAGTATTTTTGTGAAAGATAAAATTCTAGGTTAAACTTACATTTTTAAACAATTTAAAGTTATTAACCTTTCATTGTCTTCTTTATCATCACTGGTAAGAAAGTAGCCGTCATTCATATCTTGGGTTTATTTAGTAGTGTCCATTTTCTCTAAGCACTATCAAGATTTCATCATATTTGTAATTTTTAGCAGTTTTGTGTTATTTGCCTGTTTATTTAATATTCTTTTTCTGTATATGATTCCATTTAGACCACTTTTATGGTTTCCAAAAATGATGAACTTCATTCTAGTAGGCAGATAATTGAAGATTAAATGCCTTGATCTAGGGTACAGTTGGGTTTTAGGTTTTACTGTGGTAAGCTTATTTAAGTTTTAGTCTTAAATTTTACTCCATAATCCTATTCAGTTCAGTTCAGTCGCTCAGTCATCTCTGACTCTCTGCGAGCTCTTTGAACCGCAGCACACCAGGCCTCCCTGTCCATCACCAACTCCCGGAGTCCACCCAAACCCATATCCATTGCGTCAGTGATGCCATCCAACCATCTCATCCTCTGTCGCCCCCTTCTCCTCCTGCCTTCAATCTTTTTCAGCATCGGGGTCTTTTCCAATGTGTCAGCTCTTCGCATCATGTGGCCAAAGTATTGGAGAATCAGCTTCAACATCAGCCCTTCCAATGAACACCCAGGACTGGTTGATTCTCCTTGCAGTCCAAGGGACTTGCAAGAGTCTTCTTCAACACCACAGTTGAAAATTAACAATTCTTCTGTGTTCAGCTTCCTTTATTGTCCAACTATCACATCCATATATGACCACTGGAAAAACCATAGCCTTGACTAGATGGACCTTTGTTGGCAAAGTAATGTATTTGCTTTTGAATATGCTATCTAGTTTGGTCATAACTTTCCTTCCAAGGAGTAAGCGTCTTTTAATTTCATGGCTGCAATCACCATCTGCAGTCATTTTGGAGCCCAGAAAAATAAAGTCAGCCACTGTTTCCACTGTTTTCCCATCTATTTTCCATGAAGTGATGGGACCAGATGCCATGATCTTAGTTTTCTGAATGTTGAGCTTTAAGCCTACTTTTTCACTCTCCTCTGAAATCCTTAAGACATAATTTCTGGGTTTTTCACTGACACTGAGGTTTTCACCAAGATCTTTTAACTCAGCAAGTTTTATACTCCGCAACCTATACAGCTCTGGGTAGTTGCTTTTATCCCTATTCAGAAATCTTAGCCTTCCTAGTGTGGTTTCTGGCTATGTTCCTGCAGTGCATAGTCTCCACCTCCCTTTGCACAATTTAGAGTTAGCAATAGTTTTGAGATGAATTTGGGTATTTGGTGGTTCACCCTTCTGTTTCTCCATTCTTGTGAATATTCTCCTCCTCACATGTAGCCATTCTTGTAAACCCAACTTCATGTTAAGATTTCATAATCCAATAAAGTGGCTTGTATAAATTGGCATGTTTTCTGTTATCCTGCTAGATAAATAGGATTTTCTTTCTTTTGAGCTTTTTTTCCCTCCAGTTTTCTGCCAACTTTTACTTTCACAACAATGTCTTCAAATAATTATATTTATATATATATATATGTATGTACACACAATGTTATATATTTGTAATAATATATGTAACAGTATATATAGCCATAGATTACTAGTCTATTACTAATATTAGGAGAAAGATTAATTAGATTAATATATTTTGTTATCAATGGAAGTTAAATTTCTGCAAAACAATTTTTGTTTTAGATTTATTTTTAAATACAAAATTATTGAACATTTTAAAATTTAAATAGTAATTCTAAAAGTTCTTAGTGGGTTTTTAAGACAAAAATCAAAACACTGTTACATTAAATTAAAAACTATGAAAATACATTGTTAATAATGTTCTAAATGCTTCTCTTTAGAGCTTTAAGTTTGTACTTGTCATTTTATTTAATCTGGCCATAATCTTACAAATCAAACATTATAATCTCTTATATACAGAAGGCAAAAAGTGTATCAGAAAGGCACTTAGCCAAGTTCTATTATTAGCAGGCAGACCTTTGCCTATATTTGTTTTATAGCAAATCCAATGTTGGGCTTCCCAGGTGGCACCAGTGGTAAAGAACTCACCTGTCAGTACAGGAGATGGCGAGAAACTGGTTCAGTCCCTGCATTGGGAAGATCCCATGGATGAGGGCGTGGCAACCCATTCCAGTATTCTCACCTGGAGAATCTCAGGACAGAGGAGCCTGGTGGGCTACAGTCCACGGGATCACAATAAGTCAGACATGACTCAAGTGACTTAGCATGTACACACAAATCCAATGTTGAGGCTCAAATTCCAAGGACTTTATCTACAAAGACCTTTTAAGTCTCTTGAAGAAGGGTTGATAAAGCTATGGAATTCAAGATCAATGGCAAAGAGGAATCTCTAGGCTAGGAAATAAGAAAATAGGTCTACCACTTATGATGTCAGGATCTACAGCATTGTAGACCTGCATTATGTAGTTTTTGTAGTGTTAGTGAACATAGAAATTTTTTGCTATTTGCAGTCATTTTTAATATGAGAAAACAGCAATTCAAAATCCCGTTTTAAACCTTTTTTGTATTTTATATTCTTAAGCACTTGGAACTCTTAGAAAAGTTCTCAGTCTTACTCCAGATGAAGTCTCTCTCCCAGGGTGGAAGTTGACACCCCAATTCCCTGGTCTTAGAGGTCTTTCTCTTCTAATTTCTCCTCCTGGTATAACCACCTTTATCCAGGATAATCTATGTATCTGAGATAATCACCCTGTGTTACATTCCCTACAGACATAGATGGACACACACACAAACACACACACACACACACACACACCCATACTTTTAGTTTAGAGAAGAGTATGCTTCAAAACAAACTTATCAGTGTTAAAATCTCCTGTAGATAATGCTTCACCTGAATTATCTTCTTCAATAATTCAGATAATATCACTGCAATGGCAAGATCTGCCAATGTAGATTCTCCTGCAAGTTCTGTTATGCAAAGCTTTGTTCTTTTCAAGTTTTTGAACACATTCTCACTTTCTAAAATAAAGCATCCTATTGCACTGGCGGTAAAGAACCCTCCTGCCAGTGCAGGAGATGCAGGAGTCGTGGGTTGGATCTCCTGGGTTGGGAGGGTCCCCTGGAGGAGGGCATGGCAGCCCACTCCAGTATTCTCACTTGGAGAATCCCATGGATAGAGGAACCTGGTGGGCCACGGTCCATAGTGTTGCAAACAGCTGGACATGACTCAAGTGACTTAGTATGCAAGCACACATATCCTTAAAAGAAATGTGCTTTCTTCATTGTTTAATTTTTATATAAATTGATAAAAAGACAAAACTAGTTTTTAGGACTGTTCATTAATTATTTTATGATATAAAAGCTTACATTTTGAGTCTCATCTTGTCCATTTTCTACAAATATATCTGAATCTATATTCCTTCTATTATCTTATGTGTGTAGAATTAGGATTATTTTTGTTACTATAGGAAAAGTTAGACCAAATGTTTTAAAAAAACAAATTTAAAATTTTATGTGCAAATGTAAATCAGCATCATTGTACAGCTATCAAAAGTTGATTTGTATGATATCTGGACTATTAAACAGACATGCCCATAAACACATTGTTAAGATATTGAAGATATATATGTATACATTTGAAGATAGCTTAGGAGGATCATAGAATTTAGCTTAAATTAGTTAGCACAGTGTTTCGTGGTCATAAATATATAGAATAAGAGGCAATTCCATTCTTTCCCATTGTAATTGGTTAAAAATACATCTGTTGTTATTGTTGTTTAGTCTCTAAATCATGTCCAAACTCTTTCGGATTTCCCAGGCAAGAATACTGGAGTATGGTTGCCATTTCCACCTCCAGATAATCTTCCTGACCCAGGGACTGAACCCACATCTCCTGCACTGGTAGGTGGATTCTTTACTACTGAACCAGCAGGGAACCTTATACACACACACACACACACACATACATGCACACACACACAAATACATATATATGTATAGGGCCTCCAAGATGGCGCTAGTTGGTAAAAAACCCACCTGTCAATGCAGGAGACACAAGACCTGGATTCCATCTCTGTATCAGGAAGATCCCCTGGAGGAGGGCATGATAACCCACATCAGTATTCTTTCTAGAGAATCCCACAGGCAGAGGAGCCTGGAGCTTTATGGTCCATAGAGTAACAGTGAGTTGGACAGGACTGATGAGACACAGCACAGCGTGCACATAATTTATTTAGTTGCTCCTCAACCAATAAACACCAAATTGTAACTTCAGTGGTTATCTGGCTTATATATCCTGTGTATTTCATTGGAAATTTTAAATTATAGATAGATGCATGAGACTTTAAATTTGGCCCTCAAAAGGCACATACATTAACTAGAAAGGAATTGACAACTTACTAACCAAAAAAAAAAAAAATCTTGTCCCTTCAAGTGTTTAAAAGCTTCCTTTTCCATGTATGTAGAGCAAAACTGACCATGCTGCTGCTGCTGCTGCTGCTGCTGCTGCTGCTAAGTCGTTTCAGTCGTGTCTGACTCTGTGCGACCCCATAGACGGCACCAGGCCCCGCCGTCCCTGGGATTCTCCAGGAAAGAACACTGGAGTGGATTGCCATTTCCTTCTCCAATGCATGAAAGTGAATAGTGAAAGTGAAGTCGCTCAGTCGTGTCCGACTCTTAGCGACCCCATGGACTGCAACCTACCAGGCTCCTCCGTCCATGGAATTTTCCAGGCAAGAGTACTGGAGTGGGTTGCCATTGCCTTCTCCGAAAACTGATCATAACAAGTATTAAAATATTTTTGTTTGTCCTGTTAGGAGAAAAATGAAAAAAAAAATAAGGGTTTATTTGTATCTCCATGGCTTCTATTGAAGCTAAGCATCTTTCATTTGTTTTTAGCCTTTTGTGTTTCTTCTGTGAACTCACTGTTGATATAAAGTATCCTTTAATATTTGTAGTCATTTAACTTCAAATATTTAATTATTTTCTATTATGGAATCATTTCATTTTTGGGACCTCCCAAGAAGGCTTTACATCAGATTTTTTATATATGCAATTTTTAAATAGCAAATATAGAATAAAAAGTGGAAAATAGTTGTTTCCTCAGTATCCTATTATTGATAACTGATCTTACAATTTGTGACATTAAACAGATGGGTTTCTTCTAGTATCCATGAAATAAAACCACTAACAGCACCTGAATATTACTGAATACAGATTTCTTTTATATCAAATATTATTATATAAATAAAAATGACATGGCAGGATGTTAGCAAACTATGTAAATGAACAAATTCTAAATAAGATAATATAATGTACAATTATAATGAGGCCATAGGAACATCCGCTCTAATAAGAAAACTTCAATTCATTTCTAGACAGATATTTAGTTATGAGTATGTGGATTGGCAATTCTACTACATTTTGGATATAAAGTAGATAAAGAATAGAGATGTCATGGTAAGCAGAAGACTTTCTTGGTCTGGTTTATTATTAAAACCATCAGTCTGGCTGCTTATGGAGAGTAGACTGCACAGTAACCATTTTGGTGTTGTAGATACATGTTAAACATACATTAAAATAATGCAGGAGAGAAATGATAGCAACTTGAATAAGAGTAGTGTTAGTGCAAGAAGGTAGCCAAATTCTAGGCAGTTGCTAAAATTTGATTCAAGATTTGAAAATCAACTTGGGTGAGAAAATGAGATAAATCAATTGGTTTCTATATTTCTGTCCAATCATAGGAAAAATGGGTATCCACTTAGTTCAGTTCAGTTGCTCAATTGTGTCTGACTCTTTGCTGTGGACTGCAGCACACAGGCCTCCCTGTTCATCACCAACTCCCGGAGTTTATTCAAACTCATGTCCATTGAGTTGGTGATGCCATCCAACCATCTCATCCTCTGTCATCCCCTTCTCCTCCTGCCTTCAATCTTTCCGAGAATCAGGATCTTTTCCAGTGAGTTAGTTCTTTGCATCAGGTGGGCAAAGTATTGGAGTTTGAGCTTCAGCATCAATCCTTCCAATGTATATTCAGGACTGATTTCCTTGCAGTCCAAGGAACTCTTAAGAATCTTCTCCAACACCACCACATTTCAAAAGCATCCATTCTTCAGTGCTCAGTTTTCTGTATAGTCCAACTCTCACATCCATACATGACTACTGGAAAAACCATAGCTCCGACTAGATGGACCTTTGTTGCCAAAGTAATATATCTGCTTTTTAATAAGTTGTTTAGGTTGGTCATAGCTTTTCTTCCAAGGAGCAAGCGTCTCTAATTTCATGGATGCAGTCACCATCTGCAGTGATTTTAGAGTCCCAAGAAATAAAGTCTGTTACTGTTTCCACTGTTTCCCCATCTATTTGCCATAAAGTGATAGGACCAGATGCCATGATCTTAGTTTCCTGAATGTTGATTAAAATTAAGGAATACCTTTGAAGGAGAAGAATCAGAGTCTAACATAGAATTAGATAGATAGGAAGGGAGTTCAGGGGGAGCTAAGGATAATAAATATACATTTGGGAGGTATCAGTATAAAATTTATATTTTACCTATGGGGTCAATGAAAAAGAATGCTTCTAGGATAATTTCTTGGGAAGAAAATATATTTGTTGGTCTGGAAAATTATGTGGAAATAGGAAAGAAGAAATACTATCAATAACATTCAGTGCAAAAATTGAATCTGAAAACTTCAGAATTGATAGATGTGGATTGACTCAAACCACTGTCTACTATTCATTTCTAATTGGACTAGTTCTTTACTAAAGAAAGGAAAAATAAATTAACACCTTATATATTTATGTCAGCTTTATAGCTCATCCTGAATCTGAATGAGTCAAATAACTCTGGAGATATTTTACCTTTTAGCAACTAGCTTCACTTACTTTTCTTTTCTCTCCCTTCTTTCTCCTTCCAAAACTAAAATGGTATCTAGATGAGGAAAGATGAAAAATGTTTAGGTTCCTAGAGGTTCATTGAATAGAAAGAAACACCCACGTCCACAATACTCAGGTATGCTAACTTCTTTTTGCATTAAGACCATGTCTTCACCGACCTAGTTGTGAAATATATAAGGAGTATTTATAATCAAATATTTATCAAATTATTTCTACTAAGGTACATGGCTTTCAATGTACAGTGGTAGATATAATTTAAGTGGGGATTTAGATTTTTACAAAAATTTCATTCAAATTCCAATGTTTTATAGTGATGTAGATGAATAGGACAATAAAAATTACAGAATTATCAAGATCATTGTCTCAATTTTTAATGTAATTTAGAATATATCAATACAGATGTGACACAAAATAGATTTGCTATATTAGTAATATATAAAATATAATACATATAATGTATATTTTATATCCATATGATAAAATTTATATTCACTTTGATGAGTAAGATTTCTCATATACTGTTAATAATTTAATGGTGGCATAAGCATCTAAGACTTAATGGACTTGTGTGAGATCGAAAAATAGTTATTCTGAAGTGGTACTTTAAGAACATATTGTCAAACTTTGCCATTACAGCAAATATTATTTTTTTAATATGAAACTTATTAATCAATTTTAAAACCTCCTCTAAGTCTTCATTAATTTCCATAAATCTGAATTTATTATCTGAAACATTGAGATATGTTACTTATCACTTTGAATACAGCTGTCTGAATTACTGAGGACTAGAAAATGCAAAGTAAAAAATATGAATTATAAATCTAAATTTTGGGGAAAGTAGTAATAAGCACTTTCAGTCAAACATGGAATAAGTAAATCTAACATGTAAATTTGTACATAATATTCTTTAATAGTCATAATATTCTTTAAGTCTTAGCCTATTATGAATATGTTTGTGTGTGATTTAAATCATATACTTTTTCCATTTTCAATTATTTAGTAACCTAGGGTCTGTGATGACACACAAACAAACCTGCTATACAACTTTAATCCTTTATTTAGCAATGCTACACTATACACTTAGATATTTGCTAACAGGGTAAATCTCACATTGTTTTTAACACAAAAGAAAAAAAAAGAGTATTTGAGGTAGTCTTGCTGACAAATATGAGAAACTAACTGAAGAAATCTGGAAATGACTTTATTTTTATTGAAAATATTAAATTGTGGAATTCTCTGCTCTCTTTGGCCCAAAGTGATCTGGTCCTCAGACAAGGGGAAAACTACTGAGAATGTACTTGTATTTTTAATGCTTATTATATAAAATGATTTTAATTCCATATAACAGAATGTACTCTAAGTAAATGGATTTTTCATAAAATGTACCAATCATATAGAACAAATATAGCCCATTTATTTTATGAATGTAATGTATCTATATGTATAAAATGTCTATACAGATAATATATATGTGTGTATATAGACATGAATGCAGGTATACATATTCATTCATACACACACACACATTTTATTACCAATAATAGTAACAATTCCACATTTATTGAACAAGAAAAATGTAATACATGACATGAAGAGTTCTTAGAAGGAAGATTGAATATAGAAAGTAAATAATTCATATTATAGAATTTTGTTAAAGCATTTACATTGAACATTTAAATATGGCATGAATAAGTGTTTATAGTAAAGAAATTTTAAGCAAACGCACCTGGTGAAAAAAACACGCCATTAAAAAAAGTTTAAATTTTTAAACTTTTCATAAAAAGTTACTAAAATTCGTGTTCTAATTCAGTCTAGTAACAATTTTTTGTATAATTCTTGAGGTTCCTGAACATTCTGAGTAGTTCAAACCAGTTTTTTATACCAACTAAAGATTGTTAAAGAGGCTTATCTTAAACTCATTTTCACAGAGCTACAAAGTCTATATGTATGTACATATACAAAATTAGAATGACTTTTTAACTGGATTATAGAAAATAATCAATAAAAATTTTCTAGCCAAGCTAGTTGTCTGATTTTTTTAACTTTTTGCATTGCCATTATTTAGAAACAAACTGTAATTTCTTGACATCCTTCTAAGGAAATTTTAGCAAATGAAAAGATAAAAAACATGAACAGGACTAAAAAATACTGAATATAGTTGTTGAATGGTTAAAATTCAAAAATTAATAAATGAATTTACTTGTTCCTTACAACTCTGGAAAAATACTCTTTGTGAAATAAAAAATCAAAGCATATTAAATATTTGGAATAAATATCAGTGAACAGTTAAACATCCATTGGCAACTGAGTTAATGACTCCTGCTTTCTGAGAGGGCCTTGGGAAAAATGCTAATACTTTATAGCATCAATTTCTAGTGGTCTTGCTAATGTAAGCATTGTGTGATGAAAGTTTAAATATAGTCTCTTCATATTAATTTTTACATTAATTAAGAGTGAATATATTAACTGCAGAGAACACTGTATACATTATTCATTATTATCCTTCTTAAACTTCTGGAAACAGGTCAACTAAAGTTGTCAAAGAACAGGGTATTTGCTAAATAAATGTTCTTTGTCTGCATGATACAATTGGTTTTGGACTCCAATATCCTGGCTTATATAAAGTTCCTTGCTGAGTTTTCACCTAATATACTTAAACAAAATATAATGGAGAATGAATTCCCCTACTGACACTGTGAGAATATTTCTTGGATACTATGATCTTACCCAGAAAGAGAGACAGAGACCATAGCCAACAATGAGATTTAAAGAATTGAGACATAAGAAATAAAACTAGTGTAAATACTGGGCTACTATTAGTGTTCTATTTTTTAATCCAGATGCTGGTATGTATTAATAATTGTGTTAAATTAGTGAAAATTCTGGAGAAGGCGATGGCACCCCACTCCAGTACTCTTGCCTGGAAAACCCCATGTACGGAGGAGCCTGGTGGGCTGCAGTCATTGGGGTCACTAAGAGTCGGACATGACTGAGCGACTTCACTTTCACGCATTGGAGAAGGAAATGGCAACCCACTCCAGTGTTCTTGCCTAGAGAATCCCAGGGACAGTGGAGCCTGGTGGGCTGCCGTCTATGGGGTCGCACAGAGTCGGACATGACTGAAGCGACTTAGCAGCAGCAGCAGCAGTGAAAATTCACAATTATACTTCAACTAAGAGTTTGAAAAAAATACTTGTAGGAATCAGTCTCAAAACTAAAACAAAATTAGTATAAATTATCTATGAAGACTAAGATGTAGATTCACATTTTTATATCTTTTATAAATAGGAACAATAACACCAGAACAGTTAAATACATAACTTCTGGAGAATATTGGGGGGGAAGCCACCACTGCTGGTGGTTACATAAAACTGTAGCAGTATCTTCACAGGCCTTTGTTATGAATAAAATAATGGACTGTCTTATTTACCAAATATCAAGTTTTTGTCATATCAAGTTTTTCAGGGTGAAATATATTTTTAGAAAAGAATGAGTTGTTAAGAATGAATATAAGGTTTCCATAAAATAATAATATATTAAAAGAGTAACAAAATGTTCACCAAGGGATTTTTGTCCATTAAAACTTTTCCTTACATTCCTCAGATAGTATAGAATACCAGGATTTTAAAAAATTGTAGTTATTGCTAATTTTGGCTAAAATCTTCATTATACTTGAATATATATCCATGAATATATATTAATAATATATATTAAATGTATGATATATATGAACTCACACATGTTAATATATACCCATTAAATGTTAGTTTTATTAAAGAGCTCCATAAAATGTTAACGGCTCATAAGGACAACATACACATTAGCGTTCAACCTTGAGATTTGCTCACATAAGCGTCTGTGGGCATAAAAGCAGTATTTCTGCCTGCCTGTGTAGTTAATATATTAATAATAAAAATAATGGTAAAAATAACCATAATCAAATGTTTCTACATTGCCAAGTATAAACGTAGTTATAAGAAATATTTCAAGGTAACATTTTCCCTTATTAAATTTTACATTATCAGATAGAATGGTAAGGTATACAATAAATCATAGAAATATGATTAAGAAATATTTTTAGCCCTGCTTACATGGCTTTCAGTACTTTTCTTGTATATTTTGTAACTTTTTCACTATTAAAATTCAGCCTTTGCATGATTCCAAGACCAACGCATTAAGCAATATCTCTTCTTTGTTTCCCTTCTCTACCTGTCTAATTTCTATCAAATTTTACCTATTCTAAGAAGACCTCTTTACTACCCACGCTGAATTTATGATTTTGAATCTTTAGAATTCTTTGTCATGGCTTAAGGAGATATATTTATTTTTAAATTTATGTGTGTATATCCACATACCATAAACACATTGAACATCATTCATATTAGAGCCCATGTTGTATTCACATTTAAGTCACCTGAAACTTTTGATTAATACCGGAATGCATTTATGGTACTGGATTCATTATTCAGACTGATACAAATCTAATTTGCTGTGATTTTAATTTTTGACTATTCTTGAAAATAATTATTTTACGTCAAGTTCTGTTTTAAAGAAGCTCAGCTTATAATGCAATTGACAGAGTAATCTGAACTACACAGCAGTTCAGAAATAAGTCTTCTTATTCTTGAAGATCCCCTGGAGTATGAAATGGCAGCCCACGCCAGTATTCTTGCCTGGGAAATCTCATGGTCAGAGGAGCCTGGCGGGCTACAACCCGGGTCGCAGAGTAGCACATGACTGAGCATAGTGTATGAAGGTTTTGGATCTTTACTCTTTGTGTCCACTATTAAATCAGTGTGCCATTAAATATGTTTCCCCTAAATCAGCCATTTTGGCTTTTGAGGAATGAAGAATGAATTTTTTGCAAAAGCATGGCTGCCCTTGGCTGCTCAGAATGTCCTTAAGAAAGGTCATTGACCGTATTATAAATAGATTGCTGAACTCTGCAACCCTGGGTTGTAAAGCTGTAGTGAACCTTCCAGACATCCGGGCCAAATTAACTTTCCTAAATCATGTTGCTCTCCAACTGTCTAATCTCACAGAATAGCATGCCAGTCTCTGAAAATCTTCAAGCAAAATAATAATAAATATTATTTTAGCATGTTTATCTAGTGTCCAATAGGTAACAGGCAGTGTTCTAAGTGCTTTACATTGCTAATCTCATACAATAATCATTAAAAAAACTTAAAAAAAAAAAACTATGTTTTACTATTATCCCATTTTATAAACCAACTGAAAGTCATAGTGCTTAAGAAGCATCCAAGATCACACTGTTGGTAGGTGTAGTAGAAAACAGAATCTGAACCAAACTGTTTGATTCAATGGTATAAGTTTAAACCAAGTCTTGATTTTGGTGGGTGGAGAGGAAAGCACTGATTTGTAATATTTGATGATTTCTGTGATCTATATATTCCCATCATTTTCAATTTTAAGCTGCCAAGATGATCTCCTTTACACAAGATTTGGTAAGAGATGTATGTAATGTCTCTTAAGAGCTTTAAATTACTTAGAAAATTAATTATTCTGATCTCCTAATCAAACTGCCCCACCATGGTCTTGCTCCTGTCATTTTCTCTTAAATATTACATTCTTATCCCTGAGAAGCAAGGATAATTTGATATATATATATGTTATACATATATATATGTTCATAAATGTGATCCACTATATCAATAGAATGAAAGATAAAAATCATATGATCTGCAATAAGTGATATCATAGAGTATTGGTCTTTCTCTGTCTGACTTATATGTGGAATATGAAAAATATATAACAAACTAGTGAATACAAAAAAGCAGAAGACTCAAAACAATCTAGGGTCACCAGCAGGGAGAGGGAAGGAGTGATGGGCAATATAAGAGTAGGGGAGTAAAAGATACAATGCAAGATAGAAAATAAGCTATAAGAATATATTGTAGAACATGAGAAATATAGCCAATATTTTGTGTGCATGCTCAGTTGTATTTGAATCTTTGCGACCCCATGGACTGTAGCCTGCCCAGCCTCTCTGTTCATGGTATTAGCCCAACAAGAATCCTGAAGTGGGTTGCCATTTCCTCCTCCAAGGGACCTTCCTGACCCAGGGATCAAACCTGTGTCTCCTGTGACTCCTGCATTGACAGGTAGATTCTTTACCATTGAGCTAACTGGGAATCACTAATATTTTATAATAACTATAAATAGAATATAGTGTTAGTCCCTGGGTCATGTCCAACTCTTTGCGATCCCATGGACTGTAGGATCACCAGGGTCCTCTATCCATGGGACTCTCCAGGCAAGAATACTGGAATGGATTGCCATTCTCTTCTCCAGAGGATCTTCCTGACCCAGGGATTGAACTTGAGTCTCCTGCATTGCAGGCAGTGTATCATTTGAGATACAGGGAAGACCAGTAGCATAAATGGAGTATTACCTTTTAAAATATAGCCAATCTTCTATAATAATTATAAATGGAGCATAAACTTTCAGGTGTTAATCACTATATCATATACTTGAAACATGATATTATGCAGCAATATATGATATTATATGTCAATTAAAAACTTCATATTATCACTCAATAGAGATAGAAAACGCATATGACAAAATACAGCACCCTTTCATAAAAAGAACAAAACCTCAACAAATTGGGTAAAGAAGGAATATATCCCAAAATAATAAATGTCATACATGTATGACAGGCCTACAGCTAACTCATACTCAACAGTGGAAGACTGGAAGCCTTTCTTTCCTCTAAGTTCAGGAGCAAGACAAAAGTGCTCACTCCAACCAAATTTATTCAATATAGTACTGAAAATTCTAGCAAGAGCTATCAAGCATGATAAAGAAATAAAAGGGATCTAAATGGGAAATTAAGGAGTAAATTTTTAATTATTTGCAGATTATATGATCTTATGTATAGACAGTCCTAAGACTAAACAAAATTATTTTGGAGCTAGGTAGCAAGTTCAATAAATTTTCAGAATTTAAAAGCAACATACAGAAATCAGTTGCATTTTTATACTCTAACAATGACATCTGAAAAAATAAAAAGCCACTGCATTCAGAATAGCATCAAAAACAATAAAATACTTACAAATTAATATAACCAAGGAAGTGAAAAATTTGTACAGTGAAAACTGCAATACCTTGAAGGAAAAAAAAAAAATGAACATACACAAATGGGAATATGTTCCATGATAACAGGGAGAATTATTATTGTTAAAATGGTGGACAGTACCACTCAATGCCATCTATAGAATAAAAATAATTGCTATCAAAACTCCAATGTCATTTTTTACAGAAATAGTAAAAATTTATAAAATTGTATGAAAGCACGCCTCTGTCCATGAAATTCTCCATGCAAGAGTACTGGAGTTGGTAGTCATTCCCTTCCCTAGGGAATCGTCCCGACCCAGGGATCAAACTCAGGTCTCCTGCATTGCAGGTAGATTCTTTACAATCTGAGCTACCAGGGAAGCCATGTATGGAAACACAAAAATCCCAAATATCCAAAGCAATCCTGAGAAAGAATGAAGCTGGAGGCATCATGCTTCTTGATTTCAAATTATACTACAAAACTATATTGTAATTAAAACAGTATAGTACTGGCTTAGGTCAATTAAATGGTATGGAGAACCAAGAAATATACCAATTCATACATAATTAAGTAATATTTTTTAAGAGCTATTTTAAATTTATATTTAAATATTGAATTCTCTGATATAATGCTTCCTTTAATGTTCCACATAACTACAAAGCATTGATTTTTTTTTACACTTTATTGAACAAAGCAGGTATTTGTTTCATTTCTTTACGTATCATGTATTTGTTAGGAAATAATAGACTTTACTGTGTGATATCCAAGTACTGAAGAATGAATACATTAAACTATTCAAATATATGATCATCCTTCTGTCAAGGTAAGCAAAGGAGGTCATTTAGGTAAAATTCTATTTTTAATCATTGTGAGGACATAATTAATTTTCTTGACTCTATCCCTTAAGAAAATAAATAGCATCAATCATAAATTTTGTTTTTTATTCAAATTAAAACTTTTATTCATGCACATGTATAGATAATATAGGTTCTCTCAATGTCATTTACGGATGCATTAATCAAGTTATTTATGTGCTACAAGCACTGCAAATTAATGTCTATTGCATGTCTTATCAGGGCAAGGGTTTTCTTATGCCCATTTTAATGAAAAGCTTGCTTACTGCTGAGGTCCCTCTGTTTGAAATATGGCTTACTAGAGTAAATTTTAGACTACTTTTAGTTTAAAAAGTTAAATTTTATGAATTTTATTCCACATTAGGTTTTGAAATATATTGGATATTAGCAATGTACTAAAAAGTAGACAGTATTTTTACAGATTATAAACACTGATTAATATGATAAAATTTTCTATTTCAATAAAATGTTATAAAGTTAAACAAAATAATCTAGAAATGGTAAAAAACCTGGCATGTAAACTACCAGCAATCTCTCTTGTTCTGGGGTGGATATTTGTAGTCAATTAGAATCCTATTTCTGAATGAGCTAATATGCCACCTCCCATTCCTCATTCGAACTGAAACAAGACAGTCCTTACCAGTTGTTTGGAACTGCCTTGTAAGAGTACATCATGAGAAACCCTGGACTGGAAGAAACACAAGCTGGAATCAAGATTGCCGGGAGAAATATCAATAACCTCAGATATGCAGATGACATCACCCTTGTGGCAGAAAGTGAAGAGGAACTCAAAAGCCTCTTGATGAAAGTGAAAGTGGAGAGTGAAAAAGTTGGCTTAAAGCTCAACATTCAGAAAACGAAGATCATGGCATCCGGTCCCATCTCTTCATGGGAAATAGATGGGGAAACAGTGGAAATAGTATCAGACTTTTGCCAGGAGCTGGCGAGACATTCCGCTCGTGACTTACTTTCAGGGGTGTTAC
>NW_011494728.1:1130852-1130995 GCF_000754665.1 Bison bison bison
ATGCTAAAGCTGAAACTATAGTACTTTGGCCACCTCATGCGAAGAGTTGACTCATTGGAAAAGACTCTGATGCTGGGAGGGATTGGGGGCAGGAGGAGAAGGGGACAACAGAGGATGAAATGGCTGGATGGCATCACTGACTC
>NW_011494728.1:1131250-1137118 GCF_000754665.1 Bison bison bison
TGGATGGCATCACTGACTCCATGGACGTGAGTCTGGGTGAACTCCGGGAGTTGGTGATGGACCGGGAGGCCTGGCGTGCTGCGATTCATGGGGTCGCAAAGAGTCGGACATGACTGAGCGACTGAACTGAACTGAACTGTAAGATGATAAAATCTACTTTATATCTATTATATAGTCTACAGGAAAACTTATCTTTAAAGATTGATTATAAGGTATATTATGTTAATTATAATGTTACAAATAACAGGTGTATGTCATTTGTTACAGTAGCATAAAAATATGATAGCATAAAAATGAATCACTTCATTAATTTGGACTGGATTAAATAGTATGCCTATAATGGTCTCATAATTCAAATATACTGTTTGCTGCTGCTGCTGCTAAGTCACTTCAGTCATGTCTGACTCTGTGCGACCCCTAGATGGCAGCCCACCAGGCTCCCCCATCCCTGGGATTCTCCAGGCAGGAACGCTGGAGTGGGTGGCCATTTCCTTCTCCAATGCATGAAAGTGAAAAGTCAAAGTGAAGTTGCTCAGTCATGTCTGACTCTTCACAACCCCATGGACAGCAGCCCACCAGGCTTCTCCATCCACGGGATTTTCCAGGCAGGAGCACTGGGTGGGTGCCATCGCCTTCTCTGACGTACTGTCTAGTGAAGTACTTAAAATATCATCACAAGTCATATGCGTATGTGTAAATATAATCTGAAATATTTGTCAAGACTCAGAAACTCTGAACTAAAGAAATGGTCTGGGAAGAGGTTATCTCTACAAAGACAGGAGAGACCAAACTAGATATGCCTTGGTTTCAAAACAAGGAAGTTTTGATTTTTTATGCAGATACTATTTACTTTTATGCAGATACACACTCTGTGAGATGATGTCACATAAAAGTATTTCATTTAATCTTTAGAAAATCTGAGAAAGTAGAAAATGCTACTTTCAATAGCAATCAATGCAGATAAATAGAGGAAAATAATAGAATGGGAAAGACTAGAGATCTCTTCAAGAAAATTAGAGATACCAAGGTAACATTTCATGCAAAGATGGGCACAATACACTATGGGGAACAGTGTGGAGATTCCTTAAAAAAAACTGGAAATAGAACTGCTATATGACCCAGCAATCCCACTGCTGGGCATACACACTGAGGAAACCAGAATTGAAAGAGACATATTTACTCCAATGTTCACTGCAGGATTGTTTACAATAGCTAGAACATGGAAGCAATCTAGGTGTCCATTGGCAGACAAATGGATAAGGAAGGTGTAGTACATATACAAAACGGACTATTATTCAGCTATATAACAGAATGCATTTGAGTCAGTTCTAATGAGATGGATGAAACTGGACCCTATTATACAAAATTAAGTAAATCAAAAGGAGAAACACCAATACAGTATATTAATGCATATAAATGGAATTTAGAAAGATGGTAATGGTGACCCAATATGCAAGACAGCAAAAGAGACACAGATGTAAAGAATAGACTTTTGGGAGAAGGCGTGGGTAGGATGATTTGAGAGAATAGCATTGAAGCATGTATATTACTATATGTAAAAAGATGAACAATGCAAGTTAGATGCATGAAGCAGGGCACTCAGTCCAGTGCTCTGGGACACCCCAGAAGGATAGGGTGGGGAGGGTGGTGGGAGGGGGGTTCAGGATGGGGGGACATAGGCACACCCATGGCTGATTCATGTTGATGTAAGGCAAAAACCACCACAATATTCTAAAGTAATTATCCTCCAATTAAAATAAATAAATTAATAAAATTTTAAAAAATGAATGGGCACATTAAAGGATAAAAACATTACAGACCTAACAGAAGCAGAACATATTAAGTAGTTCAGTTCAGTTCAATCAATCAGTTGCGTCCGACTGTTTGCGATCCCATGAACTGCAACATGCCAGGACTCCCTGTCTATCACCAACTCCCGGAGTTTACCCAAACTCATCTCCATTGAATCAGTGATGACATCTAACCATCTCGTCCTCTGTCGTCCCCTTCATCAGGGTCTTTTCAAACGAGTCAGCTCTTTGCATTAGGTGGCCAAATTATTGGAGTTTCAGCTTCACCATCAGTCCTTCCAATGAATACCAGGACTGATCTCCTTTAGGATGGACTGATTGGCTCTCCTTGCAGTCCAAGGGACTCTCAAGAGTTTTCTCCAACACCACAGTTCAAAAGCATCAATTCTTCAGTGCTCAGCTTTCTTTCGAGTCCAACTCTCACATCCATACATGACTACTAGAAAAACCATAGCCTTGACTAGATGGACCTTTGTTGGCAAAGTAATGTCTCTGCTTTTCAATATGCTATCTAGGTTAGTCATAACTTTCCTTCCAAGGAGTAAGCGTCTTTTAATCTCATGGATGCACTCACCATCTGCAGTTGTTTTGGAGCCCCCCAAAATAAAGTCTCTCACTGTTTCCACTGTTTCCCCATCTATTTGCTGTGAAGTGATTGGACCAGATGCCATGATCTTAGTTTTCTGAATATTGAGCTTCAAGCCAACTTTTTCACTCTCCTCTTTCACTTTTATCAAAAGGCTCTTTAGTTATTCTTCACTTTCTGCCATAAGGGTGGTGTCAGCTGCATATCTGAGGTTATTGATATTTCTCCCAGCAATCTTACATCAATTTTAAATGCTTGATCAAATCAAGATTTGATTAAATCTTTTAATTTTATTAAATCAAATTAAATGCTGGGCTGCTTCCTCCCCCAGTATTTCTCATGATATACCATGCATATAAGTTAAATAAGCAGGGTGACAATATACAGCCTTGACATATTCCTTTTCTTATTTGGAACCAGTCTGTTATTCCATGTCCGGTTCTAACTGTTGCCTCCTGACCTGCATACAGGTTTCTCAAGAGGCAGGTCAGGTGGTCTGGTATTCCCATCTCTTTCAGAATTTTACACAGTTTATTGTGATCTACAAAGTTAAAGGCTTTGGCATAGTCAATAAAGCAGAAATAGATGTTTTTCTGGAACTCTTTTGCTTTTCCAATGATCCAGCAGATGTTGGCAATTTAATCTCTGGTTCCTCTGCATTTTCTAAAACCAGCTTGGACATCTGGACGTTCACGTTCATGTATTGCTGAAGCCTGGCTTGGAGAATTTTGAGCATTACTTTACTAGTGTGTGAGATGAATGCAATTGTGTGGTAGTTTGAGCATTCTTTGGCATTGCCTTTCTTTGGGATTGGGATGAAAACTGACCTTTTCCAGTCCTGTGGCTACCGATGAGTTTTCCAAATTTGCTGACATACTGAGTGAAGTACTTTCACAGCATCATCTCTTAATATTAAGAATAGGTGGCAAGAATACACAGAAGAACTATACAAAAAAGATATTCATGGCCCAGATAACCAGGATGGTGTGATCACTCACCTAGAGCCAGACATCCTGAAATGAAGTCAAGTGGGCCTTAGGAAGCATCATTATGAACAAAGCTAGTGGAGGTGATGGAATTCCAGTTGAGTTATATCAAATCCTAAAAGATGATGCTGTTTAAGTGCTGCACTTTATATGCCAGCAAATTTTGAAAACTCAGCAGTGGCCACAGGACTGGAAAATGTCAGTTTTCATTCTGATCCCAAAGAAAGGCAATGCCAAAGAATGCTCAAACTACCACACAATTTCACTTGTCTCCCACGGTAGCAAAGTAATGCTCAAAATTCTCCACGTCAGGCTTAAACAGTACGTGAATCAAGAATTTCCAGATGTTCAAGCTGGATTTAGAAAAGGCAGAGGAACCAGAGATCAAATTGCCAACATCCATTGGATCACAGAAAAGCAAGAGAGTTCCAAGAAAACATCTACTTGCTTTATTGACTATGCCAAAGCCTTTCTGTGGATCACAAGAAACTGTGGAAAATTCTTCAAAAGATGAGAATTCCAGACCACCTTACCTGCCTCCTGAGAAATCTGAATGCAGTTCAAGAACCAACAGTTAGAACTGGACATGGAACAATTGATTGGTTTCAAATTGGGAAAGGAGTACATCATGGCTGCATATTGTCACCTTGCTTATTTAACTTATATGCATCATTCAAAATGCCAGGCTGGATGAAGCACAAGCTGGAATAAAGATTGCAGGGAGAAATATCAATAACTTCAGATAGGCAGATGACAACATACTTATGGCAGAAAGCGAAGAGGAACGAAAGAGCCTCTTGTAGAAAGTGAAAGAGGAGAGTGAAAAACCTGGCTTAAAACTCAACATTCAAAAAACTAAGATCATGGCATCCGGTCCCATCACTTCATGGCAAATGGATGGGGAAACAATGTGAAAGAGTGACAGACTTTCTTTTCTTGGGCTCCAAAATCACTGCAGACAGTGATTGCAGCCATGAAATTAACACACTTGCTCCTTGGAAGAAAAGCTATGACCAACCTAGACAACATATTAAAAAGCAGAGACATTACTTTGTCGACAAAGGTCCATCTAATCAAGGTTATGGTTTTTCCAGTGGTCACTATAAACAAAGCTGTGTGCCGAAAAATTGATGCTTTTGAACTCTGGTGTTGGAAAAGACTCTTGCAAATCCTTTGGACTGCAAGGAGATAAAACCAGTAAGTTCCTTTAATTGAGGGTTTAGGAAGTCCTTCTTTGGAAGGACTGATGCTGAAGCTGAAGCTGCAATACTTTGGCTATCTGATGTGAAGAAAAATCATTGGAAAAGACCCTGATACTCAGACAGATTGAAGGCAGAGGGAGGAAGGTAATGACAGAGGATGAGATGGTTGGATGGCATCACCGACTTCAGTGGATTTGACTTTGAGTAAGCTCCAGGAGTTGGTGACAGAGAGGGAAGCTTGGTCTGCTGAAGTCCATGGGGTTGCAGTCAGGCACGACTGATGAATGAACTGATCTGAACTAAGAAAATGCTATCCTCACTTTAAATATGAAAAAAAAATTATTATGAGGTAACTGATTTGTCATAAATTACAAAAGTAAGATGTGTTAAAATTAGGCACTTTCATTGTTAGTAATCTGTATAATGCAGAATTCCCAGAAACACATACTAAGTCTCTGCTTTAAACCAATGTACGTATTCATGGATGATTAAAATAAAACCTCTGTGAGAGATTATTAATTCAGTTTATGTTTATTTGGCATTTTTCTTGTTGGATCTTGGTTTATCCAAAGAATATTATCAGTAGTGGTATTTCATACAGAGAAAGGTTTAAACTATCCCTTTCTATCTCATCTGTATCAGCCTCTTAAATTAGATTTACCCCATATCCACACCCATCCACTCCAGCCAGCCTCACAGCTCTGATCTCATGTATACAGACTCACATTCCTTACATGGTAAAAAGCAGACACAAAAACAGTGTCTCCTCTCAGACCACAACTCTTCTCTTACTGAGCCTTCAACTACAGTAGTAATACTAGGTGAAAAGCAGGGAGCTCAAGGAACTTGAAATTGTTACCTAAGTAGTCAAGAATAAACCGAGCAGTCTTAGGCAGAGAGTGTGCATAAAAATGAAATGTCAAAAAGGGAACTTACTGAAAATTTTCTTCCCTATATTTGGTTTTGACTTTGCTATTAGACTATATTTTAGTTCCACCTATAATAAGTACAGTCTAAATCACTTCATGTTCTCACTCTATGATTTCAGAGCTTCTCAAAGTGTCAGGAATAGTATCATCAACCCCTTTGGAATGCTCTATTAATGTCCTTTTTCTTCCTTATAGTATAATTTTTTCTCTTTATTTGGTCATAAATCTATCTTCTAAGTATATATTTATGATTTTATAGCAATGAAAAATACTTTATTGTTCCATATTGCATGACAAGTGCCATAATAATTTGAGTTCCATTTCAAACCTCCAAGCCTAGGGTTTCCCTAGTGG
>NW_011494728.1:1137218-1150753 GCF_000754665.1 Bison bison bison
AGGTCAGAAAGATCCCCTGGAGAAGGAAATGGCAATCCACTCTAGTATTCTTGCCAGGAGAATTCCATGGACAGAAGAGCTTGGCAGGCTACAATCTGTGGAGTCACAGATTTGGACAAGACTCAGAGCATACACACACATTTCAAACTTCTAAGACTAGACACTCTACAGAGTCACAAAGCTCTATGAGATTCACACAATGCTGATCATGAGTTAGCAAAGCATAATTCAACTCGAAAATTAAGGCAGAGGTGTTTTCTAAGTTTTCTCTTATTCATCATCACACTGGGAAATACAATGAAGAAAATCATCTTTTTGGAAACAAGTTTCAGCATTTATTTCTCTACGTCTCCAATTTTCTCTCTCTCTCTCTCTCTCTCTCTCTCTCTATATATATATATATATATATATTTTTTTGTTTTTTTCTTCACAAGGCCTGGGTTTAATCAACTCTGGTTCTTCAAGGTATAAAGTTAAATTATTGATTTAATTCTTATGCATCTTATATTTGTGGTGTGCTGTATTTTTGTTTTCATTCTCTCTGAGTATTTCTTAATTTAACTTATGATATCCTGTGGCCCCTTGGTCAATCAATACTGTTTTGTATTGATCTCCACATATTAGCGGATTTTCTATTACTCTTATTAATGATGCCTAGGTTCATTCCATTGTAGTTATAAATGATACTTAATATGATTTCAAACTTTGAAAATTTATTGGAGCTTGTTGTATGGCCTAAATATATCTTAGAGAATGTTCTATATGCACTTAAAAAGAATGTGTACTTGCTGTCTTGGAGTGGGTTGTTGTATATGCCTGTTAGGTCCAGTTGGTATACAGTGTTGTTAAAGTCTTATATTTACTTTCTGATCTTCTGACTATATGCTTTATCCATTATTAAAAGTGGTGTATTGATATCTCCATCTACTATTGTTGTTGTTCTGTCACTAAGTCATGTCCAGCTCTTTGCGAACCCATGGACTGCATCATGCCAGGATCTCCTGTCCCTCACTATCTCCTGGAGTTTGCTCAAACTCATTTCCATTGAGTTGGTGATAGCATCCAACCATCTCATTCTTTGTTGCCACCTTCTCCTCCTGCTCTCAATCTTTCCCTGCATCATCTTTTCTTCATTCAATTTTGTCAGTATTTTCTTCATGTATCTTGAGACTCTGCTTTTTGGTGCATGTATACACTCATCTTCTTGTTTAAATTGCCTTTTTATCAGTATAATATATATATATATTTTTTTTCTCTTGTAAAATTGTTAATATAAAGTCTATTTTCTCTGATATTACTATAGTCATCCCAGGTCTCTTTTCTAAATAGATGCATGGAATATATTTTTTAATTCTTTCATCTTCAATCTATCTGAGTCTTCATATCTTGAGTGCATCTCTTGTAAACATTATGTTATTGAAAATTAAAAAAAAATATTTTCTGAGTATTTACTTTGTGATTGGAGAATTTGATCCACTAAATTTAAAGCAATTTCTAATAATGAAGGACTTACATGTACCATTTTGCTATTTTCTCTTTGTTTTTGTAAGATACAACTTTTTCTTTCACTTGCTTCCTCTGTCACCAACTTCTTTCATGTTGATTTGTTGTTGTTGTTGTTGTAGTGAATTATTTGGGTTACCTTTTCCTTGCCTTCTCTGTATATTTTTAATATATTTTCTTTGTGGTTAACATGGAGATTGCATTGAAAAATCCTAAATTTATGACAATCTTGTTCAGTTAATATCAACTGAACTTAAATAACATACAAAACAGCTCCTATACAACTTCATTTCCTGCTCATTTTATGATTACAAATTAATAAATCGCATTTTGTGCCCAATAACATATATTTGGGCTTCCCAGGTGGTGCCAGTTGGTTGGTAGTGTGTTAGTAGCTCAGTCATGTCTGACTCTTTGTGATCCCAGGGACTATAGCCCACAAAGATCCTCTGTCCATGGGATTCTCCAGGAAAGAATACTGGAATTGGTTGCCATTTCCTTCTCCAAGTAGTAGAGAATCTGCCTGCTAATGCAGGAATTATAAGAGAGGAAGCTTCTATCCCTGTGTTGGGAAGATCCCCTTGTGAAAGGCTGGCAACCCACTCCAGTATTCTTGCCTGGAGAATCATATGGACAGAGGAGCTTGCCTGGCCATACTCTATAAAGTCAAAGTCAGACACAACTGAAGTGACTTAGCCTGCACACAATATTTATAATTATTTTTGTGCTTTTTTGTTTTAAATCCATTAGGAACTGTGAAGTGGAATCACAAAGCAAAAATGCAATAATAATTACCTTTGTATTTCCTCTTGTATTATCTCCCCAGAGATGTTTATTTCTTCATATGCCTTTGTGTTATTGTCTAGTGACTATTAATGAAAGGCAGATTTTCGTAAGTAAAAATTGCTTCTCAATGTTATCTTTGACCAACTTACATTATTGAATACCTATGGATGGAATTTTATTTACTACTTGTCATATACGTGATTGGGCCACTTACTAATGCAACTGTATTATAAAAGAAATCACAAACCTGACATGCAGAAGTTCAAGATTCGTAAATCTCAAAGGCAATCTGAAGAAACCACTAAACTGAAGCATGGAGAGTACAGAATGAGGAGCTACAAAATTAGCTAATCAAGGCACATAAAGACAAGAAGAGGGCTATTTACAATTCTCATGGAATAGTGATTATTTTGTTTAGAGTTTTTGTTTTGTTTTATTTTGTGGTCAAAGAATGTTGAAGACACATCAGGAAAAGGCAAAACAATTTAGAAATCATGTGTTTGTGTGTGGGTGTCTGCACATCTCTGTGTGGTTACATTATTAGTATCTCAAACTATTATTCTGACAATAACACAGTCATTTCTATACTATTTGAACAACTGACTTATAGCGTACTACAGTTGCCTTTCCTGTCATATTAGTGAACCAGTGAAGTTGCTCAGTCATGTCCGACTCTTTGTGATGCCATGGACTGTAGCCTACCAGACTCCTCCATCCATGGAATTTTCCAGGCAAGAGTACTGGAGTCAATTGCCATTTCCTTCTCCAGGGGATCTCCCTGACCCAGGGATCAAACCCAGGCCTCCCGCATTGCAGGCAGATGCTTTACCATCTGAGCTACCACGGAAGCCACTTGTCAATACTACAAATGGAATATTACTCTCAACTGCTATATTTATGCCTCAGTTCAGTTCAGTCTCTCAGCCATGTCTGACTCTTTGCGACCCCATGAATCGCAGCACACCAGGCTTCCCTGTCCATCACCAACTCCTGGAGTTCACTCAGACTCACGTCCATCGAGTCAGTGATGCCATCCAGCCATTTCATCCTCTGTCGTCCCCTCCTCCTCCAGCCCCCAATCCCTCCCAGCAACAGAGTCTTTTCCAATGAGTCAACTCTTCACATGAGGTGGCCAAAGTACTGGAGTTTCAGCTTTAGCATCATTCCTGTCAAAGAAATCCCAGGGCTGATCTCCTTCAGAATGGACTGGTTGGATCTCCTTGCAGTCCAAGGGACTCTCAAGAGTCTTCTCCAACACCACAGTTCAAAAGCATCAATTCTTCGGTGCTCAGCCTTCTTCACAGTCCAACTCTCACATCCATACATGATCACTGGAAAAACCATAGCCTCAACTAGATGGACCTTTGTCGGCAAAGTAATGTCTCTGCTTTTGAATATGCTATCTAGGTTGGTCATAACTTTTCTTCCAAGGAGTAAGCGTCTTTTAATTTCATGGCTTCAGTGACCATCTGCAGTGATTTTGGAGACCCAAACAATAAAATCTGACACTGTTTCCACTGTTTCCTCATCTATTTCCCATGAAATGATGGCACTGGATGCCATGATCTTCGTTTTCTGAATGTTGAGTTTTAAGCCAACTTTTTCACTCTCCTCTTTCACCTTCATCAAGAGGCTTTTGAGTTCCTCTTCACTTTCTGCCATCAGGGTGGTATCATCTGCATATCTGAGGTTATTGATATTTCTCCCTGCAATCTTGATTCCAGCTTGTGCTTCTTCCAGACCAGCATTTCTCATGATGTAATGTGCATATATGTTAAATAAGCAGGGTGACAATATAAAGCCTTGACATACTCCTTTTCCTATTTGGAACCAGTCTGTTGTCCCATGTCCAGTTCCAACTGTTGCTTCCTGACCTGCATAAAAATTTCTCAAGAGGCAGGTCAGGTGGTCTGGTATTCCCATCACTTTCAGAATTGTCCACAGTTTATTGTGATCTACACAGTCAAAGGCTTTGGCATAGTCATTAAAGAAAAAATAGATGTTTTTCTAGAACTCTCTTGCTTTTTCTATGATCCAGCGGATGTTGGCAATTTGATCTCTCATTCCTCTGCCTTTTCTAAAACCAGCTTGAACGTCTGGAAGTTCATGGTTCAAGTATTGCTGAAGCCTGGCTTGGAGAATTTTGAGCATTACTTTACTAGCGTGTGAGATGAGTGCAATTGTGCGGTAGTTTGAGCATTCTTTGGCATTTCCTTCCTTTGGGATTGGAATAAAAACTGACCTTTTCCAGTCCTGTGACCACTGCTGAGTTTTCCAAATTTGCTGGCATATTGAGTGCAGCACTTTCACAGCATCATCTTTCAGGATTTGGAATAGCTCAACTGGAATTCCATCACCTCCACTAGCTTTGTTCGTAGTGATGCTTTCTAAGGCCCACTTGACTTCACATTCCAGGATGTCTGGCTCTAGGTCAGTGATCACACCATCGTGATTATCTGTGTCATGAACATCTTTTTTGTACAGTTCTTCTGTGTATTCTTGCCACCTCTTCTTAATATCTTCTGCTTCTGTTAGTTCCATACCATTTCTGTCCTTATTTGTAAGAATCTATTCCTTTTTGTTGTAGTTATCTAAAACTTCTATTTTATTTCTCCTGTCAACTATTATTTTAAAGAATTAAAATATTATTTCAAATGTTTTCCATCATTTTTGCAACTTCAAATCCTTATCATTTCTTTCACATTCACCTCATAGAGAACAATCACAGGTGTTATGTGCAAATTACATCAACTTTTCACTATCCAAGCCTATAACCCAACCATTCTTTTCTCTATAAATCATATTTCAGTGGAGAAAGTGATTCTCTCCCTACCTGAAGTCAATCAACCCATTTATACTTTAAATCTTCCCACATTCCTCTGGGAGGTTACTTTTAAGTTATCATATGTTTGCCTTGTCTATTTTACTAGTTCTGTTTAACTGAATTTATTCCATTTATTATTTAAATATAACTTAAAAATTCCTTTTCTTGAAACTATATATCTCCCTTTATATGGATTTACATTTTGTCTTTTTAAACACATTCAAATTTCTGAAAATACTTTATTAATAGATCTATTTTTTCAGTTTGCACTTCAAAACAGCGATGAGCAATGACTTTCATGTTGCTACACCCAAAGAACAATTTCTTAAATTCTTTCTTCATTTTCTCCCTTCTTTATTTCTTTCATTCTTGTTTTTAAAATACTATCATTGACTTATGTGATTGCTCTTTCTCTTGTTATTTTTCTTGTTTTTTAAAAAATATTTATTTTAATTGGAGGCTAATTACTTTATAATATTGTAGTGGTTTTTGCCATACATTGACATGACTCAGTCATGTATGTACATGTGTTTCCCATCCTGAACCCCTCTCCTACCTCCCTCCCCATCCCATCCCTCAGGGTCATCCCAGTGCACCAGCCCTGAGCACCCTGTCTCATGCATTGAACCTGGACTGGCGATCTGTTTCACATATGATAATATACATGTGTCAATGCTATTCTCTCAAATCATCCCACCCTCGCCTTCTCCCACAGAATCCAAAAGACTGTTTTATACATCTGTGTCTCTTCTGCTGTCTTGCGTCTTCTGGACACTCTTTCTCTTTTTCTCTAAGGGATTTTCTTTATCCTTGAACCATAGATGTGGAATTTCTTCAGTAATCTGAAGTTTACTCTTTTCTGACTTCACTACTCTATCATTTATATTCACAGTGCGTTACATTAATTAATACAGACTTTAACTGACTGCTGCAAACCTCTCCTGTAAGCCTTGCCAAGTGTTAAATATTTCTCACATGTGTCAAATACTCTCTTCTTCCACCTTAATCCAAACCATTTTTATTTCTCATCTGAGAGGCCAACAGTTGATTTTCCTCTAGACATATTGACAACCCTGGTTTTTTTTTTTTCCCAGTGAGTATCAGAAGAAGTACATAAATTCATTTGTATTTCTTGTTCAATAATATTAAGTGGCTTACCTTCAGGCATAGAACAAAGATGAAGATATTAATATGTCTTAAGTCTTATGGCCATATATGGAATCTTTCAGCTCTTTTCTCTGGTACATCTTATACTATTTTCCCCTTTAATGCCCATGATCTGAAATTTCTGGTCAATTTTCAGTTCTTCAAAGGTGCTTTCTCTACAGCACCAGATGGTTTCCATCTGCATGGGGAGTCACTACTCATTCTCTACAATATATCTCAAGGTCTCTACCTCAAGGGAATCAATCTTTGAACCAGTCCTCTCCAATTTTAAGATTTCTTTACTGTAGTCTGTCACACAATGGTGTTCCCTACATTTAGGTGAATAGCTTCATTTTTAGTGCTCCTCTATTTTTTAATTTTGTTCACAACTGTGTATGATGCATAACAAACATTCATTAGTGTTTGATGAATAGATGTCTTTCTTAAGCAAAGTTTACTAGTTCAAAAGCAAATGAAGGAATTAATCCCTAAGTACTGCAAAGTATATTCTATTTTTCTCAAAATTATATATTACAAATATAAATATTTTAAATTTCCTCATGATTCACACTTCTTTTCCCAAATTTGTATTGAGAAAATTAAAACAATATTAAGAAATCTCTTCTAGATTGACATGTTATACTATGGAATTTCTGTTTGATGTAGTTTCTTCCTTCTGGAATTTATATTCTTCTTAAAATAATAGAGGTAAGACATAAATGTTAAAGAATTTACAATAAAACATGGTATCCAGTGAACAATACAGCTCTATTAAACAAAACATGCACTTATTTTCTACTGTGTGCTTAGAACTACGATCAGCCTTGACATACGTCTTGTCTTGGAGCACCTCACAGTCACAGTAGTTTATAGGTTATTATAGAAGCTGTATGGAAGAGTCTTAGAGTTTATTACAGAAAACCATAACACAATATTTCATATATTGTAGTAGAGTAATATAGAAAGTGTTGGAGAGACACAAATAAGAGAAGAAATGAGAGAGAATAAATACTCTGAGTTCAGTTTTAAACAAGAGTAAATTGGGGAATTTTCATGAAACAAAACAGGGATTAGATCTCATATGATAGATAGAATTTGAATACCAAATGAAAATTTTTCTCAAAAAGAAGACACATAGTTTATAAAAAGATGGTAAATGTTAGGGCATATTTAGGGAATAGAGGACAATCAATTTGTTGATTGCAAAGGAACTGTGTAAACAAACTCACAGGAAGTGATATGAGAATATTAAATAGTGCTCACCTTAATGCTATACAAAAGAAATTGAAACTATCTTATGTTAGTGTCAAAACAGAATTTAGGCCCATTGACTAAGAAAAATATAGTTTTCCTGTGATAGTATATAGTGATAGTATATGTGATAGTATAGTATATCCTATATAGTATATATACTCCAATCATATTGCTATATTATAAACATTTATCTTCATATTATATGAGAATGGTATAATATTACATTCAGTCAGAATAGTGTTTGTCACATATAAATACTTAATACATTTTTAATAAATAAGCACACTGTTTGCTCTGCAAGAAATAAGCAACCAAATATACATTTTGAGTCATACAGGAAACTAAAATTAAAACAAATTATCAATGCCACCTGAAACTACTTAGATTTTAGATTGTCAAAAATGTTTTCTTTATCATTTATCCAAATGACAGCAATAATTTTAAGAACATTCTTCATAAGAATCAAGCTTAATTCATTAAGAACCCATCCACTAGAATTTTCTGAATAAAACATGGAGAAACTTTTAAGGAAGAATCTGAGTCTTTTTTTTTTTTTTTTAATCAACAAGTTTAAGGAAATATGCCTAGTGAAATCATGTTATTGTATTCAATCATGTGTGTGTATATATATATATACACACACACACACACATACACATATATATACATATACACACACACACACACACACACACATATATATATATATATGTATATGGACAACCAGATTATCCTGACCTGAGACCAAGAATGGATATCTAGGTAGATGTCTGGGTTTCAGTGCAGGTTGATCTATGGAAGATGTATAGGCAGTGATGCACAACCAGGGTGACAATAACCTAGGAAGGAGTAAATGGAAACATCTTATATCCAAATATTGAACCAGAAGTAAATGACAACTAAAATTCAACTACCTAAATAAAATACAATAGTATGATAATATTCTGATCATCAAACTGGATGGGACGTGTAAGTCTTCAGAATTTAAACACCAGGCATCAGATAATAGTTATCTATTATCAAATAGATAATCAAATCTAGAATTATGACAATATTCTTAAAGGAAATAAAATTAGGAACCTGTGTGTGTGTGTGTGTGTGTGCTCAGTTCCTCAGTCGTGTCTGACTCTTTGCAACACTTTGGACTGTAGCCCACCAGGTTCCTCTGTCCGTGGAATTTTCCAGACAAGAATACTGGAATGGGTTTCCATTTCCTGTTCCAGGGGATATTCCTGACCCAGGGATCAAATCAGTGTCTCCTGAGTCTCTTGCATGACAGGTGGATTCTTTACCACTATGCCATCAGAGAAGCCCTGGAGCTGTTGATTAAAGGTTAGGATACAGTTTCTGGGAAAACAGGTTCAAGATCAGAGAAATGCCTACAAGACCACAAACTCAGAGATGGATTAGGGAATCATTGAGGTAGAGCATCTTTTATTGCTGATAATTGAGGTTAGTTAATCTAGTAGTCTTATCATAATGTTAACATAAAAATACCACCTCATTAACATACCTTTTCAAAAAGAGTTGCTGTTATAAACTTCAGTTACTATACTCTATAGTAATTAGTCCTCAGTAAATATGACTGGTATAGTCTGGGAAACAATACCTCTGTTATGCTGTAAAGTACAAAGAATTTAACTCTGAGAGTAAATAAATTACTGAAGTGAATGTGAAAGTGAAGTTGCTCAGTCGTGTCAGACTCTGCGACCCTGTGGACTGTAGCCCACCAGGCTAAGCAAAATGGGATATGAGACAACCCAGAGATTAGCAATTGTGAAACATTACTCTCTCCCTTGAACTAGAGGGATTATAGAAAGAGGTGGTAGCCATGTAGGGAGGGGACTGTCTAATGTTAACTGGAGTCATAGAAAAAGAAAGTGCTGATTTTGTTGATAGTACTCCATGCCAGTACTGCCCTCACATCTGGCAAAAAGCATAATTAGGGGAGTCTGAGCAATATTATACAATTTTGTAAAAATACTCAGTTTATGTTTGAAATGATGTGATACGGATGAATTTCAATGACATAAAATAATTATTTAATGTGAAAATAATACACAAAATACTCAAATAAAAATTAATATAGCATGAAGGAATACACATCATACATTTTTCACTGAGCAAATTTATTAACCTGGGTAAGACTACAAATGCACCAGCTAGGCATTAGGTTCAAAAAATAATCAATAATTATTTGGGGGGGGGGAGCATTGACATTGATTGATGGTAGTCATCAGGGCTAGATTAAATTCAGCATGGGAAATAAGTCTGGAAGTTTTGACCTTTACCACACAGTCTCCAGCCTTTCCAAGATATGCATGGTTATTTTTGTTGTTTTTGTTACTTTGATTTTGTTTTTTAGAATTATAGATGAAACATATAGCATCATCTTTTTCCATGATTAAATTCATTTTTCTACTTTATATTGGAACTTCTAAAAATGTCCATTTATAAACCTATACCTGTATCTCTTAATAATTGTGTTTGGTATTTTGAGTGGTATTTTGGTATTTCTTCCTCTTGCCATGAGGAAGAAAAGTTCTGTGCTTCCCATGGCAGACAAATATCTTCTGTGGCACATGGTATTCCATGAAACAAAGATGTAAGATTCAGAGGTGTTCCATTATTAGAAAGCAACAGCATCACTGACTCAATGGACATGAATCTGAGAAAATTCAGGGAGATAGTGAAGGACAGGAGAGCCTGGCATGTTGCAGTCCAGGAGATCTCAAAGAGTCGGACACGATTTAGTGACTGAACAGCAACAACATGCTTTCTAGTATTTGTTTAAATTTGCAGCAGAAAGGGAAAAAGGGGATTTTATAATGTAAGTACCATAAAAATCTACATGTTAGCATTCTACTATGATAATACTAGAGAGTAACTGTATATAACTACATATAAGTGGAAAAGATTCAATGAAATAGCATATGTTGTAAATTGACATGTAGTATCCCTAGTTCTCATGATTAAAGGAATGTTTGTAAATGAAATATACAGACTACTCAGACATGAAAAGACTTAAAGCTTAACAGTTAGTAGAAACACACACACACACATGAAGACACACACTTTCTATTGAACTTCTTCACAAATACGGCTTCCAAGTGGAGTGCAGCATTCCAAAACACTGCGAGCACCAAATGTTAGCAAGGAGAAACAGAGACTCTGATTTATTAATGGTGGGAATGCAAAATTATACAGCCACTGTGGAAAAAGTATTTGGCAGTTTCTTCCTAAAGTATATAGGTTCTTATCATATGATCCAGTAATTATCTGCTGTGGTATTTATACAAATGTGGTATTTATATAAACTTATATCCACACAAAAAAATCTGTGCAGAGATGTTTATAGTAGCTTTATTCATAATTGTCAAATTGGAAGCAACCAAGATGTCCTTCAG
The DNA here is from genome assembly GCF_000754665.1 of Bison bison bison. Taxonomy (NCBI): domain Eukaryota; kingdom Metazoa; phylum Chordata; class Mammalia; order Artiodactyla; family Bovidae; genus Bison; species Bison bison. The sequence goes on from NW_011494728.1 coordinate 1,148,139, forward strand.
TAGATGAATGGAAAAATAAACTAGTTCTTGTAGTGCAGTGTACGGGCACTGTCAAGTCATGTGATCCTAACCTAGATAAACTGTAGATCAAGCAGAACTGATGCTGTAGTTCCAGTCTGAAGGCTGGCAGCTTTGAACTCAGGAAGAAGAGATCTTTCAGTTTGAGGCAGAAGACAGAAAATAACATAATATCCCAATTGTAAATAGCCAGTCAGGAGTTCTGACCTACTTGTGGGAGGGTTAGTCTTTTACTTCTACTCAGGCCTTCAATTGATTGAATGAGACCCACCCACATTCGTGAGTATGCTTTGCTCAGTCTACTAATTAAAATGTTAATCTCATCCAGTACCATTTTTACAGACTTACCCAGAATAATGTTTGACCATATATCTGGGCATTCCATGGCCCAGTCAACTTGACATAAAATTAACTATCAGAGAGAGTATCAGGAAAAAATAATTTATAGAAGGGTAACTGCCAGCCTGTAAACGTGAGACCAGTACCATGTTCTAGAGGTACACAGGTATGCTAGCATGTGGGTCATGGAGATTAAAAAGCTCTGCATATTTTATAAGAAAGTAATTCATGTTGTCTCAAAGTAGAGGGTGCATATTATTTTCTTAAAGAACCACATTTCTAGGTCATTAACAATTTTTACAAGGCAGTTGTTATATATATGACTGCATACATACATATGTATATGACTGAATATATATATGCAGTCCTTAAAAATAACCAGAAGTGAATATTTTCTTTGGATCTCTTCATTTTCTCTTGTCTTAGTATTCAAATAAGAAAAAAATTCAGAACTCTGATAATCTTCCATTTTTCCTCTTTTTAAATCTTGAATTATTTAATGTATTTAATTCTACTTCACTCTAATCTGTACTGCTATATACAAGAACAGATAATCAACATTGAATTATTCACACCAGAAAATCATTTAATATAGCTGTAAAGGTGAACATAAAAGGAAAGGGCACAATATAAAGGGAAGAACAAAGGCTATTGTGCTTGTGTACAACTGCTTCATTACTAAACCATATTATTTCAATTTATCTAAAGTAATCTGCTAAACTGATTAATTGCCAATGTCATTTGATCCTGTTTTAAATTGTCTTCATGAACTTGAATATGATTTATACCCTCAATTTTCTTTTCCTACTTTGAAATTTTTGTCTAATTAGTGTTCTCTGGAGCTGCTCTGATGAGACCTAAAAATATCCAGGACATATAATATATAATAAAATCATATCTACCTTTTAATAAGAAAGATTTAAATAATTTAAAAAATTCGAAGTGATTAAAAATGTAGAAACTAATTCCTGCTCAATGATAAGCCTGAAAACGAATGATCAATTTCTCTCAATTGGAAGAGGCATTCTGTGTCATCTATAGACATGTTGGACCCTAATAGATATTTCTCCTTTGCTCCTTGGCTCACAATGATCAATACAAAAGACAGATGTCAGAGAAAATGGATGGACTGCAGCATCAGAATTACTTCCTACTTGTACCTAAAGTAACCAGTAATTTTATTGCTGCTCATCTAATTTACAGTTCACTCTATTTTCTGGATTTACTTCCCCTCATTGTTTGATTTTAATGCAATATTCAACCTATGCTTTCAGATCCAAAATTTTTGTTTCATGTGCCCCGTTTCAGCCAGCTAAATTCCTCCTGATGCTATATCTCCAAACAGTATTTTCAAATCTTTACTGACAATGTCTCATTCCCCACATCACAAAATTTATGCCATTATTGTGGTAGTCAGGATAACTTGGAAAATTCTAGGTTCAGGATATAAGTTAGGTCCCACTCATTTTAAAAAAAAAAAAACAATTTTTGTCTTCCCTTCAGGTAACCTCACATGATATTTTGCAGCCATCACAACTGAGCCTTGATAATGATTGCACGACCCTATGTCTGGCAGAAACAATTCACCTACATATAGGAATGATACACTTGAACAGAAACTATAATAGTAACCTAAACCCAAAAAGCAACTAAGGGAGGTAATAGTGCTTTGATCTTTACATATTTTTAATAATCCCAATTTTTAAGGGAATATGTATTTGAAATATGTTGAGATTTTTCTTGGGCGGTATAAAGCACTAAGCACTCAACATAGTGGTGTTCAATAAAATATTGTTATTCTTTCTTGTTCTTAACAGAACTGCACATACAACTAGAATGAAAAAGCTATTATGTCAATTTATGTGATATATTTGTTACTTACATGTCCAGAGTTAGACTTTATAGGTATATTAATATGAACTACCTTATGATTGACTCGGAGAAGGCAATGGCAACCCACTCCAGTACTCTTGCCTGGAAAATCCCATGGATGGAAGAGCCTTGTAGGCTGCAGTCCATGGAGTCACTAAGAGTTGAGCACGACTGAGCGACTTCACTTTCACTTTTCTCTCTCATGCATTGGAGAAGGAAATGACAACCCACTCCAGTGTTCTTGCCTGGAGAATCCCAGGGACAGGGGAGCCTGGTGGGCTGCCGTCTATGGGGTCGCACAGAGAGACGGCAGCCCACCAGGCTCCCCCGTCCCTGGGATTCTCCAGGCAAGAACACTGGAGTGGGTTGTCATTTCCTTCTCAATG
>NW_011494728.1:1150853-1151633 GCF_000754665.1 Bison bison bison
AAGTCGCTCAGTCCTGTAGGACTCTTAGCGATCCCATGGACTGCAGCCTACCAGGCTCCTCCATCCATGGGATTTTCCAAAGGAAAATACTAACTGAAACCAAGCTATCACATTTGTGGTGCATTGGCCCCAAGCAACTGATTTTTACTGGAGAAATGTGTTCATCCATCCATTCATATGTTCATTCACACTCTATTACATTAATTCAATAAAGGGTTATTGAACACTTACCTGTATTCTAAGGGAATATTGAAGGAAGGAAGAAAGACACGGTATCTTCCTTTTTGTTATTTTTGATAATCAAATGAAAAAACACATAATTATTTTTAGTAGAATATTGAATCAGGGGATTTTATTCTCAAACACAGAAATAATCATTGCTGCTGCTGCTGCTAAGTCACATCAGCTGTGTCCGACTCTGTGCGACCCCATAGACGGAAGCCCACCAGGCTCTCTGTCCCTGGGATTCTCCAGGCAAGAACACTGGAGTGGGTTGCCATTTCCTTCTCCACTGCATGAAAGTGAAAAGTGAAAGTGAAGTCGCTCAGTCGTGTCCGACTCTCAGCGGCACCATGGACTGCAGCCCACCAGGCTCCCCCATCCCTGGGATTCTCTAGGCAAAAACACTGGAGTGGGTTGCCATTTCCTTCTCCACTGCATGAAAGTGAAAAGTGAAAGTGAAGTCGCTCAGTCATGTCCGACTCTCAGCAACCCCATGGACCGCAGCCTAGCAGGCTCCTCCGTCCATGGGATTTTCCAGGCAAGAGTACTGGAGTGGGG
>NW_011494728.1:1151733-1161960 GCF_000754665.1 Bison bison bison
TTGCCATTTCCTTCTCCACTGCATGAAAGTGAAAAGTGAAAGTGAAGTCGCTCAGTCATGTCCGACTCTCAGCAACCCCATGGACCGCAGCCTAGCAGGCTCCTCCGTCCATGGGATTTTCCAGGCAAGAGTACTGGAGTGGGGTGCCATCGCCTTCTCCAAATAATCATTAATATGTCACAATTATCAAATCTGTATGAAGACAAAGTAAGAATTAACTAGCAAGATGATAAGAGAGGTATGGAAGTATTACAGGTCAAAAAAGAAAAAAAAAAGTGTACATGTTGAAAGACCCCGAGCTAAAAAAGAACATTATGTAATTGAGAAATGGCAAAAAAACTGAGGTGTACCTAGAGAAGAAGGTGTAGAGCAGTGTGAGATGAAAGCAGTTAAAAAAAGGGGGGCCAGATCCTTCATGTTCCAATAGGCTATGTTAAAGATAGGAAGGATGAAAGATGAAATTGAAAGATGAAAATAGGAATTCATCTATGTTTGTTCAAAAAAGAGCCCTTCAGCTGCAAGTACAAAGAATGCATTAGTGATTGGCAAGATTGGAAGTTGGGAAACATGTCAGGGAATGTTAGTTCAGATGAGATACCAAGTGTCTTGGATTAACATGATATACACGTGTGCTGTCACTCAGTCGGGTCTGACTCTTTGCAACTCCATGGACTGTAGCCCACCAGGCTCCTTGTTCATGGAATTTTCCAAGCAAGAAATCCTAGAAGTTTCCATTTCCTTCTCGAGGGGATCTTCCTCACCAGGGGACTGAACCTGCATCTCCTTCTCCTGCATTGGCAGGTGGGTTCTTTACCACTGAGCCACCTATGAAGCTCTAATGTGGTATAAATGAACACGTTAAAGAGATAGTTAAAAGGTTACATCATAGGAGCTGATGAGGGAGAAGCTGGTACTAAGCAGTATGGTTAAGTATAGATCAATTTTATAACTTCCTACTTAGTCTCCATATTTGTAGTCTTGCCCCATTCTAATGCCATCTTCCCTAAGTAGACAGATATTGAAGATCTTAAACATATACCTTTAAAACAATTTTCTCTGTTTTAAAATAAAATTAAAATTCCAATTTGACCTCTAATTATCTATTTCTTCATCTTTCAGATTCACTTCTCCTTATACTTCCCTGTTATACTAGGTTTCTGTGAATGTTTTAGTGTTGTGTCTTCCAGAATTTAAGATCTCTTGCCTCTCTCCCTTTGTTTGTCAAACTCCTATAAATCCCTCACATTATTCTGAAAAGTTACTGTCTCAGGAGGATATCCTCAAAGTGATTCTTCTGTTATGCATTTTAATAGCATTTTATAAATTCACACACTCACATTAAAAAGGTGTGTTTTTTTTAACAAAATGATATTAATTTTGCTTTGAAATTTCATAATGTCCCCTTTATTCAGAAAAGATATATATCCTATAATAATCATTATATTGTTATTTTATATGTGTCATATTTATATAAAATGCACTTAGTCACTTAAGTGCTTTTCATATAGGTTTAAATATATGAAATTATTTCTTATTTCATTCTTCTAATCCCATGATATTTCATATCATTGTAGTAATCAGATTTCCTAAGTTTTTCTGGGCCTGGTCAAAATTTGCCTGTGATTTTCATTTCTTTATTTAGTGTTTGAGGGCTTTCCTGATAGCTCATTGGGTAAAGAATCCACCTGCAGTGAAGAAGACACAGCTTCAGTCCCTGGGTCTGGAATACTCCCTGGAGGAGGAAGTAGCAAACCATTCCAGTATTCTTGCATGAAAAATCCCATGAAAAGAGGAGAATGGTGGCTACAGTCCACAGGGTCACAAAGACTCAGACGAGATTGAACATGAGCACAATATAGTGTTTAATTATGCCACTAATGGCCTCCAGAGGTTTTAAAGTATTGGCCTTTCAAAAAAATAAAATTTTCACCATTTCCTAATCTGCTAAATCCCAGTTATATTTATTATTGATGGTTTATAGTATAAGGATTATTGAGGAGGTAGGAAAAATAATCCTCAAGACTGCTGGTTAATATTTTATAGTAATTTGTTCCTATCTAACCTATTTCAACCTATTCTAAAACACAGTGCCTGCTATTCTCCTAACCATTTGTCTTTGAGAAGTGTATCAGTGGCAAACCATAGATTCAGGGTTAGTTATCAGACCTGGGAGAGCCCTAGGAAAGTAAGAATGAAAGACAGAATGAAGGGCAGAATAGCTAGTAATAGGGTGGCCTATGTCTCACAGTATTGTGTAGGTGTTTTATATGAGCTGTTTTATCTCTTATTTCATATCATATTTCTAATATTTTCAATTATACCCCACCTGCCCATTCTTGACTTAGATATTTTGTTATACATTAGGCAAAATTAAATTAAAATGCATCTTCCTTTAAAAATTGAATTTGAAAGTTCTACAGTAAGTTCTTATAGGAAATCTCAGGAATCTGTCATTTAATTCTTTTTAAAATATATAAGCTAAATTTAACTATATTCAAAAATACATAGAGAAGGTCAAAGAGCAAAGTTGAATGTTTCTCTTAGGATTCTTTTTACATTTCCATTTCAAGATTATATGGAACACAAAATTTCTTTTTGAGATGGGGGCCCTTAGGAATTAATAAACGTTAAGTGGAATCATAAAGATTAGTGTCCTTATATGAAGAGACACTAGCTCACTTTCTGTCTCTCCACGCCCACACACAGAGGGAATGTCAGGTGAGGACATAGCTAGAAAGTGGTTGGGGGAAACCAGAGAAAGAGATACCAAAAACTGATTTGATTGAGTCTTAATATGAGTAATCTAACATCCAGAACTGTGAGAAAATATATTTCATTTCTTTAAGCCACCTGGTGTATAGTATTTTGTTATGAGAGCCCACATTGATAAATACAGAAAACTGTGTCCTTTTTGCAGGCAAATATCATAAACTTCATCTCTGTTCTTCTTTCACAGACAATGCTTCACTAATTAGGTATCACCTCAGAAAACTTTAGTAGGCTTCAGATGCTAATATACATAAACATGGAGGCAAAAGGTGAGAGAAAACTAGAGATGGGCCATGAAATTCAGCTACTTAAATAACTTAACACATCCTCCACAAATCTGCTCTAAACATTTTAGGAAGATTTGGTAAATGCTAAAGTCCACTCAAAATGACAGAATGATCTCCATTCATTTCCAAGGGAAACCATTCAGCATCACAGTAATGCAAGTCTATGACACAAACACTAATGCTGAAGAAGCTGAAGTTGAAGGTTCTAAGATGATCTACAAGACCTTCTAGAACTAACACCAAAAACAGATGTCCTTTTCATCAGAGGGGACTGTAGGAAAGTGAAAGTAGGAAGTCAAGAGGTACCAGGAGTAACAGCATGTTTGGCCTTGGAGTACAAAGTGAAGCAGGGCAAAGCAAAACAGAGTTTTGCCAAGAGAGCACACTGGTCATAGCAAACACCCTCTTCCAAAACACAAGAGACAACTCTACATGCACATTACCAGATGGTCATTACTGAAATAAGATTGATTACATTCTTTGAAATAGAAGATGGAGAAGCTATAGAAAGTCAGCAGAAAAAAGACCTTGGGCTGACTGTGGACCAGATCATGAACTCCTTATTGAAAAATTCAGACTTAAATTGAAGAAAGTAGGGAAACCAGTAGATCATTCAGGTATGACCTAAGTCAAATTACTCACAGTTATTCAGTGAAAGTGACAAATAGATTCAAGAATTTAAATCTGATAGACAAAGGGTCTAAAGAACTATGGAGAGAGGTTCATAATAGTGTACAGAAGATGATGAACAAAACCATCCCCAAGAAATATAAGAGGTCAAAATGGTTTTCTGAGGAGGCCTTACAAATAGCTGAGAAAAGAAGTGAAAGGCAAAGGAGAAAAGGAAGACATATCCAACTGAATGCAGCATTCCAAAGAAGAGCAAGGAGAGATAAGAAAGCCTTCTTAAGTGAACAATGCAAAGAAATAGAGGAAAATGATAGAATGAGAAAGATAGAGATATCTTCAAGAAAATTAGAGATACCAAGGGAACATTTCATGCAAATATGGGCACGAAAAAAAAAAAAAAGGAGAGAAATGGTGTGGACCTAATAGAAGTAGAAGATATGAAGAAAAGGTGGCAAGAATACACAAAGAACTACACAAAAATATTCTTAATGACCCAGATAACCACAATGGTGTGTGTGATCACTCACTTCATCCTGGGGTGTGAAGTCAAGTGGGTCTTAGGAAGCATTACTAGGGCCAAAGCTAGTGGAGATGACGGAATTCCAACTGAGCTATTTCAAATCCTAAAAGATGATGCTGTTGAAATGCTGCACTCATTATGTCAGCAACTTGGAAAACTCAGCAGTGGCAACAGGACTGGAAAAGATCAATTTTCATTCCAATCCCAAAGAAGGGCAGTACCAAAGAATATTCAAACTACTGCACAATTGCACTCACCTCACACACTAGCAAAGTAATGCTCAAAATTTTCCAAGTGAGGCTTCAGTAGTACATGAACCATGAACTTCCAGATCTTCAAGCTGGATTTAGAAAAGGCAGAGGAACCAGAATTGCCAACATCCATTGGATCAACAAAAAAGCAAGAGAGTTCCAGAAATACATCTATGTCTGCTTTATTGATTATGGCAAATTCTTTGACTGTGTGGATTGCAAAATACTGTGGAAAATTCATAAAGAGATGGTAATATGAAACCACCTGACCTGCCTCCTGAGAAATCTGTATGCAGGTCGAGAAACAACAGTTAGAACCAGACATGGGGCAATGGGCTGATTCCAAATTGGTAAAGGAGTACGTCAAGGCTGTATATTTGTCACCTTGTTTATTTAACTTATATGCAGAGTACATCATGCAAAATGCATGGCTGAATGAAGCTCAAGCTGGAATCAAAATTGCTGGGAGAAATATCAACAACCTCAGATATGCAGATGATATTATCCTAATGGCAGAAAGAAAAGAGAAACTAAACAGCCTCTTGATGGAAGTGAAAGAGGAGAGTGAAAAAGCTGACTTAAAACTCAGAATTCAAAAAAAGAAGGAAATGACAACCCACTCCAGTGTTCTTGCCTGGAGAGTCCCAGGGACGGGGGAGCCTGGTAGGCTGCCATCTCTGGGGTTGCACAGAGTCGGACACAACTGAAGCGACTTAGCAGCAGCAGCAGCAGCAAGATCATGGCATTTGGAACCATCACTTCATGGCAAATAGATGGGGAATCAATGGAAACAGTGGCAGACTTTATTTTCTTGTGCTCCAGAATCAAGGTGGACAGTACTGCAGCTATGAAATTAAAAGATGCTTATTCCTTGGATGAAAAGCTATGACAAACCTAGACAGTGTATTAAAAAGAAGAGACATCACTTTGCTGGCAAATGTCCATCAAGTCAAAGCCATGGTTTTTCCAATCGTCATGTATGGATGAAAATTGAACCATAAGGAAGTCTGAGTGATGAAGAATTGATGCTTTCTGATTGTAGTACTGGAAAAGACTCTTGAGAGTCCCTTGGACAGCAAGGAGATCAAACCAGTCAACCCTAAAGAAATCAATCCTGAATATTCATTAGAAGGACTGTTACTGAAGCTTAAGCTTCAATACTTTGGCCACCTGATGCAAAAAGCCAACTCATTGGAAAAGACCCTGATGGTGGGAAAGATTGAGGGCAGGAGAAGAGGATGACAGAGGATGAGATGGTTGGATGGCATCACTGACTCAATGGACTTGAGTTTGAGCAAATTTCAGGAGATAGTGAAGGACAGGGAAGACTGGTGTGTTGCTGTCCATGGGGTCACAAAAAGTCAGACACGACTGAACTTCTGAACAACAAAAACAATCTATTTCCTTTTTTATTTCTGTTGAAGACTCTATTCCCAAAAGAATTTGCTTTCCTTGATATTTGATTTTGTTTGATATCAAATGACCTCTCCTTTTTGATACTCTGTCTGGTCTTTCCTGGCACATCTGTTAATGGACAAGTCTAACTTATCTATTTTTAAAAGTCCAAAGTTTTAAAAAGAATGGACACAGTTGTTCACACTTAAATTCTTTGATGAAAAAGATATCAATATAGAAACTCTGATGTTTGTGGATGTGATGTTCTCCCATCTATAAATGCAAGTAGGCAAACTCTCCATATTCTGGTGCTCCAATCTCATGTTGCTAGATAGTTGTTTAGATCTAGGATTATGAGTAAAATTTATGTGTTGCAGAAATATGACAATGAAAGCTTGAAAGGAGAGAAAGTCAAGAACACCTATAATAAATCAGTCTAAAAATACCATAAAGGCAAAGGTAGAGATTGAGAGAGATATAAAAGCAAGAATAGATGAAAGACTTGAATACTTAAAAGCAGTGCAGTGTTCTAATTATTTTAAGTCAGTTATATGCCACACCATCCTTTATGGTTAGCTCTCTTTCTGCTCTCAGCTTCTGGAAGAGGCAATTTTAGTTAGTATATTCCTATTTTCCTTCTAGCAGAATATGATTCACTTTGCCATCATCAACAAAACTAAATACCACCATCTGGGCAGGAATCACTCTTTCTCACACTCTTGTTAGTCTGACTCTTCCACATTCACTTCCTACCATTCCCCTACTTCCCCCTCCCCTCCTCCTCTCCTTTCCCTTTCCCCTCCCCTTCTTTCTCTCTTTTTCCATTTTACTTCTGTCTCTCTCTCTCTCACACACACACACACTCACTCTCTCTCTCTCAAACTCTCCTCCTTCCACTGTTTTCTTCAAAGTTTTAATGTAAGTTATGGGGCTGTATGTGGCAGTGCTTGGTGGAACTAAACCTATAATGTTAAATGGGAGCTGGACAGTCACAGTGAACTATTCACAAGATGAGGAAATTGACAAAAGCTAGTGTGAACAGGCAAGAAAGAAATGGATAGCAGATGGATTTGGAAAGAAGCAGGAGACAGACTGAGCTGAATTACCCGGCCTTGACCTTTGTGAGACAGGAACTTTACCACATTAGTTTCTACTCCTGTTTGCATAATGCAAGACTTGGCTGTATTCATTCCTAAGACCTATATTATCTCATCTTTTTCCTTCTATATGAGCCAATTTAATTGAAGTTGTTTTCTTGCAACCGAAGATTTTTGAATAAAAAAACATCAGATTCTCAATGGATTTATTTTTATCACCAGAATTTTTCATTTTTAAAGTCAAATGTTATATTTCTCTATTATTTCTGCAAGATGGTTTCTGCTTTTTGCTAATATTCTTTCACTTTCATTTTCAGAGCATTATAAAGGGAGTATTATAGACCAGATATTGCGTTTCATTCTCCTTTAAGAAAGGCATATTTTTCTATTTGTATACTAGTGAGACTGAGAAAATTGAATGTGGTTTGATAACACAGGAGAATCATATTTCTGATTTTACAGTAGCCTTTAAATCATTTGAGAATGTTATTTAAATGGAAAAAAGGAGCCAAAATCCAAGTTTTCATACAGAATGAAAATAAAGTTGAATATTAAATACATTTATTTTAAGAGATACTTAGAAACCTGTATGTCAGATAATTTTGCATACTACTATTCACTTTTCACTTTCATGCATTGGAGAAGGAAATGGCAACCAACTCCAGTGTTCTTGCCTGGAGAATCCCATGGATGGTGGAGCCTGGAGGGCTGCCATCTATGGGATCTCACAGAGTCGGACACGACTGAAGTGACTTAGCAGCTTAGCAGTCAGTTCAGTTCAGTTCAGTCACTCAGTCGTGTCTGACTCTTTGTGACCCCATGAATCACAGCATGCCAGGCCTCCCTGTCCATCACCAACTCCCAGAGTTCATCCAAACTATGTCCATTGAGTCGGTGATGCCATCCAACTATCTCATCCTCTATCGTCCCCTTCTCCTCCTGCCCCCATTCCCTCCCAGCATCAGAGTCTTTTCCAATAAGTCAACTCTTCGCATGAGGCAGCCAAAGTACTGGAGCTTCAGCTTTAGCATCATTCCTTCCAAAGAACACCCAGGACTGATCTCCTTTAGAATGGACTGGTTGGATTTTCTTGCAGTCCAAGGGACTCTCAAGAGTCTTCTCCAACACCACAGTTCAAAAGCATCAATTCTTCATCTTTCAGCTTTCTTCAAAGTCCACCTCTCACATGACCACTGGAAAAACCATAGCCTTGACTAGATGGACCTTTGTTGGCAAAGTAATGTCTCTGCTTTTCAATATGCTATCTAGATTGGTCATAACTTTCCTTCCAAGGAGTAAGCGTCTTTTAATTTCCTGGCTGCAGTCACCATCTGCTGTGATTTTGGAGCCCCAAATAATAAAGTCTGGCACTGTTTCCACTGTTTCCCCATCTATTTCCCATGCAGTGATGGGACCAGATGCCATGATCTTAGTTTTCTGAATGTTGAGCTTTAAGCCAACATTTTCACTTTCCTCTTTCACTTTCATCAAGAGGCTTTTAGTTCCTCTTCACTTTCTGCCATAAGGGTGGTATCATCTGCATATCTGAGGTTATTGATATTTCTCCTGGCAATTGATTCCAGCTTGTGCTTCTTCCAGTCCAGCGTTTCTCATGATGTTAAATAAGCAGGGTGACAATATATAGCCTTGACATACTCCTTTTCCTATTTGGAACCATTCCACTCCTTGAATTTTTAAAATGAACTTTATTAAGAAATGATTGTCTTAAAACTCACACATTTTTAAGTGGATAAGTCAATGACCTTGACAAATGTACACACTCATATAATTACCACCTCAATTAATATAAGGATATTTTTACTTCCTCAGAAAAGTTCCTTTGATCTATTAAGTCATTACTCTGCTGCTGCTGCTAAGTCACTTCCATTGTGTCCGATTCTGTGCGACCCCATAGAGGGCAGCCCACCAGGCTCCCCTGTCCCTGGGATTCTCCAGGCAAGAACGCTGGAGTGGGTTGCCATTTCCTTCTCTAATGCATGAAAGTGAAGTCGGTCAGTCGTGTCCTACTCTTTGGGACCCCATGGACTACAGCCTACCAGGCTTCTCTGCCCATGGGATTTTCCAGGCAAGAGTGCTGGAGTGGGGTGCCATTGCCTTTCCAAAACCAACATCAGTCAACCAAAAACCTTATTTCTATCATTACAGAATAGTTTTGTCATTTCTAAACTTTCAAGTAAATAGAGGCACATAGAACATACATTCCAAGCCTGTTTCATTATTTCAATCTGCAGAAGTTTGTAGCATTCTTTTATTTTGTTACCTATACCAATACTTTGTTTCTTTTGTATTGCTGAGTAGGGTTCCTTTTTATGAATATAACACAATTTATCCTTATTAATAGCCATGCCCATCCTTCCAAGTTTAGGGCCATTTTAAATTTCAAAGTAGCTTTTGTTTGTCAGAGCCCACATTTTAGCATTACAAATGCACCAGGCTCATCTTGTACCATCCCTTTCCTATACCTAAAATCAGCCATATCTCCAAAGAGCCTTTTTGTTAGAAAATATTAGAAATCCCGATCTGGACACAAGATGTGCTCATTGCCACTGGGGTGTCATGTTTCTTAGGCCCTCTCTGCTAAAGGAAAGAATATATAGATATATAAATATAGATGTATTTCATATGATTATTTGCTATTTTTTAATCTTCTGGAGAAGGAAATGGTAACCCACTCCAGTGTTCTTGCCTGGAAAATTCCATGGATGGAGGAGCCTAGTAGGCTATAGTCCATGGGGTCGCAAAGAGTCCAACACGACTAAGCGACTTCACTTTCACTTTCACTAATCTTCTTTTATGAGATGCCTGTTCAGATCTTTCCCCCCATTTTAATTGAGTTGTTTTCTCATTGTTGAGTTTTAAGCATTATTTCTACATTTTGTACATAATTCCTTTATCAGGTATATATTTTACAAATAGTTTCTCCTACTCTGCAGCTTGTCTTTTTATTCTCTTAAATGTTTCTTCCACATAGTAGATTGCTAAAATTTTAGTAACCTAATTTATCAATTCTTTTTTTCATGGGTCATGTTTTTGCTATTGTATCTAAAAACTTATCACCAAACCCAAAGTCACATAGATTTTTCTTTTTGCTCTTTGCTACATGTTTTATCATGCTAACATTATTTTTAGATGAAAGATTCATTTTCAGTTACTTTTTGTGAAAGATGTAAGGAAGGTCTTTTGCCTTTCCAAACAGAACCCTGAGGGACAGGGAGGCCTGTGTGCTGCAGTCTATGGGGTCGCAGAGTCAGGCACGA
>NW_011494728.1:1162077-1168637 GCF_000754665.1 Bison bison bison
AAAAAATACCCTTTCTTCATTAAATAGCCTTGCTCTTTTGTCAAAGATGATTTGACTATATTTGTATGGTTCTATTTTTGGGCTCAACATTCTGTTGCACTGAGGTATCTGCTGTGCTGTGTCACTTCAGTTGTGTCTGACTCTTTGCACTCCATGGACTGTAGCCCACCAGCCTCCTCTGTCCATGAGATTCTCTAAGCAAGAATACTGGAGTGCGTTGCCATTTCCTCCTCCAGGCGATCTTTCCCACCCAGGGATGAAACCCATGTCTCTTATTTCTTCTGTATAGGCACACGTGTTCTTTACCTCTAGTGCCACCTGGGAAAACATAGAGGTATGTGTCTATATTTTTGCTAATGACATGCGGCCTTCATTATTGTAGATTTAAAGTAAATCTTGAAGCTGGAAAGTCTGCTTTCCAGTTTTGTTGCTCTTCCTCAGTATTGTGTTGGCTATTCTGAGTCTTTTTGCCTTTCCATACAGATTTAGAATCAGTTCTTCAATATCCAAAAGGTAGCTTGCTAGGATTTTCATCAGGGTTGTGTTGAATCTATAGATAAAATTAAGAATAATTGACCAGCTTATCAATATACAATATGGCCTCTCTGTGACTATACCACCCTGAAGATGCCCAATTTCATCTGATCTTGGAAGCTAAGCAGGGTTGGGCCTGGTTAGTACTTGGACTAAGGCTTCCCTGATAGCTCATTTGGTAAAGAATCTGCCTTCAGGAGATCCCAGTTCAGTTCCTGGATTGGGAAGATCTCCTGGAGAAGGGATAGACTACTCACTCCCATATTCTGGCCTGGAGAATTCCATGGTCCATGTGGTCACAAAAAGTCAGACATAACTGAGTGACTTTTAATTTATCAATACTGAGCCTTCTTGAATATGTAGGAAATATATTTCCAATTCATCTGTCCTTTAAAAATTTCTTATAGCAGCATTTCTACTTTTCTATAAACAGATACTACATATATGTTATTAGGGTAATACTTAAGTAATTTTTGTTGTTTTTCTAACGAATATTTTGTTTTTAAGTTCTAAGTCTAATTTTTTACCACTAGTATTTAGGATAGTAATTGATTTTTTTTATATATCAATCATGTACCCTGAGATTTTGCTGTAACCGGTTATTAGTGGCAAGAGAGTTTTATGTAATCTTTCACATGTTTTACATAGAGGGTCATGCAATCTATAGAGTGAAACAATTTTGTGTCTTCCTTTCCAGTATGAATAAATTCTGTTTTATTTTGTTTTAAGGCCCTGGCAAAGTCTTTTTCACTGCTGAGGATTCCCTATTATGGAGAACACTCTGAGATTATTTAAATGGGGTTAATTTTCCTCTCCCCCTGACAGAAACAAAAGTTTTTTTGTTTGGTTTGGTTTTTCAATGTGAGATCCTCCTGTGGTTCCTGACATTGTGCTTCCCTAAATAAGGCCCCTATGAATTTCTCACCTTCAAACAATCGATGCTCTGCCTCTGGTAATTCATCACATTTACCATTTACTTTATTGCTTTACTGGCTTTTGCTTCAGGTAAGCAGATCTCAACTATGACTTTCTGAGTTCAGCTGTCTCTCCAGATTTATTGTAAGGATGGGAGTGACAGCCTAAGCACTCTACATTTGAAACTGAATTTGGAACTACGTTGGAAGATATTTTCATAGACTTATTGACCATTTGTATATCTACATTTCTTAGTGTCTTTTCAAGCATTCTGCATATTTTAATGATTTTTAAGTTTCTAATTTTCAATTGTGTTTTCACATAAGCTCTATACACTTGTGAATAATTTCTCCAAGCACAAGTCCTACATGCTCATATTCCAAACAGTGTCTATAACTGAATAAACTCTAATTTACATAGTCAGTTTTATTAAACATTTTGTTTGTTTTTTGGTTATAGTTTTTTAACCTAAGAAAAAATTTTCAATCCCCAATTGCTACAATTTTTTTCCTATTCTTGCTTCTAGAAATATTATAGGATTTTATACTTAGATCTGTGATCCACTTCAAATCAGTTTGATGCGAAGTGTGATAGCAATGTAAACACTGAGGTTTATTATTTTTTCATAATGTACTCAGTGGTTCTAACACAATTTATTAAAAAGATTATCTTTTCCTGACTGAAAATTGCCAGTGCCTCTGTCAAAAATCAATTGATCTGAGTATGTAGTCCTTATAGGAATAATTACCATCATTTTCTTATGTATTTAAAAAGAAATAAATATGGTTTATATAATTAAAAAATTATCCAGATGAATACATATCACCAATTGGGTATGTGATAGATGTTCTTTTTGTTGTGATCCAATCCCCAAATTTTCAAATAATGGTCAATTTTTCTTATCAGATTGTACATGCCTTTTAAATAATGGTCAATTTTCATAATACAGTAAGAAAAATTAGAATTGTTTTTTAAAGGGTAGATTTTTATTTTCTACTTGTTATTTATTTAATTATCTTCTAAGAGTATTTGTTTCATTCATGGAAAGCACAGTCAACGGAAATATCAATCCTTCTCCTTTTTTGATTTGCTAAGAATTTTTCAAGCTATTCATTGGGTTCTCAAGGCAAAAATACTGAAGTGGTTTTCATTCTCTTCTCCAGTGTACCATGTTTTGTCAGAACTCTCCACTATGACCCATCCATCTTGGGTGGCCCCACCTGGCATGGCTCATAGTTTCACTGAGTTAGACAAGACTGTGGTCCATGTGATCAGTTTTGTAATTTTTTTTGTGATTTTGGTTTTCATTCTGTCTGCCCTCTGATGGAAAAGGATAAGAGGCTTATGGAACCTTCCTGAGAGACTAACTGAGGGGGAAACTGGGTCTTGTTCTGATGGGCGGGACCATGATCAGTAATGGTAATTCTTTAATCCACTTTTCTGTTGATGGGCAGGGCTGTGTTCCCTCCCTGTTGTTTGACCTGAGGCCAAACTATAGTGGAGGTAATGAAGATAATGGTGACCTCCTTCAAAAGGTGCCATGCACATACTGGCCCACTCAGTGCCCCCGACCCTGCAGCAGGCCACCATTGACACACACCTCCGTCAGAGACTCTTGGACACTCATGGGCAAGTCTGGGTCAGTCCCTTGTAGAGTCACTGCTCCTTTCTCCTGGATCTGTTTGTGCCCTCCAAGAGTCTGTTTCCCCAGTCATGTGTAAGTTCTGGTGGGGTTAATGGTGACCTCCTCCAAGAGGGCTTATGCCGTACCCAAGTCTGCTGCATCCACAGCCCTGCGCCTGCAGCAGGCCACTGCTGACCCGTACCTTTGCCGAAGACACTCAAACATTGATGCTTTTGAACTGTGGCATTGGAGAAGACTCTTGAAAGTCTCTTGGACTGCAAGGAGATCCAACCAGTCCATCCTAAAGGAAATATTCATTGGAAGGACTGATGCTAATGCTGAAACTCCAATACTTTGGCCACCTGATGTGAAGAACTGACTAATTGGAAAAGATCCTGGTGCTCAGAAAGATTGAAGGCAGGAAGAGAAAGGGACAACAGAGGATGAGATGGTTGGATGGCATCACTGACTTGATGGACGTGAGTTTGAGTAAGCTCAGGGGGTTGCTGATAAGGAAGCCTTGCATGCTGCAGTCCAGGGGGTCACAAAGAGTTGGACAGGACTGAGTGACTGAACTGAACTAAAGAATTTTGGGAGACTAAAAATAATAATAATAAATCAATATAATATTCATGAAGGTGAGTCTTTGAAGTCAATGATGACTTAAAATACTAGTAGTTTTTCAAAGTTATTTTGTCCAAGGTAAACAAAATCTGTAATAACATATTGCTTAACTCACTCTCTTTCTAACAATTTTTGAAATGCAATACAAATATACTCACTGTATCAATGATTACATATTTTTTACTTTTGTTTCTGAAAATTTTAACTTTAACCTTTTAGAGAATGATATAATAATATTCTCTGTATGGATAAGTACAGGTTTAACAATTATAACCATTATTCCATTCTTTGCATTCTGTACCTCCACACAACATATTATTGCTATTAATTTATTAGTATACATCCCTGAAATACATGACTCTTATCTATAAATTTTGAAAAATGTATAGAATTATGAAACAAATACCCCTATCTTGGTATGAAATATTTAGTTCAACCCCAAATTTCTTATCTGTCACTTTTTATTCAACCCCCAACATACCCTGAAAATTCACTGTTTTAGTTGTAACGCATTACTTTTACTGTCATAGAGCATCACATAAATTGAATCAAAAGTATGTATTCTACTGTGTTTTCCTTTTTTCAAGTAAAATGTCTATGAGATATATCCATGTCATGTGTGAATAGCTCATTCTCTTTTATTGATATCTACCTATAACATTGTGATATATTCTATTATGTGAATTTATTGCTACTTATTTATCCATGATTCTGATAATAGACATTTTATATTTTGCCTTTGGGGGATCCTCACTTGGAACAAGTGTTGCTAGTGTGTTCACATTTTCTTTTTAGCCATTTCAGTATCTATGTAATGGCACTACATTGTGAATACACTTTTTATTCCCTGATATCATGATTTTCATGTGCTTATTGATCATTGGTATATCTTCCCTTCTAAAGTGTATTTTCAAGTATTAAGTAGTTTTCTCAATTTTAATTAGTTTTATATCTATTTATATTGAATTTTAGAAGATACAATTTCTCCTTAAAATATATATTTTGGAGTATACTCTTTCCCAGTAAGTGACTATCCTACCAACTTTTTCATGGTGTCTTTTATAGGCAGATCTTTCAAAATATAATCAAATTTAATTTGCCTTTGTTTGTGAAGATTTTTAATGTAGCCTACAAGAGAAATACTTAATTTCTCCTTGGTTGTGTTGATATTCTTTAGGTTTTTCCAAAATTTATAATTTAAAACTTACTTTACAACTCTGGTTAATTTTGAATATTTTTTTTTAAGGAGGAAGGTTTTGGTCCTGAGAGTCCTGTACAAATTGGGAGGGGCCAACAGGTACAAAGTGTTTCAGTTCTATTCAAGAGTAGATGCCTATTTCCTTTCTCTCTGCTTTGGGTGATGCTATAGTCCCTTTGAGTAGTTTCAGTTTAATATATGTCCACATTGTTCAGTGGTTTTTATGTCAGTAAATTAGTGCAAATAAATGACTACATCATTACTAGAAATCAAAGTAAGTAAAATTTTAGTATGTATTAGTATAATATAGATTTCATATAGACATTGAAAGAATCTGTTCTGTTTTCTCTCTTTCTGCAGTAGTTTCTAGTATAGTATAATAAACTTCCCTGTATCCATAGTCAGATTCAAAAAGTTAACAATCATTTTCTCACCAACAAATATGCACTTGTCTTGGCATTCATATTTCTAGCACATTAGAACTTCTCTAAAATTCAGAAAATCTTAGAAGTCAGAAATTTCCTCCTAGCTTTCACTAACGTGAGTATCTTACATTCTTGGTAGCTCTGCTTCTTTCTTACTAGAATTAGTATTTTGTTGCTATCTATATTTTTTAAATAATATGATTTCTTCATTTATTATGTCCTCTTTAGAGGACCATTCTGAGGTTAACAGACATTTTTGTATCTTCCAGTACATTTACCAAGTTAGTCTTGGATGGAGTCTTGCTTTCTATCTGACATGGTAGCTGGTAATTCTTCCATTTTTAAATTGACATCAACGTCTGAAAAGTAAGTCCTATTTATTCTCTTATGCTAATGATTTATTTTTCAGGCCACTCCTATCTATTCATTTTCATTTATTGATGTCTTTGCCATTGGCTTATAGTCTTCCTATTCTCTTCTAAATACTTTAGTGTAATTAACTTGCATGTATTCAGAATCCTTATAAGTGATTCATTTCAATGCTCTGAAGTCAAATTATTGCCCTCTTAAGTCCTAAGACCTCAGATTTTGACTTATTATTTTTTTTATTGACACTGAAATTGATACACCACTGAAATAAGAAATTTATATATTTAAAATTCTGACTTTACCTATTTACTGTAAGGACAGTTCTTACAACTCAGTTATTCACAATACTTTTCTTTTTCGTTTACCATTATTTGAAAACTACAGCTTCAGCACAACTCCAGGGTGTTTCTTCCATTTACTACTGTACTTTCTGTGGTACATTATTTAAACCATTCTCTCCTTAATAGCTTCCAAGATGGTTTAGCAACTAAACAGTCTGCCTGCAATGCAGGAAACACAAGAAATGACACAAGTTTGATCTCTGGGTCAGAAGATACCCTGGAGGAGTAAATGGCAACCCTCTACAGTATTCTTGCCTGATAAATCCCATGGACAGGGTAGCCTGGCAGGCTACAGTCCATGGGGCCACAAAGAGTCAGACATGATTGAACATGTATTCAGTTAATGATGCCAGAAGAAAGAAAATTTGCTAAAGTATGACAAGTGCCAAAAATAAAAGTTTACTTAGAATCCTAACAGACTTTCCAGCCAGTCCATTCTCTTTTTTCTTCTTCTCATTTCTTTGATGCTAGTGTTTTACTTGGCCATTTTAAAACCTCTGTTAATTATTTCCTCTATGTTATTTTCCTTC
>NW_011494728.1:1168737-1189233 GCF_000754665.1 Bison bison bison
CTTGCCTGATAAATCCCATGGACAGGGTAGCCTGGCAGGCTACAGTCCATGGGGCCACAAAGAGTCAGACATGATTGAACATGTATTCAGTTAATGATGCCAGAAGAAAGAAAACTTGCTAAAGTATGACAAGTGCCAAAAATAAAAGTTTACTTAGAATCCTAACAGACTTTCCAGCCATGCTAGTGTTTTACTTGGCCATCTTAAAACCTCTGTTAATTATTTCCTCTATGTTATTTTCCTTCTTTTTCTCCTCTGATCCCTTCTACATTTACCAAACCTCTACTCTCTACTTTTTTCAGTTTGTCTCCTCCTCCTCCCATTCCCCTCCTATTTATCTAGTATATCTTTGGCAGATACCAAGAACTAAAGATACATTTACTGAAAAATGAATGAGTCTGTTTAGGGCTATAAGCTAAACCTAAACCCCCAAACTAAATATAAACCTTAATGACACAGACTTGATTTAGACCTACATATTAGACTTAGGATTTCCTTTATACACAGCACCTTTTAGTAGATTATTGATTAGAGTATCCAAGTGCATATTCATAAATAATTTCCAAGATGATATCCAAATCTTAGCAAACATGCAGTCCTAAATTGTATTTTGGATGCATGGAATCATTTGTATTTTTCATCTCCAAGTAGAATTTGGGCATTATTGCGTTGATTTTAATAATTTTAAAAGCAGTGTCAAGCATTTATAATTATTGATGTTTTAGAAATTATGTTGTTAGTTAAACATATTAATTTAGACATTTAACTTAGTATCTAGTGTTCAAGAAAGCATAAAACTCTGATTCAGACCCTTTGTGTGATTCTAAGCCCTTTTTTGTTCATTTATCAAGTTGATAAAATTGAGATAGTTTTTCCTTCTTTGTTTAACAACTTTTTTATCTTAGGTAATTACGTATTTCCTTGGAATTTTCAATAAAAGATGCGCATGTGCTGTGCTATGCTTAGTCGCTCAGTCATATCTGACTCTTTGCAATCCATGGACTGTAGCCTGCCAGGCTCCTCTTGTCCATGGGGATTTTCCAGGCAAGAATACTGAAGTGGGTTGCAGGTCCTCCTTCAGAAGATCTTCCCAACCCAGGAATTGAACTGGTATCTCCTGCATTGCAGGCAGATTCTTTACTGGCCGAGCTACCAGGGAAGAACAAAAGATGTGTACAACGATATCCAATTATGCCTAGTACTTTTAATTCCAAATCCCACCCAATGAAATAAAGCTACATTAAAATGACAACTTCTGAAAAGCAAGAATGAATCCCTTCCTGTATATGTATTTAGTCACAAAAAGATTGGCTTCCTGTGTGGCTCAGACGGTAAAGAATCTGCCTGCAATGCAGGAAACCCAGGTTTGATACCTGGGTCTGGAGTATCCCCTGGAGAAGGAAATGGCTAACTGCTCTAGTACTTTTGCCTGGAGAATCCCATGGACAGAAGAGTCTGGTAGTTCACGGGATCACAAAGAGTCAGATACGACTGAGCGACTTTTACTTCACTTCACTTCATAAAAAGTTATGCATAAAACACACAAAAAATATTAAATATCTTGACCCATACCTGCTCACAAATGTGTTTCATTTAATAACTATTAGAAATGTTGAGAGTGGGTAGAATTCTAAGATGGCACCAAGATCCCGGCCTTCTGATATACATACCATGTATACATCTCTGATAATTGTGGGAATGATAAACAGACACCCCATAACTAGATTACATTATATGGCATAGTTAATATTTTTAAAAGGTAGAATACTCTAATTGGGCCTGAGCTGACTAAGTAAATCTTTAAAAGTGATGGAGATATTCCTGGTGAAAGACATTTTAAGTTATTAGAGAAATTTGGCATGAAGGTTCTCCACTGCTGCCTATAAGGATGAAACATCCAGGTAGCTAGAATGTGGGTGGAGTTTTAGAGTTCAGAGAGTCCCCTGGCTTACAGCCAGGAATAAAATTAAGATTTTAGTCAAACAACCAAAAGGATAAATTAGCCAAAATCAAAAAGCCTAGAAGATACTGAGTTCTAAATTATTTTGCAACCTGACTGATGTCTGGAATTTATCCTTGTGAGAACTTATAAAGGCATAATTCTGTGAGGCTGAGCCTGGGCTTCTTTCTACTAACAGCTATGAGCTAATATGTGGATGCTGTTTAAGAAGAAAACACAAATAGATTCAAGGGATTAGATCACATAGACAGAGTGCCTGAAGAACTATGGACAGAGGTTCATGACTTTGTACAGGAGGCAGTGATCAAG
Organism: Bison bison bison; assembly: GCF_000754665.1. NCBI lineage: Eukaryota > Metazoa > Chordata > Mammalia > Artiodactyla > Bovidae > Bison > Bison bison. Next base: position 1,171,007 of record NW_011494728.1, read on the forward strand.
ACCATCCCCAAGAAAAAGAAATGCAAAAAGGCAAACTGGTTGTCTGAGGAGGCCTTACAAATAGCTGAGAAAAGAAGAGAAGTGAAAGGCAAAGGAGAAATGGAAGGATATACCCATCTGAATGCAGAGTTCCAAAGAATATCAAGGAGAGATTAAAAAAAAAAAATCCTTCCTCAGTGATTAATGCAAAGAAAAGGAAAACAATAGAATGGAAAAGACTAAAGATCACCAAGAAAATTACAGATACCAAGGAAACATTTCTTGCAAGGATGGGCAGAATAAAGTACAGAAATTGTATGGTCCTAACAGAAGCAGAAGATATTAAGAAGAGGTGGCAAGAATACACAGAACTATACAGAAAAGATTGTCATGACCCAGATAACCACAATGGTGTGATCACTCACCTAGAGCCAGACATCCTGGAATGTGAAGTCAAGTGGGCCTTAGGAATCATCATTATGAACAAAGCTAGTGGAGATGATGGAATTCCAGGTGAACTATTTCAAATCCTAAAAGATGATGCTGTGAAAGTGCTGTGCTCAATCTGCCAGCAAATTTGGAAAATACAGCAGTGGCCACAGGACTGGAAAAGGTCAGTTTTCATTGCAATCCCAAAGAAGAGCAATGCCAAACAATGCTCAAACTATTGCACAGTTGCACTCATCTCACACGTTAACAAAGTAATGCTCAAAATACTCCAAGCCAGGCTTCAGCAATATGTGAACTGTGAACTACCAGGTGTTCCAGCTGGATTTACAAAAGGTATAGGAACCAGAGATCAAATTGCTAACATCTGTTTGATCATAGAAAAGGCAAGACAATTAAAGAAAAACATCTACTTCTGATTTATTGACTGTTCCAAAGCCTTTGACTATAAGGATCACAACAAAATGTGGAAAATTCTTCAAGAGAAGGGAATACCAGCCCACCTGACCTGCCTCCTGAGAAATCATGAAGGTCAAGAAGCATCAGTTAGAACTGGACATGGAACAAGAGAATGGTTCCAAATAGGGAAAGGAGTATGTCAAGGTGGTATATTGTCACCCTGCTTATTTAACTTATATGCAGGGTACATCATGCAAAATGCTGGGCTGGTTGAAGCACAAGCTGGAATCAAGATTGCCAGGAGAAATATCAATAACCTCAGATATGCTGATGACACTATCCTTATAGCGGAAACAAAGAGTAACTAAAGAGACTCTTGATGAAAGTGAAGGAGGGGAGTGAAAAAGCTGACTTAAAACTCAGCATTCAAAAAACTAAGATCATGGCATCTGGTCCCATCACTTCATGGCAAATAGATGGGGAAACAATGGAAACAGGGACAGATTTTATTTTGGGGGCTCCAAAAGTCACTGCAGATGGTGACTGCAGCCATGAAATTAAAGACACTTGCTCCTTGGAAGAAAAGCTATGACCAATCTAGACAGCATGTCAAAATGCAGAGACATTACTTTGCCAACAACTGTCTGTCTAGTCAAAGCTATGGTTTTTCCAGTAGTCATGCATGGATGTGAGAGTTGGACTATAAAGAAATCTGAGCACCAAAGAATTAATGCTTTTGAACTGTGGTGTTGGAGAAGACTCTTGAGCATCTCTTGGACTGCATGGAGATCCAACCAGTCCATCCTAAAGGAAATATTCAGTCCTGAATATTCATTGGAAGGATTGATGCTGAAGCTGAAACTACAATACTTTGGCCACCTGATGCAAAGAAAGAACTGACTCATTTGAAAAGACCCTGATGCTGGGAAAGATTGAAGGCAGGAAGGGAAGGGGATGATGGAGAATGAGATGTTTTGATAGCTTCACCAACTTGACAGTCATAAGTCTGAGCAAGCTTCAGGAGTTGGTGATGGACAGGGAAGCCTGGCATGCTGCAATCCATAGGGTGGCAGAATCAGACACAATTGAGCGACTGAAGTGAACTGAATTGTTTAATCAGCCAAGTTTATTGAAATTTGTTGCACAGCAATAGATGTTAAATACAGATGAAGTCTATTGATATTATCTAGAACAATCACTGAAAGTAAAAGTGAGTAATTAAGAGTAATACAATCATAAAAAAACAGAGATGACTATATACCTGCAAAAATGGATTCATGTGAGATAATAAATACACCAACTAAGCAAATGATATAATTTTCACCAAGCAACTAATTATATTATGAAATTAGGCCAAATTGAAGATTCAAGCTCAACAATAAAAATAAATATTGGAAGACCACTAGATATTTTATTTAGTCATTTTGCATGTATCTTAAAATATATGAAAGTCCTAATTACCTTGGAGGAAAAACAGATGATACCTAAATGGATGATACATAATTTATAAAGCAAACATCATTTCAAAAGGACAAAAGAAATCTGTTATTTATCAAGAACCAGGAGATAGTGGAGGAGAGAGAAGCTTGGTGTGCTATAGTCCATGGGGTTGCAAAGAGTCAGACATGACTTAATAACTTAACAACTACGGCAAATGTTTTTTAACTGGAAAAAAATGCTAACTGAGCTAGAAAGAAACTTGTTTTTGATGCATTTGCAGTTTCTAGAATAGAGTCTTATATGTAAGATGATGGAATAAATATATTTATGACTGAATGAATAAGAGCCGAGAGAAATATCAATAACCTCAGATATGCAGGTGACACTGCCCTTATGGCAGAAAGTGAAGAAAAACAAAAGAGCATCTGGATGAAAGTGAAAGAGGAAAGTTAAAAAGTTGGCTTAAAGCTTAACATTCAGAAAACTAAGATCATGGCATCCGGTCCCATCACTTTATGGCAAATAGATGGAGAAACAGTGGGAACAGTGGCTGACTTTATTTCTGGGGGCTCCAAAATCACTGCAGATGGTGATTGCAGCCATGAAATTAAAAGATGCTTACTCCTTGGAAGGAAAGTTATGACCAACCTAGACAGCATATTAAAAAGCAGAAACATTACTTTGTCAGCAAATGTCTGTCTAGTCAAGGCTCTGGTTTTTCCAGTAGTCATGTATGGATGTGAGAGTTGGACTATAAAGAAAGCTGAGTGCTGAAGAAATGATGCTTTTGAACTGTGGTGTTAGAGAAGACACTTGAGAGTCTCTTGGACTGCAAGGAGATCCAACCAGTCTATCCTAAAGGAGATCAGTCCTGGGTGTTCATTGGAAGGACTGATGTTGAAGCTGAAACTCCAATACTTTGGCCACCTGATGCGAAGAGCTGACTCATTGGAAAAGACCCTGATGCTGGGAAGGATTGAGGGCAGGAGGAGAAGGGGACAACAAAGGATGAGATGGTTGGACGGCATCACCAACTCAATGGACATGAGTTTGGATAAACTCTAGGAGTTGGTGATGGTCAGGGAGGCCTGGCATGCTGAGGTCCATGGGGTCACAAAGAGTCAGACATGACTGAGCGACTGAACTGAACTGCACTGAATAAGTGCAGAGGAAAATTAAACTGTAAAATAGAATCTTAAAAATACATGCATGCTATTTTGCCATATCTACTTATTTTCTGGGATTGTAATGTCTGTCTCTTCCATATGTTGCCCAACACATTTTCAGCCAATTCCTAAGTGTGTTAGCACAATCATGTAAATACACTTAATGTATGTATTTTCCTATCTTGGCTTTTCTCCTGATGTAAATTGTCATTTTAGCATCTAGCCTATATTACATATCTTCTAGAGACCTTTGACACTTTTGTTCAAGATAGATGGTGATTGACTTTCTGTGAGCATCATGTCTAGACCTCCCTACCCAGATTCAGTTCCTATTCTCAAGAAAAAAAACTTTCCCTCAGATGAATTTCAAATTAAGATACCAATATTTTTTATATTAATGTTTGGTTTACTTCTTGCAGATTCAGTCATAAAACAATATCTTAATCCAATATGAAATATACCATTCATGTAGTTGAGTAGCATACATATAGCAAAAATAAGTTATTGAGAAAAATCAATGGAATTCAATGGATGATATATTTTTTCAAAGATGGAAACTCAGAAAATATTCTCTCTACCAGGAAATATGAGTCTCTTCCTATGATTCCTCAATTAGAAATTTCAAAATGATTTCCTAACATAAAAAGATGTTTAAATATATCAACAACTTCCAGCTACCAAACATTGATTTACTACTAATAATAGGGATACTTTTAATACCTATGAAGAATTACTCTAAAGATAAAATTTCAGCAATAAGATCTGTTTTTAATATTAAAAACATTACAAAACATAAGTGGCTGATACTTCATTTCCTTTGTGTAATAAACCTGAACCCACAAATTCTGTCAGTAACAGCAAACAAGCCAAACTGTGAATTCTTACACTGGTAATTTCAACACTAAGCAATCATTCACATGACTCATAAATCATTTCCAAAATTCACTGAAAACAAGAAACACAGAAAGTAAGATGGGAAATCCTAAACTTAAACTAACCATACTGTCAATATCTGTCCCCACCTGCTGTTGCAATACATATGCATGTGAGTGTATGCCTCAGGAAATAAAACAAGAGCATTAAGTACTCTAATGAACACAGCAAGATTTCATTTTTCCTGAGCCTTAGCTAAGCTTCAGTTTCAGGAAAAACTTAAACATTTCATGTGAACTTAGAAAATAAAACAATGGAAATTCCATTACATGCATACAAACTACAAATCTTATTTTTATCCAAGAAAGAGAATTATAGTATTAATATAAAGAGACATATTTGTATTGAGAAAATTTTGTTAGCTAATATGTTTAATAGAACAGCTTTTTAAAAATATGGAATTTTCTCCTGCTTAAAAATTTCAGATAAAAATTTTCAATTATTTTTTATTTTGTTTTAATCTCAGATTGTTAATAATTATTATACTACTTGCTACAACAGATGCTCAACTTGAGGCACAGTAGTTTTCTATAGCCCTGGGTAGCTCAGATGTAAATATGTGTCTTCTTTCTTCGCTGGTCTCTTGTAACCATCTGAAATGATATCAGTGATAAAAACATGTTATCAAGTGAAAAGCACATTTATTGATATGAAAGGTAAAGCAAAAGCGTAATGAGAACTATCACTGTAACAATCAAAACAATGTTTAGTTTCTGCTTACTCTGTTTGGGTGCTTCAGAATAATTCCATGAGCCCAAATATCCAGGTCTATAGATGGACACATGGTATTCGCCTTTTCATTCAATAGTCATCTCATATGAAATGTGGAGAACCATTTGGGCAATCAAAGAATTTGCTTTCACCTGGCAGAATGGGTGTGAGAAACAAAATGGTATTCTAAATCTACAATCATTTCCCTACTCTGAAAGATTTATGTCTACTGTGTTTTATTGATACAAACATATTCTGTTTAATATCTACAATTAATAATATATATTTAACAATATTTTAGCATTGGTGATGAACTAAATTTGATTCTTACTATATGACAGTTATAAATGCTTATATCTTATTTCTATATATAATGGTCAAATCACACCAATCATATTTCTAGTGTTAGTCAAGTGAAAACATTCTGAATTGTCATTTAAATTGGAGTCCAGCATGTCTGGTCACCTGAGACAAAATGTTAGTGACCAATGTCTACTATGTAGATCTCTAAAACTCAACCATTAAAAAAGTATACTATTACAATGAATACCAATATGAAATCATTTTTATTGCAATATTTTGCACAAATTAGAGATTAAAGACAAAGAAGGAGGTTTAATAGAGAGTTTCTAAAAAGAGATTTAGAAACTTTGTGAAAGTAGTGAGATGCCGGGGTCCAGCCCCGGCTGATCCAGGGTATTCGAAGGAGAGACGGCGTAGGCGAGGATCAGGAAACAATTGCTTAATTAAACGTTAATTAAGGATATAAAGAGTAATAGAATGAGGATAACTCAGTAGGAAAATTCAGTGGAGGAAAGAGGCTGAGTAGCTTGGTTTACATGGGAGACCAATAAAACTTGAAGACAAGAAGTTTGCACCACTTACGTAGGCTGCAGGCATCCTTCCGTTCTCCCGAAGGAGAGGAGACACTGAGGCCTCCCCGGTTGGATTTTAGAAGCCCAGGCATAATTAGCAAGCATGGCGGGTTCCGCGCTCCAGATGGAGACTCAGCCAGATTTTGAGAGAGAGAGCGACATGGGGAGACCAAGTTTCGGTGAACAAGGCCCGCACTTTATTTTCCAAAGTAGTTTTTATACCTTAAGTTGTGCATCGAGGATAATGGGGGAAGGGGTGGAGTCATACAAGGACAGCAGTTCCTGGTCCTAATCGAAGCCAGGCTTTCAAACTTATCATATGCAAAAGTTCAGGTGAATTACATCATCTTCTGGCCAGGAGGCCTGTTAACATTTTAAGAAACTTATTTTTCTCTAAAGGTGATTATTCCAAAGTCAGGCACCAGCCTCCAAAACAGCATTGGACAAAGCTGCATTCCTATAGGGCAAAGGTGAGGTGGGCTCAATCAAGAAAAGAATTAACTCAAGGGTCCAAGGTTACAGACATTGAGGCTACTCCTTACATTTCTATACACCCATTATATCAATCAATACACTGCCAAGGACACAGTAGGTAAGGGGTATGGAGACTTAGCAGAAAACATTGGCCCAATAAGTGAAAAACCCTTCACCAATACAATTTCTAATCAATCTTTTAACTGCTCAAAGGACTTTGTATTTAGACAGTTTAGAACATCTCATGCCTCTCACAGTTGGGAGGCTCTGAGCAATCACATGTTGCCGGAAAAACCTATTCAGGCAGGCTAGAGGATTTCCAAAGGAGTTTGTAGGTTGAAACACTGTCACACCCAGGAATTATTAACTGGAGCTGTAAGCTAACTCTTTTTTCAGAGAGAGGTAGTGGGGGACAGCCCCCCGTAAAGTCAGAGGTGTACGTGAAAGCACAAAGCAGAAAGCAGGCAGACTCTGGTTTGGGGGGTAGATGCTCGAGAATTTCCAGGGGAACTCCTGAGGCTTGATCCCGCCTTTGCGTATGCCAAGCCTCCTTCCTTATGACCTTTGCCACAGGCGGAGCTCACTCCCAGCAGTGAGAAAAGGAGATATGAAAATGGATAAAAAGAGCAAAGCCTAGGTTTTGTACACACACACAAATATGTGATATTTGGGAAAAAATAATGGTATATTAGGGCTTCCTTGGTGGTTCAGCTGGTAAAGAATCTGCCAGCAATGTAGGAAACCTGGGTTCGATCCCTGGATTGGGAAGATCCCTTGGAGAAGGGAACAGCTATCCTTTCCAGTATTTTGGTCTGGAGAATTCCATGGACCCTATAGTCCATGAGGTAGCAAAGAGTCAGACACAACTGAGAGCTTTCACTCACTCACTCACAATGGTATATAATCAGAGATTTCGCAATGGAATATAGGACTTCATGAAATTCACAGTTTCTTTGAATACAAATGAGTTCTTTTGTATCAAACCATCAGGTGGATATATTTCAATCATTATAATACGAGATTTATTTTTTAAATAACATCTTTCAACTAATATATTAATTTTTGTTTTCTAATTCATTATCATATCAGAAGTAATATAGACTACACAGTGGGAAGTCATTCTGAGCAACCTCAATCAGAGCCCCACCTTTCTCCTTCTAGACAAAACAAAGTATATATACTTGTTTCTTTATTCCCTGACACACCAGAAAAAAAGTGGGAACAGTAGCACACCTGTGAACACATTATTCAGTTCAGTTCAGTTGCTCAGTCGTGTCCGACTCTTTTTGCGACTCCATGAATTGCAGCACGCCAGGCCTCCCTGTCCATCACCAACTCCCGGAGTTCACTCAAACTCACGTCCATCGAGTTGGTGATGCCATTCGGCCATTTCATCCTCTGTTGTCCCCTTCTCCTCCTGCCCCCAATCCCTCCCAGCATCAGGGTCTTTTCCAATGAGTCAACTCTTCGCATGAGGTGGCCAAAGTATTGGAGTTTCAGCTTTAGCATCAGTCCTTCCAAATACCCAGGACTGATATCCTTTAGAATGGACTGGTTGGATCTCCTTGCAGTCCAAGGGACTCAAGAGTCTTCTCCAACACCACAGTTCAAAAGCATGAATTCTTCTGTGCTCAGCTTTCTTCACAGTCCAACTCTCACATCCATACATGACTACTGGAAAAGCCATAGCCTTGACTAGACAGACCTTTGTTGGCAAAGTCATGTCTCTGCTTTTCAATATTCTATCTAGGTTGATCATAACTTTCCTTCCAAGGAGTAAGCATCTTTTCATTTCATGGCTGCAATCACCATCTTCATTATTGGAAATGTACAAATAGGATGGAAAGGCTGCTTCATAGAAACCCAGCCAGAATTATTGAGTATGTGTGTATCAATCTCCATATCTGTCCTTATCTCTATCTGTCTATCTAATCTATATACCTATAATTCTTAAACTATTTGTCCTGGAACTACCTAAACAAACACTAGTACACAATTATAGTTTAAATCAGAATTACATCATTAGGCAATTTCCATACTAAATGAAAATATTCACATGAATATCTGTCAAAATAACTGTATAGGACTCTCAATACCCATGTATGTGTTTTGCTACTGTTATTGGGCTGTGAATTTCTCAGAATGACACACACCAGCTATTTATCTTTTGTTGTTGTTTTTTTTTTTTTTGTAATTGAAGTACAGTTGATTTGTAATATTTTGTAGTTTTAAGAGTACAGCAAAGTAATTCTCTACTATTCAGTAGGTAGGACCTTGCTTTTTGTATATTTTATGTAAGAGTTTGTGTCTGCTAATCACAAACTCCTACTTTATCCCTTCCTCACCTTTTCCGTTTAGTAACCATAAGTTTATTTTCTTTATGTCTATTTCTGTTCCTATAAATAAGTTCTTATGTATCACATTTTAGATTCCACATGTAAGTGATATACATGGTATTTGTCTTTCTCTGACTTAGTTCATTCATGATGATATTCTCTAGGTCCATCCATGCTGCTTCACATAGCATTATTTCATTTATTTTTGTGGCTAAATAATATTCAATTGTGTGTGTGTACCACATCTTCCATTAATCTGTCAGTGACTATTTAGGTTACTTTCATGTCATGGGTATTGTAAATAATGCTGCTATTAACATTAGGATGTATGTATCTTTTCTAATTAGAGTTTTTGCCTTTGAGGGATATATGCCTAGAAGAGGGATTGCTGGATCATATGGCAATTATATTTTTAGTTTCGTATTAACAAGAGGTGGCAAGAATATACAGAACAACTGTACAAAAAAGATCTTCATGACTTAGATAATCATGATGGTGTGAACACTCACACTCGCTTAGAGCCAGACATCCTGGAATGTGAAGTCAAGTGGGCCTTAGTAAGTATCACTATGAACAAAGCTAGTGGAGGTGATGGAATTCCAGTTGAGCTATTTCAAATCCTGAAAGACGATGTTCTGAAAGTGCTGCACTCAATATGCCAGCAAATTTGGAAAACTCAGCAGTGGACACAGGACTGGAAAAGGTCAGTTTTCCTTCCAATCCCAAAGAAAGGCAATGCAAAAGAATGCTCAAACTACTGCACAATTGCACTCATTTCACTCGCTGGTAAAGTAATGCTAAAAATTCTCCAAGCTAGGCTTCAGTAATACGTGAACCACAAACTTCCAGATGTTCAAGCTGGTTTTAGAAAAGGCAGAGGAACCAGAGATCAAATTGCCAACATCTGCTGCATCAATCCTGGGTGTTCATTGGAAGGACTGGTATTGAAGCTGAAACTCCAATACTCTGGCCACCTGATGCGAAGAGCTGACTCATTGGAAAAGACCCTGATGCTGGGAAAGATTGAGGGCAGGAGGAGAAGGGAATGACAGAGGATGAGATGGCTGGATGGCATCATGGACTCAATGGACATGGGTTTGGGTGGACTCCGGTAGTTGATGATGGACACGTAGGCCTGGCATACTGTGGTTCATGGGGTCACAAAGAGTTGGACAAGACTGAGCGACTGAACTGAACTGAACTGAAGGAACCTCCATAATGTTCTCCACCAACAGTGTAAGAGAGTTCACTTAATCCAGCATTTATTATTTGTAGACTTTTTGATACTGGTCATTCTGACCCTGTTAGTCAAGAGTGTTAGGTAAAACCTCATTATAGTTTTATTTTGCATTTCTCTAATAATTAATGATGTTGAACATCCTTTCATGTGCCTATTGTCCATTTGCATGCAATTTTGTTATTGCTGTTGTTTTGGTGGAGAAATATCTATTTAGGTCTTATGCCCTTTTTTTTTTAACTTGGTCTTTGCTTTTTTGATATTTTTGCTATATGAATTGTTTGGATGTTTCAGAAATTAAGCCCTTGTCAGTTGCATCATTTGTAGAATATTTTCTTCCTATGTGTAGGTTTCTTTCCATTTTTGTTCGAATTAGATCCCATTTGTATATTTTTTCTTTTATTTGTTTTTTCTTGGGATACTGACCTAAGAAAATATTGGTACAATTTTTGTCAGAGAATGTTTTGCATTAATGCACTTCTAGGAATTTTATAGTGTAATATCTTATACTTAGGTCTTTAGTATAATTTGAGTTTATTTTTGTGTATTTATTTTTGTATTTTGTGAGGGAGTGTTCTAATGTCATTGATTTACATAGAGTTGTCCAGCTTTCCCAAGACCACTTACTGAAGCCACTATCTTTTCTCCATTGTGTATTCTTGCCTCCTTTGTCAAAGATTAATTGATTGTATGTGTGTCTGTTTATTTCTGGGCTCTCTATTCTGTTCCATTGATCCATGTGTCTATTTTTGTGCCAATATCATGCTCTTTTGATTAGTACAGTTTGGTAGTATTATTTGAATTATCAGCAGTTGATCTTTGCTTTCCAAAATCAAGTACAGTGATTGGCACAGGTAGATATGTTGAAATTTGTTTCTTAACTAAGCCAATTTTCAAGTTACAGTTAGATGTAACAGCAGAGCCATCTGCTGGAAAATATCAGTTTTCATTCCAATCCCAAAGAGGAGCAGTGCCAAAGAATGTTCATACTACTACACGATTGTGCTTATTTCACATTCTAGTAAGATTATGCTCAAAATCCTTCAAGCTAGTCTTCAGTAGTATGTGAACTGAGAACTTCCAGATGTACAAATTAGGTTTAGAAAGGGCAGGGGAACCACAGAGCAAATTGTCAACATTCCTTGGATCATAGAGAAAGCAAGGGAATTTCTGAAAAATGTCTACTTCTGCTTCATTGACTATGCTAAAGCCTTTGACTGTGTGGATCACAGAAAACTGTGGAAAATTCATAAAGAGATGTGAATACCAGACCACCTTACCTGTTTCCTGAGAAACCTATATGCAAATCAAGAAGAAAGAGTTAGAACCAAACATGGAACAATGGACTGGTTCACAACTGGGGAAAGAATAGGAAAAGGCTATTTTTGCCACACTGTTTATTTAACTTATATGCAGAGTACATCATGGGAAATGCCAGTCTAGATGAATCACAAACTGGAATCAAGAGTGGCAGGAGAAATATCAACAACCTCAGATATGCAGATGATATCACTCAAAAAGGCAGAAAGTGAAGGGGAACTCAAGAGCCTCTTCATAATGATGAAAGAAGAGAGTGAAAAGGCTGGCTCAAAACTCAACATTCAAAAAGTGAAGATCATGACATATGGTCCCATTACTTCATGGCAAGTAGATGGAAGAAAAGTAGAAACAGTGACAGATTTTATTTTCTTGAGCTCCAGAAAGCATTGCAGATGGTGACTGCAGCTATGAAATTAAAAGATGCTAGCATATTAAAAAGCAGAGACATCCCTTTGCTGACATAGTTCTGTATTGTCAAAGCTATGGTTTTTCCAGTAGTCATTAGTGGATTTGAGAGTTGGACCATAAAGAAGGCTGAGCCACAAAAATTGATGCTTTCAAACTGTGGTTCTGGAGAAGACTCTTTAGAGTCCCTTAGACAGCAAGGGGATCAAACCAGACAATCCTAAATGTAATTAACTTTGAATATTTATTGGAGACGCTAAAGCACCAATACTTTGGTCACCTGATTCAAAGAGCCAACTCATTAGAAAAGACCCTGATGCTGGGAAAGATTGAGGGCAGGAAGAGAAGTGGACAACAGAGGATGAGATTGCTGGATATCATCACAGACTCAATGGACATGAATTTGAACAAACTCTGGGAGACAATGAAGGACAAGGAAGCCTGGAATATTGCAGTCCTTGGGGTCACAAAGAATTGGACACAACTTTTCACTCTACAACAACAGCAGTTAGATGTAATAATGGCAAAGAATAATGAGCAGAGAACTGTCCATGCCAAGATTTTCAACTCATTAATCTCCTAAACTTACTCATTTTAAAATTAACTCTAATCCATAAAAAAAATGAAACTTTCCTAAACTTATTTTTTTTTTGATGAAGGGTTAAATAAAATGGTACATTTTAGTACTGATATGATTTTATTGATATTAAATTTACAAAAAATAAAATATACCATTTTAACCATGTGACAGTGTATACTCACAGTGTTTTACAATTATCACCACTATATTCAAAACATTTACATTACTCCAAGAAAAAAGTCTATAGGCTTTGTTTCTCCTTCCCCAACTGTCTCTATGGATTTGCTTATTCTTCACATTTCATATAAATGTGATAATAAAATATGCCTTTTAAATCTGGCATTTTCACTTAACATAATGTTTTCATAATTTATCCATGTTATTGCATGTATCAGTAATTCATTTTTTGTGGCTGAATAATAAACTGTTGTATTAATTTGCCATATTTTGTTTATCCATTTATTAAATGATAGACATGGGTCATTTCCACCTTCTGGCTATTATGAATGATGTTTTGAATATTTATGCACAAGTTTTTGTGTGAATTATGGCTTCAATTATCTTGTGTATATAACTAGAAGTAAAAATGGCATGTCACAAGGTAACTCCATGTTTACCTTCTTCATAATTTACATTCCCACCAGAAATGTAGGAGGATTCCAGCTTATAATTATTTGCCAACAATGCCAACTCTTTCCATTTTGTTTTTCATTAAAGCCATTCTAGTGGATGTAAAACTATTCTAGTGAGTTTAAAGTGGTACCTCACTGTGTTTTAATTTGCTTTTCCTTATGACTAACATTGAGCATCTTTCCACATGTACCATATTGGCCAATTTTCAAATTTTCTTTAGAGAAATATCTGTTCAAATCCTTTGCTCATGTTTAAATTAAGTTCCCTATCTTTTTATTGCTGAGTTAAATTTTAATATTCATTATAAATATTTTGATAAATATTGATACTAATTTAGAAGTAAATATAACAAGATGAACAATTATAGGAATAAGCCTCACAGTAGGTATTCTTTATGTTCTTCCTCATGTTCTAGCATTGATCATAGGAACTTACATTAGAAAATATTCCAGAAAGTCCATAAGTCTTGATTTTAATCAACCTTCTGAGTCATAAGGACAATTCCTGCTCCTAAGAACAAGGTAGCAAGCAAAATTCTTTTAAAATAATATGTTTTGTTAACAGTCTCCTTTAAGTTATAGGCTTTTATTCTGATGCTAAGTTTTCATGTACCCTGATCAGTATTCAAAAGCAAAAATATTGCCCACAATTCCATATTGTTTCCTTGTTCCTATGTTCTTTCCCAGCAGTGTTTTTCTTTTTTTCCTCTGTTCCTAATCATAGAAAAATATCTGTGAAGAGTTAAAGTATTATCTCTCCATTCTAGCCCTATTTCTTCCCTTTACCCACTCTTTTAAGACTTTTATTCCCATCATTCAAAAGATATTCCCCAGAGTCATTAACAAACTTTCCCTTTTAGAATTGTGTAGTAGTTATCTTACTTCATATTATATGAAACTGTGGCAGGGATGGTCATTCTCTTATGTTAGAAGTTATCTTTTTTATGTTTCTGTGGTAACTTACTCTCCCATTTTTGTCCTACCTCCAAGGCCAGTCCATTTAAGTATCCTCTACTTTCTTAAACTTTCTTTCTTAAACTAATATTGTATTTTATTTCTTTATAGAACTTATTTTATGTGAAATTACTTTATCTATATGAATTATTTATCCATGTCAGCTTTCACTAATGATTTAGAAGAATGCATGTAAATATTTCTGTACAATTTGTTTATATCCTTAGATGACAGCACTGTGGAGCCTGCTGTTCAGTATCCCTTCCAATAGTCATTACAAAATTACTAGATCTAGATAAAGTCTCAAAATGACATTGAATCTAAATTTCCAAGAGTTGGTTCAGAAACTGAAGTGATTGAATTTATCTTACTTGCAAACTAATGAGTTAGCCTGACACTGTTGTATGTACTCATACTAACAGAAGACACAATATCCCTGGGTCAGAGACATAGGCCATTTTTTACTCACAGTACAAATAACAGCCAGGGTAATATTTTAGCACTGCTTCCCTAATATCCCATTCCTGCCTATCCATGTGATTCCACATTTTAGGAGTGCCAGAGTTTTTATAAGCTGCTAACACATACCCTTATTCTCCCTACTAGAGAATAAGAGATTACTCACTAAGCACATTTCCTCTGGATTAGAGGAGAAATGTGTCTCTTGATTTACTAACTTGACATCTAAGCAAAAGTATCCAGGAGGAGGAAGGAGAGATTTGCATGAGTCCAAGTCTTCTCAGAAGTGTTTAACCTTACAGAAAAGTTCCTTCAATCTTCTAAAGCATGTTTTCTGTTCACGAGTGTCCTTTCACTTCAAAGATCAGGACCATGAAGAAAATTGAAAACATTCAAGGTGATTTGTCTCCCAGCAGATTCACTCCAGACCTTTGTGAATATTTCATGCAAATACCACTCCATCAGCCTCTCCAATGGCTCTAACGCTAGTATAAAATCCATTGTTTGCCTCTGTAGCACTTAAAGCTACTGTCAGCAGAAATCTGGGCATCAGAATGAGGTCAACCTCCGATGATGACCTCAGTCATGACCCCTAGGGTCATGGATCTAGCCAAATGAAGCATGCCAAGCTTCCCTGTCCATCACCAACTCCTGGAGTTTGCTCAAATTCATGTGCATCAAGTCGGTGATGCCATCCAGCCATCTCATCCTCTGTCGTCCCCTTCCCCTCCTGCCTTCAATCTTATCCAGCAACAGGGTCTTTTCCAATGAGTCAGTTCTTCCCATCAGGTGGCCAAAGTATTGGAGTTTCAGCTTCAGCATCAGTCCTTTCAATGAATATTCAGGACTTATTTCCTTTAGGATTGACTTGTTTGATCTTCTTGCAGTCCAAGGGGCTCTAAGAGTCTTCTCCAACACCACAGTTGAAAAAAACCAAAACAGAACAGAAAACTTACTTCTTAGAGTAACTTACTTCTTATAAGAGTGTTTTTCCTTACAGTATGAAAAGGCAAAAACACTCCTATAAGCATCTCATTATGTTTTTGAGAGGAAAGAAGATAATACCTGGCCTCTAAACAATAAATATGATCCAAAGGGCACACATGTTGTATTAATATTTAGCAACAATTACTGTTTATATGGTTGGATCCCCTTTGTAAGACATATATCAATAAGGGATATATGTTGACAGTACCTCCAACCTAACATCTTATAGGGTCTTCCTCTGGGATTTCCTAGCTAGTTGGTAAACCTAGGTTTCCCAATTAAGCCTGAGTATTGAGTCCAATTTCTTGTTTTGGGGGAGGAACTGCCTGGGGGAAGTCAGTGCAACTGGTACTGTTTGTTTACACTATCAATGATGTGGTGTGGCATTCTTCATTATTTGTGAAATCAATATGAGGA
Source organism: Bison bison bison (assembly GCF_000754665.1). NCBI lineage: Eukaryota > Metazoa > Chordata > Mammalia > Artiodactyla > Bovidae > Bison > Bison bison. The sequence goes on from NW_011494728.1 coordinate 1,186,758, forward strand.
AGCATCTCAAGATGTTATACTTAGGACTTGGAGAAACTGGAGTCATTAACGTGTGGTCTCATGGTCAGAGATGACCTGAGGGAGGTAGCTGACTCAGCATTTACTTAAATTCAAAGGCATTCATGACAGTTGGTGAAAGTTGCACTAAGGTATTTTATTTGGATGAAGCCTCCCAGCCCAGGTTTGAAACATAATGCATATTAATGCTACCTCCTGACAATACACACCTCCCTCCCAGGACCTAAACACTCCCACTCATGTTTGTATTCTCTCTTGGTTTGTGTTCTCTCTCCACCTGTATAAAATATGAATACTCTTTTCAGGAAGATAAAACCTCATCTTTTATCAATCATCTCTACTCTCATCAAGACCATGCATATGGAAAAGTAAGGTGCAAGAGGGAAGCAAAAAGAACTTCTACATAAAACCTACCCAGAATGAAGGTAACATCCATGAGTACCCTCTTGTCCAGAACAGCATCCAGAGGGTGTGCCATCCATTGGGGATGGTTGAAGTTAAAAAATAAATAATTATACTCAGGAATGGCAGGGGGAATCCTCAAATTATAGTGCTGGTCCTCATAGCTGCCTTAATTCTTCAAATGTTTATCTTAATCATTGTTCTTACATGAGATAATCCTTTTTGGGGAACATCTGCTTTAAATAAAAAATTTGCCTACTTAGCTGCATGTCCCTGAAAAAGTAAGGGGGGTAGAGTCAGATTTTAGCCCGTTGTTTATGAATTTTTTCCATAAAATACAAATGGTTTTCAAAGCTGAACATATAGCAAAGATTTTTCTGAGGGGTCATGATTAACTAATTAGTATTTTGAAAAAGTCAAAAGTTGGTTTGCAGACAATGGCAGCCTGCAAAGTGTCCTCCCCTCTCAGACCCTGCCCTGTGCACCTCTCCTGGGTGGCTGTTCCTGAGCTGTGGCTTTAGTAATGAGCCAGCGACCTACACTTCAAGCCCGGGAAGCAGCATCTCAAGTGACCCTGAGAGAACTGCTCCAAGGAGGCAAAGGAGGAGCTGGATTATATAGAAGTTTTGCAACAAAGGGCAAATAATCAGAACATCAAAAGATGATTGTTAATTAAAGAAAACCAGATACCCCAAGGTAACTAGTGGAGGAAGAGATATTGGTTCTACGTACAGAGAAAAATGCAGGATAATTTGGCCACGTGAGGAAACTGTAAAACTTAAGGACTTCATGGGGAAGGTGTCCGTCACTATGGAGAAACTTTACATCACTAACCTAGATGTTTTATCATCGGTGCTGTATAGATGGAGAAGTCTTGAGGCTACTGTAAGAATACGACTGAAAACCAGAGGCAGGAGGCTTAAGTCCAAATCCTGAGAACGCCAGAGAACTCCTGACTCCAGGGAACATTAATCGATAGAAGCTCATCAAACGTCTCCATACCTACACTGAAACCAAGTACCACCCAAGGGCCAACAAGTTTCAGAGAAAGACATACCGCACAAATTCTCCAGCAACACAGGAACATAACCCTGAGCTTCAATACACAGGCTGCCCAGTGTCACAGCAAATCCATCGACAGCTCAAAACTCGTTACTGGACACTTCAGTGCACTCCAGAGAGAAGAAATCCAGCTCCACCCACCAGAACACTGACACAAGCTTCCCTAATCAGGAAATCTTGACAAACCACATGTCCAATCCCACCCACAGCAAGGAATTCCACAATAAAGAGGAACCACAACCTGCCAGAATACAGAAAGGCCATCCCAAACACAGTAATATAATCAAGATGAAAAGGCAGAGAAATACCCAGCAGGTAAAGGAATAGGATAATGCCCACCAAACCAAACAAAAGAGGAGGAGATAGGGTCTACCTGATAAAGAATTCCAAATAATGATAGTGAAAATGATCCAAAATCTTGAAAACAAAATGGAGTTACAGATAAATAGCCTGGAGACAAAGATCGAGAAGATGCAAGAAATGTTTAACAAGGACCTAGAAGAAATAAAAAAGAGTCAATATATAATGAATAATGCAATAAATGAGATAAAAAACATTTTGGAGGGAACCAACAGTAGAATAATGGAGGCAGAAGATAGGATTAGTGAGGTAGAAGATAGAATGGCAGAAATAAATAAAATAGAGGAAAAAAAAAAGAATTAAAAGAAATGAGGACAACCTCAGAGACCTCTGGCACAATGTTGAATGCCCCAACATTCGAATCATAGGAGTCCCAGAAGAAGAAGACATAAAGAAAGGCCATGAGAAAATACTTGAGGAGATAATAGTTAAAAACGTCCCTAAAATGGGGAAGGAAATAATCACCCAAGTCCAAGAAACCCAGAGAGTCCCAAACAGGATAAACCCAAGGCAAAACACCTCAAGACACATATTAATCAAATTAACAAAGATCAAACACAAAGAACAAATATTAAAAGCAGCAAGGGAAAAACAACAAATAACACACAAGAGGATTCCCATAACGATAATAGGT
>NW_011494728.1:1189864-1190163 GCF_000754665.1 Bison bison bison
TGAAAGGGAAAATTAACAATAACACAATAATAGTGGGAGACTTTAATATCCCATTCACACCTATGGATAGATCAACTAAACAGAAAATTAACAAGCAAACACAAACTTTAAATGATAGATCAGTTAGACCTAATTGATATCTATAGGACTTTTCCTTCCAAAGCAATGAATTTCACCTTTTTCTCAAGTGCACATGGAAACTTCTCCAGGATAGGTCACATCCTGGGCCGTAAATCTAGCCTTGGTAAATTAAAAAAAATTGAAATCATTCCAAGCATCTTTTCTGACCACAATGCAGT
>NW_011494728.1:1190263-1190523 GCF_000754665.1 Bison bison bison
GAACATAAACACAAAAATCTTCAACAAAACTCTAGCAAACAGAATCCAACAACATATTGAAAAGATGATACGTCATGACCAAGTGGGCTTTATCCCAGGGATGCAACTGTAAGTCACTTCAGTAGTGTCCGACTCTGTGCGACCCCATAGACGGCAGCCCAGTAGGCTCCCCCATCCCTGGGATTCTCAAGGCAAGAACACTGGAGTGGGTTGCCATTTCCTTCTCCAATGCATGAAAGTAAAAAGTGAAAGTAAAGTCG
>NW_011494728.1:1190623-1204114 GCF_000754665.1 Bison bison bison
AGCATCTTTTCTGACCACAATGCAGTAAGATTAGATCTCAATTACAGGACAAAAACTATTAAAAATTCCAACATATGGAGGCTGAACAACACGCTGCTGAATAACCAACAAATCACAGAAGAAATAAAAACAAGAAATCAAAATATGCATAGAAAAGAATGAAAATGAAAACACAACAACCCCAAACCTATGGGACACTGTAAAAGCAATGCTAAAGGGAAGATTCATAGCAATACAGGCTTACCTCAAGAAACAAGAAAAAAGTCAAATAAATAATCTAATTCTACACCTAATGCAACTAGAAAAGGAAGAAATGAAGAACCCTAGGGTTAGTAGAAGGAAAGAAATCTTAAAAATTAGGGCAGAAATAAATGCAAAAGAAACAAAAGAGACCATAGCAAAAATCAACAAAGCCAGAGAAGATAAATAAAACTGACAAACCATTAGCCAGACTCATCATGAAACAAAGGGAGAAAAATCAAATCAACAAAATTAGAAATGAAAATGGAGAGATCACAACAGACAACACAGAAATACAAAGGACCATGAGACTACTATCCACAACTATATGCCAATAAAATGGACCACGTGGAAGAATTGGACAAATTCTTAGAAAAGTACAACTTTCCAAAACTGAACCACGAAGAAATGGACAATCTTAACAGACCCATCACAAGCAGGGAAATTGAAACGGTAATTAGAAATCTTCCAGCAAACAAAAACCCAGGACCAGATGGCTTCACAGCTGAATTCTACCAAAAATTAGAGAAGAGCTAACACCTATCCTACTCAAACTCTTACAGATAATTACAGAGGAAGGTAAACTTCCAAACTCATTCTATGAGGCCACCTAATACCAAAACATGATGCCACAAAGATGCCAAAGATGCCACACAAAACAAAAAACTACAGGCCAATATCACTGAAGAACATAGATGCAAAAGTCTTCAACAAAACTCTAGCAAACAGAATCCAATAACATATTGAAAAGATGATATGTCATGACCAGGTGGGCTTTATCCCAGGGATGCAACTGTAACTGTAAGTCACTTCAGTTGTGTCTGACTCTGTGTGACCCCATAGATGGCAGCCCACCAGGCTCCCCCATCCCTGGGATTCTCCAGGCAAGAACACTGGAGTGGGTTGCCATTTCCTTCTCCAATGCATGAAAGTAAAAAGTGAAAGTAAAGTCGCTCAGTCATGTCCAACTCTTAGCGACTTCATGGACTGCAGCCTACCAGGCTCCTTCGTCCATGGGATTTTCCAGGCAAGAGTACTGGAGTGGGGTGCCACTGCCTCCTCTGCCAGGGATGCAAGGATTCTTCAATACCCACAAATCAATCAATGTATTACATCACAAATTGAAAAATCAAAACCATATGATTATCTCAATAGATGCAGAGGAAGCCTTTGACAAAATTCAACATCCACTTATGAATAAAACTCTCCAGAAAGCAGGAATAGAAGAAACATACCTCAACATAATAAAAGCTATCTATGACAAACCCACAGCAAACATTATCCTCAATGGTGAAAAATTGAACGCATTCCCCCTAAAGTCAGGAACAAGACAAGGGTGCCCAGTCTCACCACTACTATTCAACATAGTTTTGGAAGTTTTGGCCCCAGCAATCAGAGCAGAAAAAGAAATAAAAGGAATCCAGATTGGAAAAGAAGAAGTAAAACTCTCACTGTTTGCAGATGACACGATCCTCTACATAGAAAACCCTAAAGATTCCACCAGAAAATTACTAGAGCTAATTAATGAATATAGTAAAATTGCAGGATATAATATCAACACACAGAAATCCCTTGCATTCCTGTACACTAACAATGAGAAAGCAGAAAGAGAAATTAAGGAAACAATTCCATTCACCATTGCAATGAAAAGAATACAATACTTAGGAATATATCTACCTACAGAAACAAAAGACCTATATATGAGAAGTCGCTCAGTTGTGTCCAACTCTTTGCAACCCCATGGACTGTAGCCTACCAGGCTCCTCTGTCCATGGAATTTTCCAGGCAATAGTCCTGGAGTGGATTACCATTTCCTTCTCCAGGGGATCTTCCCAACCCAGGGATCAAACCCAGGTCTACCGCATTGTAGACAGATGCTTTACCATATGAGCCACAAAACTATAAAACACTGGTGAAAGAAATCAAAGAAGACAAAAATAGATGGGGAAATATACCATGTTCATGGATTGGAAGACTCAATATAGTGAAAATGGGTATACTACCCAAAGAAATCTATAGATTCAATGCAATCCCTATCAAGCTACCAATGATATTTTTCACAGAACTAGATCAAATAATTTCACAATTTATATGGAAATACAAAAAACCTTGAATAGCCAAAGCAATCTTGAGAAAGAAGAATAGAACTGGAGGAATCAAGCTGCCTGACTTCAGGCTCTACTACAAAGCCACAGTCATCAAAACAGTATAGTACTGGCACAAAGACAGAAATATAGATCAATGGAACAAAATAGAAAGCCCAGCGATAAATCCATGCACCTATGGACACCTTATGTTTGACAAAGGAAGCAAGAATATACAATGGAGAAAAGACAATCTCTTTAACAATTGGTGCTGGGAAAACTGGTCAACCACTTGTAAAAGAATGAAACTAGAACACTTTCTAACATCTTACACAAAAATAAACTTAAAATGGATTAAAGATCTAAACATAAGACCAGAAACTATAAAACTCCTAGAGGAGAACATAGGCAAAATACTCTCCGATATAAACCACAACAGGATCCCACCTCCCAGAATATTGGAAATAAAAGCAAAAATAAACAAATGGGACCTAATTAAAATTAAAAGCTTTTGCATACCAAAGGAAACTATAAGCAAGGTGAAAAGACAGCCTTCAGAAATGGGAGAAAATAATAGCAAATGAAGCAACTGACAGAGAATTAATCTTAAAAATATGCAAGCAACTCCTGCAGCTCAATTCCAGAGAAATAAATGACCCAATCAAAAAGTGGGGCCAAAGAACTAAATGGACATTGCTCCAAAGAAGACATACAGATGGCTAACACACACATGAAAAGTTGCTCAACATCACTCATTATCAGAGAAATGCAGATCAAAACCACAGTGAGGTACCATTTCATGCCAGTCAGAATGGCTGCCATCCAAAAGTCTACAAGCAATAAATGCTGGAGAGGGTGTGGAGAAAAGGGAACTCTCTTACACTGTTGGTGGGAATGCAAACTAGTATAGCCACTATGGAGAATAGTATGGAGATTCCTTTAAAAACTGGAAATAGAACTGCCATATGACCCAGCAATCCCACTGCTGGGCCTACACACCGAGGAAACCAGAATTGAAAGAGACACGTGTACCCCAGTGTTCATCACAGCACTGTTTATAATAGCCGGACATGGAAGCAACCTAGATGTCCATCAGCAGACAAATGGATAAGAAAGCTGTGGTACATATACACAATGGAGTATTACTCAGCCATTAAAAATAATACATTTGAATCAATTCTAATGAGGTGGATGAAACTAAAGCCTATTATACAGAGTGAAGTAAGCCAGAAAGAAAAACACCAATGCAGTATACTAATGCATATATATGGAATTTAGAAAGATAATAACAATAACCCCATACAAGAGACAGCAAAAGACACACAGATATATATATATAACAGTCTTTTGGAGTCTGTGGGAGAGGACAAGGGTGGGATGGTTTGGGAGAATGACATTGAAACATGTATATTATCATATGTGAAATGGATTGCCAGTCCAGGTTCGATGCATGATACAGGATGCTCAGGGCTGGTGCACTGGGAAGACCCAGAGGGGTGGGATAGGGAGGGAAGTGGGAGGGAGGTTTAGGATAGGGAACACATGTACACCCATGGAGGATTCATTTCAATGTATGGCAAAACCAATACAATATTGTAAAGTAATTAGCCTCCAAAAGTAAATTAATTAATTAAGAAAATAAAATAAAGAAAAAGTCAAAAGTCACTTCTGGTGAAGTACCACAATAGCCTTGCCATTGATTTAGTCAGTGTGTCAGAGTTAGCACGGACCACCCTCTATATGATGTGAATTCCCCCACCAATGGTTCAGTGGCTAAGCAGGTCCCTTTGGGGGCAGTCACAAGATTGGCATGCAGTTTATTATATGCCTCAGAAATATAGAGTCATTTCCTTGTGCTCAGACTATTATAGGTGGAGGTATATTGCCATGTCCAACTATTGCCATAGTGATGAATTCTTACAGTGATTGTAGCAATTTGGATATTACAGGTTTGATAGCATTTAGTCTCATCAGAGAATAAATAGGCCCTTGCCATGAGCATCTAAATTAATAGCCTAGATAATTTGGCAAGCAACCATATCTTTTAACACAGTTCTTGGTCCTAAATAAGATGCCTAGAGTCTCTAATCTTTAATCTGCAATAGTCTAAAATGTTGAGTTCTCCCCACTGAGTGCAGCAATCATGTCCAATTTTGTTTTTGCACAGCTGCTGGTGTTGATTGAACAGCCACAGCAGACATCATCAGTTTTCCGCTGAGCTGAACCATCTATAAACCAGGCCTAGGCATTAAAGAGAGACTGTGAATCTGGGGCACCAAAAAAAAAAAAAAATCAGTGACTCTAATTTGACTTAGGCAGCACAGTGGGAAATCATGTTTTCCTGCATAGGGATAGCTGTCACTTTTTCACTGAAAGCCAGTGGACTGCTGGGGCCAGCCTGGATGCATTCATCAATATAATACATTCATTTGACAAAGGAGACTCTTAGAACTCATCCCACTGTGCCATTCATACAATGTAAGTTGGCCAACCTCCAAAATAGGCCTATCAAGCTGAAAAATCCCCAAACTCTGTGAATCAGGCATTCACTTTAAGTAAGAACTCAGTAGGAAAATCAACAGTTCCTTTTCAAAAGTGGTATTATCTAGTAGCCATGCCAAAACTCCAAGTCCAAAATCGCAAAGACAGGCTTCCAGGTAGATACTGCCTTCCGTTGGTTTCTGCCTCCCTTGCAAAGGCTTTAAGAGGAAATAATCATTATTTTCAGAGTCTTAAACTATCTCCAATTAGAAAAGAGTTCAATGTAGTGAGAAGCAGTCACACTAAATCCTGACTCACTGGAAAAATGGCAAGGTGATTTGTATCAGTCAGAAGAAACAAACTTCTCTGTTTGCTGCTCTCCCCCAGTCAGGATGGTGATTTCCTCTGACAGTTATGAGGTAGGAAGTATGGCATTAACATGCTGGACTTCAGCCTACCAGCCTCCTCCATCCATGGGATTTTCCAGGCAAGAGTACTGGAGTGGGGTGCCATTGCCTTCTCCGACAAATTCTTAAATACATCCAGATGTAGACACAGTAAAACCATGAAATAGAGCAAAGGACTCCACCTATAGTCATCCAATAGTCATTGCAGCCTTTTTCTTTTTTCCACTGTACATTTTTAGAGTCTCCTTTCTCAACTGTACTCTCCCCAGAATCTAAGAACTATCTGGCTGAACTCTTTCATCTTTCATTATATCCCTTTACATGTTCATTTCAGTTCAGTTCAGTCATTCAGTCATGTCCTATGATTTGTGACCCCATGGACTGCAACATGCCAGACTACCCTGTCCATCAGCAACTCCCGGAGCTTGATCAAACTCATGTCCATCGAATCGATGATGCCATCCAACCATCTCATCCTCTGTCTTCCCCCTCTCCTCCCATCTTCAATCTTTTCTAGCATCGGGGTCTTTTCCAATGAGTCAGTTCTTAACATCAGGTGGCCAAAGTATTGGAGTTTTAGCTTCAGCATCAGTCCTTCCAATGAATATTCAGGACTGGTTTCCTTTAGGATGGGCTGGTTGGATCGCCATGCAGTCCAAGGGACTCTCAGGAGTCTTCTCCAACACCACAGTTTAAAGCATCAATTCTTCAGCACTCAGCTTTCTTTATAGTCCAACTCTCACATCCATACATGACTACTGGAAACATCGTAGCCTTGACTAGATGGACCTCTGTTGGCAAGGTAATGTCTCTCCTTTTTAATATTCTATCTAGACTGGTCATAGCTTTTCTTCCAAGGAGCAAGCATCTTTTAATTTCATGGCTGCAATGACCATCTCCAGTGATTTTGCAGTCCAAGAAAATAAAGTCTGTCACTGTTTGCATTGTTTCCCCATCTGTTTGCCATGAAGTGATGTCATGGGGTCACAAAGAGTCGGACACAACTGAGCGACTGAACTGAACTGAACAGAACTGATGGGACCAGATGCCATGATCTTAGTTTTCTGAATGTTGATTTTTTAAGCCAACTTTTTCACTCTCCTCTTTCACTTTCATCAAAAGGCTCTACTTCTTGATTTCTGCCATAAGGGTGATATCATCTGCATATCTGAGATTATTGATATTTCTCCTGGCAATCTTGATTCTAGTTTGTTCTTCATCCAGCCCAGCATTTCGCATGATGTACTCTGCATATAAATTAAATAAGCAGGGTGAGGCTTAAGTGTATATTCCTTGGTATATTCAGTCAGTTCTGGGCCCAGGATCCCTTCCCCCAATAAGACCATTTATACCATATAACAGAGCTATGAAAGTATGAGATTCTCCCCTCCTTGAAGTTCCACCAGCATATTCAAATGATTTGTAGGACCTTATGTCCTGTTGAGGGTAAGGAGATCTTGATTCCACCCCGATCTTAAAGTAGCTAAGGTCAGCATACAGAAATAACAAAAAATCTGGGATTCTCTGAGAAAGTTTACCCATGTCAGTCAGCAAAACAAATTTGCTTTCAGATCTGCCTGAAATTGCTGAATCTTTTCTCCTCCTACCTGGAGGAGAGAGGAAAAAAAACAAATGCACTAGTTGGACTGCTTGTGACCAACCTTATTTCCTTCAGTTTAATTAACCTTTAGGCAGGTTTCTTCCTGATTATAGCCTCCTGACCCTCCTTTTCGTAGAACGTTTTGAGAAATCCTGAAATTGCAAAATTTATCTCTGCCATCTGTAATGTAAATACATTGTCTCTCCATGTCTTACCAGTTTTCCTACCTAGGAATTTCTCACTCAAGTGTCTGGGAGCAAACTCTTTGAGATATAATTATCAAGGAATTTAGTGCCTCTATCTCCCAGTGTCTGTGAGATTGCAATAAATGCTAACTGGCAAACACAAAAAATCTAATCACATTGACCAAATTCCAACTCAGCAGCCTCCCACACTTTCCCACTAGTTCACCCACAGCTTAAAAACCCTCTGTGTTTTGCTTCAGTGGAGTTAAGTTCAATTCCTATTTCTTATTGGAATAGTCTTGAATAGACTCCCTTGCCTGTTTAACTTTGTAGAGTGCAATTTTTGTTTGACATTTATTTCAAAATACCTCTTAGTACTTTTTTAACCACTTCTGTAAGTTATTGTCATTAAAATACAATGAAGTAGAGGACTACATATTGTCTAACACACCATACAGGTTGGTCAACGTGTCATTGATTGCCAAGAACTGCCTGAGTCAATGGATCCACAGATCCATCCTTGTCATCAGGTTGAAAAGTCTGAAATTGTGGAGAATCTGAGATTATGCTGCTACATTCTAGCTGGCAAATTAGGTTGACAAAAGAGACTCTTGATGAAGGTGAAAAACGAGAGTGAAAAAGTTGTCTTAAAACTCAACATTCAAAAAACTAAGATCGTGGCATCTTGTCCCATCACTTCATGGCAAATAGATGGGAAAAGAGTGGAAGCAGTGACAGATTTTCTTTTCTTGGGCTCCAAAATCACTGTGGACAGTGACTGCAGCCTTGAAATTAAAAGATACTTGCTCCTTGGAAAGAAAGTAATGACAAACCTGGGCAGTGCATCAAAAAGCAGAGACATCAATTTGCTGACAAAGGTCCATATAGTCAAAGCTATAGTTTTCCAGTAGTCATGTACAGATGTGAGAGTTGGACCATAAGGAAGGCTGAGCACTGAAGAACTGATGCTTTCAAACTGCGGTGCTAGAGAAGACTTGTGAGAGTCCCTTGGACAGCAAGGAGATCAAATCAGTTAATCCTAAAGGAAATCAACCCTTAATATTCATTGGAAAGATAGATGCTGAAGCTCCAATACTTTGGCCACCTGATGAGAAGAGATAACTCATTTGAAAAGACCCTGATGCTGGGAAAGATCAAAGGCAGGAGCAGAAGGGGAAGACTGAGGATTAAATGGTTGGATGGCATCACTGACTCAATGGACATGAGTTTGAGCAAACTCCGGGAGATGGTGAAGGACAAGGAACCCTGGCATGCTGCAGTCCATTGGGTCACAAAGAGTCAGATATGACTTAGTGAGTGAGCAACATTTTATGTACATATGTTTACAACTTTATTTCTCATAGGAAAAAAAAATGTTAGAATAGCATTTTAGCACCCATTTCCCACAGAATAACATAAATGTAGACTGTATATTTCCTATATACACAATGAAATTACATCGCAAAAGAGGAACTGCAAAATTTAAGAAACTCAGTTTTTTAATATATTGCAATAATATTGCCTTTCCTGTGAAAAAGAAGGGAGGGATTGAAGAAGAGGGAGATAGGGAGAGAAACAGATTACTCATTAAGTAAATTTCTCCTTCCAAGTGACAGAGGGAAAGTATCTGTTGCTTTAGTAATCTAGAATGTAAGAATATAAGCATGGTGTCTCCATTCAGAGAAGGAAGCAGAAGGCTTCAGACCTCTCTGGAGTTCTTTGTCTTTAAGAAAATTTGTTTTTTAGTTTGCAATGTATGTTGGCTGTTCAGACATGCCCATTGCTATGAAACAAAGTGAAACTATCCAGTTAGACTGATCATGTAATACCAAAACAATGTTAAATTTTACTTTTATTCTTCAAAATGTCATTGTTCATTGACTTAGAGGTCATAAAATATAGTCTTCATATTTAAATATTCAAATCATTGATGTATTTATTGATACATTATGGCATAGGTCTACCATGTCTAATACATTTAGCTAATCTTTGAGGAAGATATAAGATATAAAAGCAATTATTTGCAAATCTTAATTTAAAATGCTATTCAGAAATATATGTATCAAATGAATACATATGATTAAAATGAACTGAAGAAAGTAGAGAATAGAAGATATCTGAGGGCCATTTAATAGAAATAATGTTTGAGAAATGTCCTTAAAGTAAACAAGGATTATCATTCACAGATTGTGTAATTAAAAAATATTTTTTAAAATGAAAATTGGTGTACTATAGATGATGTTGTTTTGAATGCCACATTTATATAACAAAAAATATGTGAGCAGATTACATTAATTTAAAATACACATTTACTAATGGTATAAAATTAGATTTATATTACTAATGACTTTTTACATTTGGAGAAGACTCTTGAGAGTCCCTTGTACTGCAAGGAGATCCAACCAGTCCATTCTAAAGGAGATCAGTCCTGGGTGTTCTTTGGAAGGAATGATGCTAAAGCTGAAACTCCAGTACTTTGGCCACCTCATGCAAAGCATTGACTCATTGGAAAAGACTCTGATGCTGGGAAGGATTGGGGGCAGGAGGAGAAGAGGACGACAGAGGATGAGATGGCTGGATGGCATCACCAACTCGATGGACTGAGTTTGAGTGAACTCCGGGAGTTGGTGATGGACAGGGAGGCCTGGCGTGCTGCAATTCATGGGGTCGCAAAGAGCAGGACACGACTGAGAGACTGAACTGAACTGATATTAATGAAGTCTAATAAGAATTACATTTTATAGGTTTTAATAACTTTTACAGTTATTAAATGTAATATTTTTAACAGTTCTCATTTAGAAAACTACTAAGAAATCTTTGGAAAATAATTTCAATTCAAATTATTGGAGTTGCATTCGAAGTCTTATTTTTTTAATATATGTGTCTATATGCAGTTGCTCAGTTATGTCCCACTCTGCAACTCCATGGACTGCAGCCTGCCAGAGTCCTCTGTCTATGGGATTTTTCAGGCAAGAATCCTGGAGCAGGTTGTCATTTCCTACTCCAGGGGATCTTTCTGACCCAGGGATCTAAGCTGCATTTCTTTCGGCTTCTCCATTGGCAGGCAGATTCTTTACCACTGAGCCACCTGGAAACCGCATTTACTTTTATACAATATTCAAAAACCATCTTTGAATCTCATTCCTTCTGAGTATATTTTTCAAAAATTTGAAATTTCTCCCCAGATTTCTAATGAAGGAGATGTAAGAGATGTGGATTTGATCCCTGGGTGGAAAAGATCCCCTGGAGGAATAAAAAGTGACCCACTCCAGTATTCTTGCCTGGAGAATCCCATGGAGGGAGGAGTGTGGCGGGCTACTGTGCCTGGAGTTGGACACGATGGAAGCAATTTAGCATGCATGCAGCATGTACACCATCTTCTGTGTTTCCTTCTTTTTTCTTCAGGATCTATTTATACTGTATCTACTTACGTGGAACTTTGCTATAGTTTTTGTTTGTTTGTTTGTTTGTTTGTTTTGTTGTTGTTGTTTGCTTTCCATATTTTCTATCACTACCAAAAGTTTGAATTTTATTTCCTCATTGTCCATTGCCCAGATCTCAGGGTCAGCATGGAAAGGATACTACCCAGTTTCATACTGTTTTCTCAGGAAAGGAAATTAGACAACTCTCTGCCATTTTCAATCTTATTCATTCACAAAGCACACACTTTTATAATAATGTATTCTTATTTTTTTCTCCCATTTAAACACCTTAATGGTATGGTCCTTAACTTTATACATCTTTGAAAGCCTACTTTAGTGAGTATATATTGGGAGCTCAGCATTCATAAATTAGACTCCAGTGTTTCAATGAATTAGAAATTAGATAAATTTATGTTAAGTAATAAATTTAGAAGTGCATAGAATTATAAGTTTATGAAAAAATGAAATATACCCCCAAATAAAATTTCAGACTAATAACATTCTATAAACTAAACAATTAGCCAAGGACAAATAATCCTTGCAAAGCAATTTGTTATTGATTGGTTGATTTCAAGGCAGTCTTCCAAATTAAATGATCTTTCTTTAGATATTATCTCTGTGTATAAAAGCTTTACACTGTATGTAAAACCTATAAACTTCTATATCTGTGGATGCATCTACTGTACACACAATTCAAGTAAATGAATAACATGTGCTTCGATCTGGGAAATAATTAATATTAATCATTATTAAAATCGAATATTTGAAGTAATTTAAACAGGGAGAAGCACAAGCTGGAATCAAGATTGCCGGGAGAAATATCAATAACCTCAGATATGAAGATGACACCACCCTTATGGCAGAAAGTGAAGAGGAACTCAAAAGCCTCTTGATGAAAGTGAAAGAGGAGAGTGAAAAAGTTGGCTTAGAGCTCAACATTCAGAAAACGAAGATCATGGCATCTGGTCTCATCACTTCATGGGAAATAGATAGGGAAACAGTGGAAACAGTGTCAGACTTTATTTTTTGGGCTCCAAAATCACTGCAGATGGTGATTGCAGCCATAAAATTAAAAGACGCTTACTCCTTGGAAGGAAAGTTATGACCAACCTAGATAGCATATTGAAAAGCAGAGACATTATTTTGCCAACAAAGGTCTGTCTACTCAAGGCTTTGGTTTTTCCAGTAGTCGTGTATGGATGTGAGAGTTAGACTGTGAAGAAAGCTGAGTGCAGAAGAATTCATGCTTTTGAACTGTGGTGTTGGAGAAGACTTTTGAGAGTCCCTTGGAGTGCAAGGAGATCCAACCAGTCCATTCTAAAGGAGATCAGTCCTGGGTGTTCTTTGGAAGGAATGATGCTAAAGCTGAAACTCCAGTACTTTGGCCACCTCATGCGAAGTGTTGACTCATTGGAAAAGACTCTGATGCTGGGAGGGATTGGGGGCAGGAGGAGAAGAGGACGACAGAGGATGAGATGGCTGGATAGCATCACTGATTCGATGGACATGAGTTTGAGTGAACTCCGGGAGTTGGTAATGGACAGGGAAGCCTGGCGTGCTGCGATTCATGGGGTCACAAAGAGTCAAAGACTAAGCGACTGAACTGAACTGAAACAGGGAATCCCATTGTGCAGGATAAATACATTATTACTAAGCATACTTTACACACATTTTGGATATCCATAACTGAAACTGCTGTTTTTGCAGATGAATTATGATGCTTCTACCATGATGTGAAAGACTTTTGTAGTTTGAATCAGGCATCAATCTTGTTTTTCATGGCATTTATCGTATTATATGTAGTCTTACTCAAATGTAGATGAGGCTGCTCCTTAAGTACTTAACCATACAAAATGAAAACTTCAAGGCAATTGCAGTGCTTCAAAATGAGCTAGCCAGTAACTTACATACAAGGCATCTGAAGACATCTCCCAAAGATCATCTCTCCAACTATTGACTGTTTTAAAAATCACATCTGACTCACATCCTCTGGTTGACATTACTATAAATATGAACACATAGTGAAGGCAAGTTATTATGTGTCATATACAACTATAAGAACAAAGGATGAAGAAAAGAGGAAAAGCAAAGCATTCAGAGTTTAATTTCAGTTCAGTTCAGTTCAGTCGCTCAGTCGTGTCCAACTCTTTGCAACCCCATGAATTGCAGCACGCCAGGCCTCCCTGTCCATCACCAACTCCCAGAGTTCACCCAGACTCACGTCCATCAAGTCAGTGATGCCATCCAGCCATCTCATCCTCTGTCGTCCTCCTCTCTTCCTGTCCCCAATCCCTCCCAGCATCAGAGTCTTTTCCAATGAGTCAATGCTTTGCATGAGGTGGCCAAAGTACTGGAGTTTCAGCTTTAGCATCATTCCTCCCAAAGAACACCCAGGGCTGATCTCCTTCAGAATGGACTGGTTGGATCTCCTTGCTGTCCAACGGACTTTCAAGAGTCTTCTCCAACACTACAGTTCAAAACCATGAATTCTTCTGCACTCAGCTTTTTTCACAGTTCAACTCTCACATCCATACATGACCACTGGAAAATATAGCCTTGAGTAGATGGACCTTTGTTGGCAAAGTAATGTCTCTGCTTTTCAATAAGCTATCTAGGTTGGTCATAACTTTTCTTCCAAGGGGTAAACATCTTTTAATTTCATGGCTGCAGTCACCATCTGCAGTGATTTTGGAGACCCCAAAAATAAAGTCTGACACTGTTTCCACTGTTTCCCCATCTATTTCCCATGAAGTGATGGGACCAGACGCCATGATCTTTGTTTTCTGAATGTTGAGCTCTAAGCCAACTTTTTCACCCTCCTCTTTCACTTTCATCAAGAGGCTTTTGAGTTCCTCTTCACTTTCTGCCATAAGGGTGGTGTCATCTGCATATCTGAGGTTATTGATATTTCTCCCGGCAATCTTGATTCCAGCTTGTGTTTCTTCCAGTCCAGCGTTTCTCATGATGTACTCTGCATATAAGTTAAATAAACAGGGTGACAATATACAGCCTTGACGTACTCCTTTTCCTATTTGGAACCAGTCTGTTGTTCCATGTCCAATTCTAACTATT
>NW_011494728.1:1204222-1205728 GCF_000754665.1 Bison bison bison
TGTAATTGTGTGTTAGTTTGAGAATTCTTTGGCATTTCCTTTCTTTGGGATTGGAATGAAAACTGACCTTTTCCAGTCCTGTGGCCACTGCTGAGTTTTCCAAATTTGCTGGCATATTGAGTGCAGCACTTTCATAGCATCATCTTCCAGTTTAACTTTAGAAAGATGAAAATTACTTATTTACATAGCACTGTTTCAAAATTTATACACCTATCCTGATCTGGATTATATTTATGCAAATATAGATACCTAGCAAAGAACTGAGAAAAATAATTAAAACTTAATTAATTTTCCCAGTCATTTAGATTTTATTTTTCATTAAATACAATGGAGATTGCCATGGATTCTCTGAAAATGAGATTGATCTAATATTCTTAATAAAGTGAACTGTCTTAGACAAACTGATATATAAATTAACTAGGATTCATGGAAGATAAATTATCCTTTTGATGTAACCATTTTCAAATGTGTTCTTTTTACAAAATTCCATTTCTTTCCAGGCAATCAAAGTTGAGAGACAAATTATTTCATTGTTCTAATCTGTCATTTTCTTTTTCTCTTAATGTGCTGTTGTTCATTTGCTCAGTCGTGTCTGACTATTTGTGAACACATCAGGCTTCCCTGTCCTTCACCATCTCCCATAACTTGCTGAAACTCATGTCCATTGAGTCTCTGATGCCATTCAACCATCCTCTGTTGTCCCCTTCTCTTTCTGCCTTCAATCTTTCCCAGTGTCAGGTTTGTTTTTTTTTTAATGTATTGGCTCTTCATATAAGGTACCAAAGTAGTGGAGCTTCAGCTTCAGTATCAGTCTATCTAATGAATATTCAGGATTGATTTCCTTTAGGATTGACTGGTTTGATCTCTTTGCAGTCCAAGGGTTTCTCAAGAGTCTTCTCCAACACCACAGTTCAAAGCATAAAGTCTTCAGCCTTCAGCCTCCTCTATGGTTCAACTCTCACATCCATACATGACTACTGGAAAAAACATAGCTTTGTCTATACGGACCTTTGTCAGCAAAAGTTATGTCTTTCCGTTTTTAATACACTGTCTAGGTTTCATATAGGTTTTCTTCTCTTAGGCATGTGTCTAAGGCTTGGCAGTCTAGGTAGTCACCATCTGCAGTGATTTTGGAGCCCAAGAAAATAAAGTCTGTCACTTTTTCCATTGTTTCTCCATTTATTTTCCATGAAGTGATGAGAGTGGACCTTAGTGTCTTGAATGCTGAGTTTCAAGCCAGCTTTTTTACTCTCCTTTTTCACCTTCATCAAGAGGCTCTTTAGTTCCTCTTTGCTTTTGCCATAAGTGTGGTATCATTTGCCTATCTAATGTTGGTGATATTTTTCCTGAAAATCTTGATTCCAGCTTGTGCTTCATCCAGTCCAGCGTTTCTCATGATGTACTCTGCATATCAATTAAATAAGCAAGGTGACAATATACAGCCTTGATGTATCCTTTTCCTATTTGGAACCAGTCTGTTGTTCCATGTCCAGTTCTAACTGTTAC
>NW_011494728.1:1205828-1206232 GCF_000754665.1 Bison bison bison
GGCCAAAGTACTGGAGTTTCAGCTTTAGCATCAGTCCTTCCAAAGAACACCCAGGACTGATCTCCTTTAGAATGGACTGGTTGGATCTTCTTGCAGTCCAAGGGACTTTCAAGATATATATATATATATATATATACACACACACACAAAAAAAAAAGCTTTTCTACTATGCTTGTTAAAGGCTTGAGAAAGAACTTAAAAAAACAAAGGAAGAGATGGAGAAACTGGAAAACATAAACTAAATGAAAAAATGAAATAAGAACATTGGATATGATATAGAAAAAGTGAAACAAACCAGATAAAAGTAAAAGATCATTTAAAACATGGCTGCTCATTAGAAACATATCTGGAGTTTTAGATATAAAAAAGCAATACTGAGGCATTTGTATTTTTCAAAAAGTTCC
>NW_011494728.1:1207500-1224853 GCF_000754665.1 Bison bison bison
AAAGGAAGAGATGGAGAAACTGGAAAACATAAACTAAATGAAAAAATGAAATAAGAACATTGGATATGATATAGAAAAAGTGAAACAAACCAGATAAAAGTAAAAGATCATTTAAAACATGGCTGCTCATTAGAAACATATCTGGAGTTTTAGATATAAAAAAGCAATACTGAGGCATTTGTATTTTTCAAAAAGTTCCATGATAATTCTGAGATGCATCTTTATGACATGGGGAGAGGGGAGGAAAGGGTGAGATGTATGGGAAGTGTAATATGGAAACTGACATTACCATATGTGAAATAGGTAGCCAGTGGGATTTGCTATATGGCTCAGGAAACTCAAACAGGAGATCTGTAACAACTTAGAGGGGTGGGATGGGGAGGCAGATGGGAGGGAATTTCAAAAGGGAGGGAATATATGTATACCTATGGATGATTCATTTTGAGCTTTAGCAGAAAACAGCAAAATCCTGTAAAGCAATTATCATTCAATAAAAAATAAATTATTTAAAAATCTAAATGGGGGAAAAAAGTAATTACAGGTTTTTCTATGAAATCGTAGTTTTGGTGATATAGAATTTTATCATTTTTTTGTTGACCATCATGGTACAATGGTATTGAGTAATAATTACATAATTATAATAGTAGAAGATGTTTAGCTGTTTTCAAGTTTTCACAATCAATAATCAAACAAAAAACAAAAGATAATTACAATTGTAAGCCATAATGGGAACATGATTAACCTAACAAAATAATGACATACAATTTGGGGGGGTCAAGCAGAGTGATATCTTAAGTGGGAGTATATACATTCACATGTTTTCATCTGCCCAGCCAGTCTATGTCTTTTAGCTGATGCATTTAATCCATTTATATTTAAAGTAATTGATATGTGTGATTCTATTTCCATTTTCTTAATTGTTTTGTGCTTATTTTGTGTAGGTCTTTTCCTTTGCTTGTGTTTCCTGCTTAGAGAAGTTCCTTTAGCATGTTGTAAAGCTGGTTTGGTGGTGCTGAATTCTCTTAACTTTTGATTGTCTGGAAAACTTTTGATTTTTCCGTCAAATCTGAATGAGAGTCTTGTGGGGTAGAGTATTCTTAGTTTTAGGTTCTTCCCTTTCATCACTTTAAATATATTATGCCATTCCCTTCTGGCTTGTAGAGTTTCTGTTGAGAAATAAGCTGATAACCTAATGGGAGTTCCCTTGTATGTTATTTGTCCCTTTTCCCTTGTTGATTTTAATATTTTATCTGTCTTTAATTTTTCTCTGTTTGACTGCAGTGTGTCTCGGTGTTTTCCTTCTTGGGTTTATCCGACCTGGTACTCTCAGTGCTTCACGGACTTGGCTGGCTTTTTCCTTTCCCACGTTCGGGAAGTTTTGAGCTATTATTTCTTCAAATATTTTCTCAGGTCCTTTCTCTCTTTCTTCTCCTTCTGGGACCCCTATCATGTGAATGTTTGTGCATTTAATGTTGTCCCAGAGGTCTCAGACTTCATTTTTTAAAATTCTTTTTTCTATATTGTGTTCTGTGGCAGTGATTTCCACCACCCTGTCTTCTAGGTCATTTATCTGTCTTTCTGTCTTGGTTATTCTGATACTGATTTCTCCTAATGTATTATTCATCTCTGTTTATTCTTTAGCTCTTCTAGGTCTTTGGTAAACTTTTCTTACATCTTCTCAAGTGTTTTCCTGAGATCTTAGATCATCTTCACTATCATTATTCTAAATTCTTTTTCCAGAATGTTGCTTATATCCACTTCATTTAGTTGTTTTTCTGGGATTTTATCTTGTCCCTCATTTGGGAAATAACTTTCTTCTTTTTCATGCTGATTAACTTTCTGTCATTTGGTTTTTGTTCTAGCCACTGTGGGATTGTTGTTCTTGCTTCTTCTGTCTGCCCTCTGATGAAGGAGGCTAAGCAGCTTGTATGAGCTTCCTGATGGGAAAGACTGGCAGTGGGAAAATCTAGGACTTGCTCTGGTGGGTACAGCCTTGCTCAGTAAAACCTTAATCCAATTATCTGATGCTGCACTCCCTCCCTGCTAGTTGCTTGGCCTGAGACAACCCCACTCTATGGTAAAGTTAATGGTAACCTCCGAGAGGGCTTACACCAAGGGACTTGCTTTAAGTCCTTCTAGGACTGCTGCTGTCAGTGCCCCCATCCCTGTGGTGAGCCCCTGTCAACCCACTTCTCCACAGGAGACCCTCAACACTATCAAGTAGTTTCAGTTCAGTCTCTTGTGGCGTTATTGCACCTTTCCTCTAGGTCTTGGTGCATGCAAGATTTTGTTTGTGCCAAGACTGGAGTCTCTGTTTCCCCCAGTCCTGTGCAAGTCCTGTAATCAAATCCCGATGGCCTTCATCAGGAATCCATTAGATTCACTGGGAACTCCCAGTCCCTTTGTCAGATCCCCAGGATGAAATGACTGACGAGGCATTTAGAACCTTCACAAGAGTGGAAGAACTTCTTTGGTATTATTGATCTCCAGTTTGTGGGTCACTTACCTGGCAGGTATGGGATTTGATTTTATCGTGATTGTGCCCCTCCTACAGTCTCACTGCAGCTTCTTCTTTGTCTTTGCACATGGAATATCTTTTTTTGGTGGGTTTCAGCATTCTCTTGTCAATGATTGTCCAACAGCTATTTGCAATTTTGGTGCTCTCACAGGAGGAGATAAGCGCATGTCCTTCTCTACTCCATCATCTTGAACTGGAAGCTCTGTCATTTTCAACTATTAAAAATTTACTACTTAGATTTCCTATCTAGTAAAGTAACATGTTATTCAATGGAACACTAGTATTTAAAAGACTAGGAGAAAAAATCACATACTAAAACCATCAGTCCGAAGTATAAATGAAAATGATATGTTACAAGATAATGGACCTAATATAAGACAGCACAGAAAGTAAGATAACATGAACAAAGTATGGTAACTAGAAAAAAATCTATTATGAATTGTAAAGATAAGACTACAGATACAATTCCATTGCATGGAATATATTTCAATTTAATTAGAAAATACACCATAAAAAAGTAGAACTGCATATATCATTACAGAAATTAATACCCTTGCAATGAAAAGATAATTTCTAGACAGCCAAAAGTTTGGGACTTTGAAGGGTTTTTTGTTTTTGTTTTTTTCCAGTATAGGTATACACAGTCCACATTTAAGAAAATTGAGTGATTTTCTAAAAAGTGTGTGTAGAATATAAAAATCTGGCAAACACTATTCACTTGTTAAAATTTTAGAAGGAAAAAAATCTCACGTAGCCTTTTAGGTCACATGATATTAGATATGAGCCTTTCTTAGAGGAATACATCAACGCTTTCTTATGTTTATTTTTAGTTCTACACAATTTTATTTGTATGATTATATAGAGTATTAAATCTTCAATTCCTTGATATGTAGTTTGAAACCTGCTTCAAACATATGTTGCTGGAGGAGCTGTGAGATCTGACTATTAATGGCCTTTTGATTTACAAATCTAGACAATTTCAGTGGGGCTTTAGAGCATTACTTTGTTAGACCTCATTAAACTGCCTTTTCTCCAATGCAATTTCAGAAGTACTCAATTTGAGTGTAAAGATATTCCTAATGAAATTATTCATTTTGCTTGGTTATCATTTACATTCAATAGTTATTCAGTTATTCATTATTGTGATGGGTTATGATGCAATTGTTAAGTGAATATGGCAGTTAATCTAATTTTTAAATAGTCGTGCACTGCATCATAATTTACTATATAGAATTTTTATGAAGAAAGCCAAAATAAGGAATGAGAATACTTGAGTTGACTGTGAATTTCAATGTCACAAGAATATTGTTATTCAAAATTAATCCTAGCTAGAACTTTTAACTGATTTGGGGATAAGCTACTCTAAATTTCTAGGAAATAATTATCTATCAATATAATTATGATATATTAGGTACACAAACACAAAAGGCTTTTGAATCTTTTTACGTGAATTCTGTTAAAGACTGGTTTTTTTTCTGATACATGATGAGAAATAATATTTAAGGTAAATTTGAGATTTTAAATAATAGTTGTGCATATTAAAACATGCATAAAAAGTTGTGCATAAAAAACTGTATTAAAACATCATAAAGTGATTTCTACTAAATAGAATATCAAGCATCATTTACTTAGTAAGGTGTAAATATTAAACAAAACAGTAAATCAATACTATTTTGATATGTATTTCATTTTTACTTCTTTTCCTCTTGTTCTAAACAATTGATCAATAGAAATCACATTTGGGTTTTTGGACATATTCAATCGGCCAGAACTTTCATCTTTGCAATACACCTATATTTATTGTTCCTTGACCTCTATCCTTATCCAGTGATGCTTTTCAAAGAGGCTTTAAAGTTGTGGCTTATTTTGTAGCATGTGGAATTCATTTTCAATATTAACTTCATGTCACGAATGGAAGGCAGCACAGTTGCACAATGTAAAAAATCAGTACTTCCTCAGATCCCACTTTCAGAGCTTATCACTATGTCATATTTGGGTTTCTGCCTCTAAGAAAGCATAGCATTTTCATTTGCAACTCAGCTGCTCATTTCTCAATTTCTGCATTCCAGCTCAGTCAGGCATCTTGTGACCCTGTCTGCTGTTGACAGCTGGGTTACACTTCCACAGAATTTATTTCAGTGCTTTTGAATCTTTACTCATATCTGACTTGCTGATTTCAGATAAACATAAAATCTGATGCCAAATGCCCAGATGTCAGTATTTAAGAATTCACTTATAACTCTATTGTTATTGACACATAGATTTGGCACCATATAGCTTTTTGTGTAGAAGTTGAAAGAAACATCAAAAGCATTTATGTATCATGAAACCTGTAGTTTTTTGATTCAGACCTAGTAGGATTGTGAACTCAAATAAAAAATAAAATTAAAATACATAACTTGTACTTTCAAAACAGTTTTAAATGTGAGGCAAAGTAACTCTTAAATCATGTAGTTGTTAGTAATCATTATTAAGAGTAAAAATATATACATATAGCATATTGTAAAAGCTATGGGAGAATTTAGTTCTCATAACAGACCACTTTATTTTAGTTCATATATTTCTCAACTTCTACTGGTCAGCAATTCAATTCTTACAATTGGTTTAATTGCAATGTTTCCAGTATACTTATGTCAAATAAATTAAGCTAGAATTTAGATGAGAAAGTGCCACCACCCAATATTAATCAAATGAAACGATTTTACAAGTCACTTACTTTTCACTTAAGACTGAAACCAAAATATCATCATTAGTATATCAAAATCATTATGCTTAATGTGTTTTACTTTAACTATTTTATCTATAATTCTTATAGCTAGAAATTATTGAGTAATCATACTAATTACATCACTCAAAGTATTCATATTCTATGGGCTAGGAGTTCATTTTCTCACCATTATTGAATAGAATTTCTTATTATCTCTATAGACTAGTTTGTAAGTACTATAAAAAAGAGTTTTTAAAAATATATTTTTCTTTCTTCTCAATTGGCATCTTATTCTGGATTCATGACTTTAAAAACAATGGTAGGTACTATTTGGATACATAGGTAGATAAGCAAGTGCAAAAACACATTTTATATCATTATTACACAAATGTGAATGGACATTAGTTAAGCATGATGAGGGAATGTGAATGTATAAGCCCAGTAAAACTGTTGTGAAGGAGAAGTTTATAAAACTTAATAGAGAGGTTGATATTTTAGTTATATGTTGATAAATAATGAAAAGTGTGTTTGTAATGAATGGCTGCTTATGAGAGAACATGTTAGGCATTTTTCAGAATTGTTACTGAAATGAGCTGAGTAAGGTTCAGATTACAGGGACGTGTATGCTATACTAATTAAGACATTTGAAATATTACCTGTAATGAAGTAAACCATTGAACAATTTTAAGTAGATAGTATCTTAAGTTTTATTGCAAGGAGATCAAACAGTCAATCCTAAAGGAAATCAACCCTGAATATTCACTGGAAGGTGAAACTGTAGCTCCAATACTTTGGTAACCTGATGCAAACAGAAGACTCACTGGAAAAGACAATGATGCTGGGAAAGACTGAATGCAAATGGAGAAGGGAGTGGCAGGGGATAAGATGTTTAGATAGCATCCGACTCAATGGACATGAATATGAGAAAACTCTGAGAGATAGTGAAGCACAGGGAAGCCTGGTATGCTACATTCCATGGGTTCACAAGGAGTTGGACATGATTTAGTGAATGAACAACAACAAAAACTCTTAAGTTTTTAAAAGATGTGTACAATAGCAGATGAAATGGAAATGTAGATGTAAAAGTTTGCACTAGACAGAGATAACTGTTAAAAGACTAGAATACCATCGCTAATGTCCAAGACATAATGGTGATTGTGACATGTGGTTCTTTGGCTCGGGCACTCAGGCCAATGGTGATTTTCACTGAGTTTATCTATCTCTGGCATGAATATGTATGCAACAAAAGATAATGAGTTTGAGGTAAATGTGAGATACCCATTTTACATAGATAGCCAATGATTAGTTCTGATGTACAGATATTGGATTTAAGGGTCAAGAGAGCTTGACAAGGGAGCATTTAAATTGATTGAACCCACTATACATTTTTTATATATATATATATATTTACATATTTATTTATTATTATTATTATTGAGATGCTAGGAAATATTGAGGGCAGGAGGAGAAGGGGATGACAGACGATGAGATAGTTGGATGGCATCACCAACACAATGGACATGGGTTTGGGTGGACTCTGGGAGTTGGTGATGGACAGGGAGGTCTGATGTGCTGCGGTTCATGGGGTTACAAATAGTCGGACACAACTGAGTGACTGAACTGAGCTGAACTGATTATTGAGATAAAACAAAATGAGAAAATCTGTGAGATACAAAATTTTATGTTATGTTTAAAAGATGAAATCTCAAAGTAGGTACATAAGAATGTTACATTCAATATCACAGTAATCCAAGTCCATGCCCCAACCAGAAATGCTGAAGAAGCTGAAGTTGAAAGGTTCTATGAAGACCTAAAAGACCTAGAATTAACATCCTAAAAAGATGCACTTTTCATTATAGGGGACTGGAATGCAAAAGTAGGAAGACAAGAAATACCTGGAATAACAGGCAAATTTAGCGTTGTAGTACAGAATGAAGCAGGGCAAAGCCTGATAGAGTTCCACCAAGAGAACGCATTGGTCAGAGCAAACACCCTTTTCCAACAGCACAAGAGAAGACTCTACACATGGACATCACCAGATGGTCGTACCAAAATCAGATTGATTTTATTTTTTGCAGCCAAAGATGGAGAAGCACTATACAGCCAGTGAAAACAAGACTGGGAGCTAACTCTGGCTTAGATCGTGAACTCCTTATTGCCAAATTCAGACTTAAATTGAAGAAAGTAGGCAAAACCACTAGACCATTCAGGTATGACCTAAATCAAATCCCCTACTATAATACAGTGGAAGTGACAAATAGATTCAAGGGATTAGATATGATAGGCAGAGTGCCTGAAGAACTATGTACAGAGGTTCATGACATTGTACAGGAGGCAGGGATCAAGATCAGCCCCAAGAAAAAGAAAGGCAAAAAGACATAATGGTTGTCTAAGGAGGCCTTACAAATAGCTGTGAAAAGAAGAGTAGTGAAAGGCAAAGGAGAAATGGAAAGATATACCCATTTGAATGAAGAGTTCCAAAGAATAGCAAGGAGAGATGAGAAAGCCTTCTTCAGTGATCAGTGCAAAGAAATAGAAGAAAACAATAGAATGGCAAAGACTAGAGATCTCTTCAAGAAAATTAGAGATACCAAGGGAACATTTTATGCAAAGATGGGCACAATAAAGGAGGACCTAACAGAAGAAGATATTAAGATGAGGTGGAAAGAATACACAGGAGAATTGTACAAAAAGGATCTTCATGACCCAGATAGTCTCGATGGTGTGATCACTCACCTAGAGTCAGACATCCTGGAAAGCAAAGTCAAGTGGGCCTTAGGAAGCATCACTACGAACAAAGCTAGTGGCGGTGATGGAATTCCAGGTAAGCTATTTCAAATCTTAAAAGATGATGCTGTTGAAATGCTGCACTCATTATGCCAGCACATTTGGAAAACTCAACATTGTCCACAGGACTGGAACAGATCAGTTTTCATTCCAATCCCAAAAAAATGCCAAAGAATGCTCAAACTACTGCACAATTACACTTATCTCACATGTTAGCAAAGTAATACTCAAAATACTCCAAGTCAGGCTTCAACAGTACATGAACCATGAACTTCCATATATTCAAGCTGAATTTAGAAAAGACAGAGGAACCAGAGATCAAATTGCCAACATCCGCTAGATCATGGAAAAAGCAAGAGAGTTCCAGAAAAACATTGATTTCTGCTTTATTGACTATGCCAAAGCCTTTGACTGTGTGGACCACAACAAACTGTGGAAAATTCTGAAAGAGATGGGAATACCAGACCACCCGACCTGCCTCTTGAGAAACCTGTATGCAGATCAGGAAGCAACAGTTAGAACTGGACATGGAACAACAGACTGGTTCCAAATTGGGAAAGGAGTATGTATATCAAGTCTGTATATTGTCACCCTGCTTATTTAACTTATATGCAGAGATCATCATGGGAAACACTGGACTGGATGAAGCACAAGCTGGAATCAAGATTGCCTGGAGAAATATCAATAACCTCAGATACGCAGATGACACCAGCCTTATGGCAGAAAGAGAAGAAGAACTAAAGAACCTCTTGATGAAAATGAAAGAGGAGAGTGAAAAAGTTGGCTTAAAGCTCAACATTCAGATAATTAAGATCATAGAATCTGGTCCTACTACTTCATGGCAAATAGATGGGGAAACAATGGAAATAGTGACAGACTATTTTTTGGGGGCTCTCAAATCACTGCAAATGGTGACTGCAGCCATAAAATTAAAAGACTCTTGCTCCTTGGGAGAAAAGTTATGACCAACCTAGACCGCATATTAAAAAGCAGAGACTACTTTGACAACAAAGGTCCATCTAGTCAAAGCTGTGGTTTTTCCAGTAGTCATGTATGGATGTGAGAGTTGGACTATAAAGAAAGCTGAGCACCAAGGATTGATACTTTTGAACTGTGGTGTTGGAGAAAACTCTTGAGAGCCCCTTGTACAAGAAGATCCAACCAGTCCATCCTAGAAATCATCCCTGAATATTCATTGGAAGGACTGATGCTGAAACAGAAACTCCAGTACCTTGGCCACCTGATGGAAAGAACCGACTCATTGGCAAAAACCCTGATGCTGAGAAAGACTGAAGGCGGAAGGAGAAGGGAATGACAGAGGATGAGATGGTTGGATGACATCACTGGCTCGATGGACATGAATTTGAGCAAGCTGGGAGTTGGTGATGGACAGGGAGGCCTGACCTACATCAGTCCATGGGGTTGCAAAGAGTCAGACAGGACTGAGAAACTGAACTGAATAATGTTAAGGAAAATAAATGAAGGTAGTTCAAAAACTTGTAAAAATATCATGGAAGTTAAAAAAGGTTTTAAAGCAAACCATGGTCACTAATTCCTAGTTTAGCAGAGAATGTAATTACTTTGCCACTGACTTTAAATGAGTAGTTGCAAAGTTGTGTTATGTCATCTGCTCTGGATAGGTAAAAAACATCATGTTATACAAAGGTGATGGTATATAGAAATAGACAAGAGCTTATAAATAATTATTTGTAATAATAATAGAATTATTAAAATAAAAATGAAATAGTTGAGAACAAGAACTGTTTGTAATTCAAGGCAAATATTATGGTGCTGGACTTTATAATTTTGAAGTTGGTACACCTTCAACTATAGACTAGTTTCAAGATGAGGTATTGAAATTGAGCAGTAGAATTAGAATAGAAATTAAGAACATTGGAAGTTAAAATTGGTAAAAGTACCAAGCATAATTTTTGCATTTTACTTTATAATTAGCATAACTTTTGATGTCGCCTTGGATGATGGCAATGGCGGAAGCTTAGGTACTATGAGCCACATGTGAAAGTTTTCAATGGATGATGGAAAATACATGGACAGATGTTAGATAGCAACAGCTACATGTCAAAAACAAAGGAAAAACACACTACAAAGGAGTTAATTAGAAAATCAAAGAAGTCATTAGATTTAGATTGGCTTGGCTTTAAGTCTTACCTCTACCACTTGCTGACTATAAAATCTTCGAGACATGGTAATTTTCTCTCCAAAAATGTATGTTAATCCATCTGCAAACTCAAGCAAATTTCTATACAAACAAAATAACATTTTTACCTAGAGGCCATAAAAAGATAATAACAAAGACAAAGAAACTTTCAAAACATAAAATTTCAGTTTCTAGTATCCATTTTTCATATAGTAGCATGCATACATATAAAATCTGGTATGAACAATATCCTTCACTGTGGAATTGTATACGCTGATATTCACATCTACAGAATGACTAATAAGAAAATTATATACAACTAACACATTTTGCTCATTTTCATTCTTGTTAGGACATTTTAGTCTTAAAACCTGTCATCCTTTAATTCCAAGGTAAGCAGTTTACTAACTGCCTGAAATTTTAAACAAAAAAAGTTGAAGTTTTCAGCTTCTAATTGTGAAATGTTGTTTTAGAATAAGACTAATATCCTCGCTGAAAATAAATCTAATGAGAGTAGAAGGAAAAAACAATATAAAGCAGAAATCAAGGAAAAGAAAACTAATAGTAATTGTCCATTAGAAAAAAATAATTAAAAGCACATTGTTGATTAAACTGATTTATTGTATGTAAACAATATTTATAATTCAATATATTAAAAAGTTGAAGATTTAAATGTTCATCTGACTTATTGCAGATGAACTATGCCAAAGCCTTTGATTGTATGGATCACAATAAACTGTGGAAAGTTCTGGAAAAGATGGGAATACCAGACCACCTGACCTGCCTCTTGAGAAATCTGTATGCAGGTCAGGAAGCAACAGTTAGAACTGTTAGAACTGTTCCATGTTAGGACATGGAACAACAGACTAGTTTCAAATTGGGAAAGGAGTACATCAAGGCTGTATATTGTCACCCTGCTTATTTATCTTATATGCAGAGATCATCATCTCTGCATCAAGCTGGAATCAAGATTGCTGGGAGAAATATCAATAACCTTAGATATGCAGATGACAACACACTTATGGCAAAAGCAAAGAGGAACTAAAGAGCTTCTTGATGAAAGTGAAAGAGGAGAGTGAAAAAGTTGGCTTTAAGCTCAACATTAGGAAAACTAAGATCATGGCATCTGGTCCCATCACTTCATGGGAAATAGATAGGGAATCAGTGTAAACAGTGGCAGACTTTATTTGGGGGGGGGGCTCCCAAATCATGGCAGATGGTGACTACAGCCATGAAATTAAAAGATGCTTACTCTTTGGCAAAAAGTTATGACCAACCTAGACAGCATATTAGAAAACAGAGACATTACTTTGCCAATAAAGGTCCATCTAGTCAAGGCTATGGTTTTTCCAGTAGTCATGTATGGATGTGAGTATTGGACACTAAAGAAAACTGAGCACTGAAGAATTGATGCTTTTGAACTGTGGTGTTGGAGAAGACTCTTGAGAGTCCCTTGAATTGCAAGGAGATCCAACCAGTCCATCCTAAAGGAGATCAGTCCTGGGTATTCATTGGAAGGACTGATGCTGAAGCTGAAACTCCAATACTTTGCCCACCTGATGCAAAGAACTGACTCAAAGGATAAGACCCTGATGCTGGGAAAGATTGAAGGTGGGAGAAGAAGCTGACAGAAGAAGATGAGATGGTTGGATGGCATCACTGACTCAATGGACATGAGTTTGAGTAAACTTGGGGAGTTGGTGATGGACAGGGAGGCCTTGTGTTCTGTACTTCATGGGGTCACAAAGAGTCGTACATGACTGAGTGACTGAACTGAACTGAACTGATTATTGCTGTATTTGTCTAATATATTAGAGAGTGTACATGAACATATAGACATTACTAGAGAACATCAAGGTAATAAACTGAGTAAAGAAAAGTAATTAAATAGAAAATGTGAAAAGAAATGTATGTATTGTTAACTTGTTAAAGTATCATGTGATCTGTTTTCACTGGTGCTTGTTTCCCCCTGTATTCCCCTTTGGGCATATCAAAATTTATGAAGCCTGCTTCGAGAAATCAAATGTTTTTGGGTTGTAAATGACTGTATTTGAATAACTTTACTCTGAATATTTCTTTAATTTATGTCACTTCTGTTATTTAAGTTCTTGAAATTTTCTTGTCCATGGCATTAAAGTTTCTTATATTTACTATTATGTTTCAAGTTTCTTCCATTTGTTATTTATCTCTTTATTCTGCCTACTAAAATGGTCAGTGAGCAATTTGTTCCCTTTTCCCTATAGTTACTCTATTACTTGATAATCAATCTTTACCAATTCAGTAATTACATTTTTTCTAAAAATTATATCTCATGACAAATTCCTTCGTAAAAATCTACATATACTTTAGGTGTGCATGCTCAGTCACTTCAGCCATGTCTGACACTTTACGACCCTGTGCACCACGGTCCGCCAGGTGGCATTCTATCTGTGGGATTCTCCAGACAAGAGTACTGGAATGGGTTGTCCTGTCCTCTTCCATAGGATCTTCCTGACCCAGGGATCAAACTCATGTCTCTTGCATTGCACGTGGATTCTTTACGTGCTAAAACATTGAGGAAGCCCCAAATATATTGTGTATTCATGAGATATTGTTTTTGTTCTCACTTCAAAATCCATATGTTTAAAGCTGTGCTCATTATCTCTTATACCAAACTGACTTCCCTTCCTCCCTACATTTTTTTTTTTTTTTTATCATAGTACTATGATCATACTAGTTCCCAAGCTAACTATTTTTGGAACAGATATGTTTGATTCCTTCTTCATTTCATTACTTTTATGATGATAATCTAGGCAATAGACTAGTGAAAGGCACTAAGCAGGTCTAGATCAAAGTTAGCTATGATTAGGTGGTTGATGTTGATAAGTCAGTTCACATTATAGCTCTTAATATTATCATACCTGAAACAATGACAGTAGACTAAGCTGCTCTTCAAAGAGCTGACAGTACTTAAATTTTCAATCTTTAATATTTTAATAAAAATAATGGCTTAGTTTTTATTTAATTTAGTTCATCAGAGTTCTTATTTATGGTTAGTATTTGTGTGGGTGGGTGTGTTCTGTTTAGTATATATCCACTTCAAGGTAGATAGAGTGCATGCCTAAGATTTCTCCTCCATATATATGCCTTGCCAAAATGGGCAAGATATACTGCTAAGTTTACTTTTAGTAGTTTATAGAAGATTTAAACCCATTTAGAATAGTTCTTTATTTATGGAACGTGATCAAGGTTTATTTTTAATAATTATTTAATTAAATACTTGTATTTAAAACACTCTGATCTCTCTATTGTACTCCAGTGATGCTTTGCTATAAAGTCAATTGTTGGTCTATTTTCTACCCTTGCCAGCACCACATTGTTATTCTCTTTCATCTTACACAAAGTTAGCTAACTTATACAAAATGAGATAGTAGAAGTCCAACTTTATCCTTCCTCAGGATTGTCTTGGCTATTTTTAGTCCTTTGACTTTACATATTCATTTTAAGATCAGAGTTTGGAATTTAAAAAACAGTCAAAAAATAAAAATGCTTTGCACAATTCCTGATAGGATTTCATTGAAGCTGTGGTAAGTTTGGGGAAAATTGACATTTTTAAAATACTGAAACTTCTATTAAATTATATGGTATAAAAGTTTCTCTTTTCAAATATTTTCAGTTGTTTTTAGTAATATTTTATAAGTTTCTGCAGATACATCTTGCCCATTGTTTCATTAACTTTGCTTCATATTTCTCTCACTACTATCCTCAAACCTACTGGGATCACCTTTTCCCTGTCTTGGATTGTATCAGCCAGATATTCTATACTTTTTCCTATTAGTTTTGAAATATTGTAACAGCTTTATATTTCAGTATTAAAAATCAATTATTATTATTATAAATCAAATAATTCATTTAAAAAATTTTCTTTTAGCTAAATTCCAGACTGACTATTGGTTTAAAAGTCCTCAATGAAGAAAAAAGTTTCCCTCTTTTCTTTTGATATCCTTAATTTAGGCCCTCTTTTCTCAGCTATTCCTTGATGTACACATTATTCCTCATAGTTGTACTCTTAACTCTGCTTTTGACCAGAGTCTATGACCTTATGTTCCTTACTTCATCAGCCAATTCTGTTTGGTGGGATATTTTCCAGATAAATTAAGCCTGACTACCTTCTTCATTGTGTGTATGGTTTACCTAAAAGAAAAAATACCACAATCTGGAAGAGCAAACCATACTCATCTATGTACTCATTTCTTTTCATGCATTGAAAGCTGATACAGACAGTCCGTGCCATTTGAATTTTCCAGGAGAGAGTCAGACAGGAGTTTCTAGGCCTCTCAAATTTCAAGGACATATGCCAGTTTTTATTGATAATTCCCTTATATTCTCTGCAAGGAATCAATGTAAGAGTTTCTGAAGCTTATCAGGCTTTGACCCAGGGATAAAATACAGATTTCCCTCTTGGATATCATCATTCCCAAAATCTCAAGGACTTGTCTTGATGCTATTTCACTTGGCTTGGAGGTAGACATGAGTGCAAGAATGGAAAGGGAAAGGAAATTGTTTAGCATTCTCTACTCACATCAGTCAATCAGTAAGCCTTCTATTAGCTCTTTAGCCTTCTCTCATATGGACTAGATTTGGGGTGATGATTGCTTAATTAATTTGCCTATCATTTAGCATATCTTACATAAAATTATTAGCAAATTATTGTTAGATAATATATAAAAATTCACACTTAATATCATCTTGTATAGCAAAATGCATAACTCACATTAAATGCTCAATAAATATAGATGCAATAATCATATTATTAACACTCTGAGCTAAAAATAAGTAATCATGTGTATTAGAAAGAAGATGGAATTTAAATTATTTTTACAAAACTTGGTGTTGATCAGGTCAGTTGACTTCTGCTTATCTCAGTTTATGTGTATGAATACACCATCATGCATAACGTGTGTGGTAAACACTGAGCTTCTGTCCACCTATAATGACCTATAATTCCACCCACTATTCAATCAATACAAAATAATTGTTGAGTTTAATTTACCATAACTGTATTGTCAGACAGAAATATAAAAATAGCTTTGTTTCAGTCTTTATCATCTCAAATAGGGATATACTTTCCACTGATGAATGCAGATTCAAATCCCATGAAATCCCATTCAAATCCCAGATTCAAATCCAGATTCAATGCACGATACTGGATGCTTGAGGCTAGTGCACTGGGACGACCCAGAGGGATGGTATGGGGAGGGAGGAGGGAGGAGGGAGGAGGGTTCAGGATGGGGAACACATGTATACCTGTGGTGGATTCATTTTGATATTCGGCAAAACTAATACAATTATGTAAAGTTTAAAAATAAAATTAAAAAAATATATATATACTAAGGGAATCCCAAGCTTATTAACTCATCTCAGTTAGGTCTAGGTTTGTTGAGCATGAGAAACCACTTAGATACACACCAAAGAATAATATATTTAAGTTTAATTGCACATAATACCAAGCCTAGAATGTTTTATTCTAAGACTTGGACATCACTCTTCAGAGTTCCACAGTTAAAGGGTAGTGTCACATTAGGAGATAAGAAACCAAAAAAGAAACTAGAAATGAAATAAGGTCCATTTATACCTTTGTCTCATTTAAATTAAAGGGGTTTCATGCATCTTCTCACAATATTTCATAAGCATTAAATCTCGACAATAGTTGGACTTCTGCATCCTTTGAAGAGAGAGATAAAGCTGAAAGCTGAAATCCATTAAGTTAAGCCTCTTGCATTTCTAAAAAGCAATTCAATTAGTGTTTCCCTAGGATGGTTGATCAAATGAAAACAGTTGTTGAATCCATTAAACACACAGGTCTAAACTATGTCTAGCCACATGTTCACTCTACTGAATGTGTCAGGTATGATGTTCATAGATCCCAGATTTTGATATAACCCAAAGGGAAAAGCCTGTTTCTCTTTGTAACTCAGTGTCACTTCTGAAAAAGTCATTTGTCTTTCTATTATAAAAATTTAGAGCATTACTAGGAAGCACAATCATATTTTCTTTAGTGTAAGGTGAAATACTTTCCCAAAGTAGGACAGTAATTCAAGTAAAACTCCAAGAAATAATGCATGTGTACTTCTCTTTAAGAAATCTATAGCCCCACATATCTTTAAAAAAAATCTCTGATCTACTGAAATGATCTATTCAGAGAAAAGTGTACCCAGATAAAAATCAGACTACTTCTTCTGTTTAACAAAAATTTTCTCAAAACCAAAATACCATGAGATACATGTCTTATTAAGATTCAATATAAAATTCCAGGCAAGCTATTTTTAATTTCATTGAAAATGTCATAATGTCATCGTAAGAACTGAATTTGAGACACAGTTTGAACATAAAAAGGAGTCTTAGCTTTCAGAAGTCCTAGGAGAAGGAGGTCTTTTGGGTGACCTCATTATTCAGTTTTAAATTTAGCAGAGGAAGAACTGACAGAGTAACAAAGACTATGGACAGAAGTGGCAGCAGTGGAAAGCAGAGACTTTTGGAAAGAATAGACTCTGTCATCATAGCAAAGAGCTCAAAACTAGAGGGCCATAGCTAAAATTTGGAGAAATCCAAGGGTTTTGTATATTTTGTCCAGAAATGACAGCATCCCCAGTCTTCTGCTTTCATTTGAGATTGTTTTTTAAAAAATGTATCCAACTTAAACATGCTGATTACAATGATGGAAGAGAATTTGTTAAAATAAAGAAAACATGTTTTTAAAACAAAATTTGAATTCAAATCATGTCATTGGAGTATTATTCTTTTTTAAATGTTATTAATGTTTTAAATTTGAAAACAGTACATGATATAAAATCTTCTGGGGTGGCTTAGACAGTAGAGAATCTGCTTGTGATGCAGGAGACCAAGGTTCGATCTCTGGGTCAGGAAGATCCCCAGGAGAAGGGAATAGCTACCCACTCCAGTATTCTTGGCTAGAGAATTCCATGGACAGAGGAGCCTGGCAGGGGTTACAAAGAGTCAGAAATGACTAAGTGACTAATGTACATAAACACACATATGAAATAAAAACATCCAGATGGGGTCACAAAGAGTCAGAAATGACTAAGTGACTAATGTACATAAACACACATATGAAATAAAAACATCCAGATAAAAAGAAAAATTACTATATTACTGTGATATTTTTGTAAAAATTCAAATTGAC
>NW_011494728.1:1224953-1243946 GCF_000754665.1 Bison bison bison
ACAAAGAGTCAGAAATGACTAAGTGACTAATGTACATAAACACACATATGAAATAAAAACATCCAGATGGGGTCACAAAGAGTCAGAAATGACTAAGTGACTAATGTACATAAACACACATATGAAATAAAAACATCCAGATGGGGTCACAAAGAGTCAGAAATGACTAAGTGACTAATGTACATAAACACACATATGAAATAAAAACATCCAGATGGGGTCACAAAGAGTCAGAAATGACTAAGTGACTAATGTACATAAACACACATATGAAATAAAAACATCCAGATAAAAAGAAAAATTACTATATTACTGTGATATTTTTGTAAAAATTCAAATTGACATGCTATCTTCATACTTATGCATTTTGAAAAAAAGATTTTATTCTCCCAAATTTACTCTTGGAAGAGCATAATGCACACAACTCTATTTTACCAATATAAAACCTAACAATCAGAGTATTTAAATTATTTAATTTAAAAAATTGTTGGACAAAGACCACAAGTAGGATAGTCTTAGAGATCTTATCAAGTTTAATAGGTTTTGTTATATTCTCTTGGAGAAGGAAATGGCAACCCACTCCAATGTTCTTGCCTGGAGAATCCCAGGGACAGGGGAGCCTGGTGGGCTGCTGTCTATGGGGTCGTACAGAGTCGGACACGACTGAAGCAACTTAGCAGCAGACTTAGCAGTTATATTCTCTAATGGAAATATTCATCATGGAATTGAATTTGAATATTCATAGTTATATGTCTACATACGAACTTCTTGGACTGCATTAAAACTTAGAATGTTTTCTCTTTCAATGCTTGTATTAAAATTAAAACTGATAACCAATTGTACATAAGAATTTTAGACAAATAATAGGTGTCCATTAGAATTTCATAACATAAAATGGAGTGTGTATATTCAATGAAAAGTGCTGCAGGTTTCTAGAAATCAGCTGTTTGTGAATCTCATTTTTTTTTAATATAGCCATGCATGCAGGAGGAGTAGTTACTTATCAGTAGCCCCCCTGAGCATAGCACCTTGCTGGAAACATGGTATATACTTAGTTCAGTTTAGTTCAGTTCAGTCGCTCAGTCATGTCCGACTCTTTGCAACCCCATGAATCGCTGTACACCAGGTCTCTCTGTCCATCACCATCTCCCAGAGTTCACTCAAATTCATGTCCATCGAGTCAGTGATCCCATCCAGCCATCTCGTCCTCTGTCGTCCCCTCTTCTTCCTGCCCCCAATCCCTCCCAGCATCAGAGTCTTTTCCAATGAGTCAACTCTTCACATGAGGTGGCCAAAGTACTGGAGTTTCAGCTTTAGCATCATTCCTTCCAAAGCACACCCAGGGCTGATCTCCTTTAGAATGGGCTGGTTGGATCTCCTTGCAGTCCTGGGGACTCTCAAGTGTCTTCTCCAACACGACAGTTCAAAAGCATCAATTTTTCTTCGCTCAGCCTTCTTCACAGTCCAACTGTCAACATCCATACATGACCGCTGGAAAAACTATAGCCTTGACTAGACGGACCTTTGTTGGCAAAGTACTGTCTCTGCTTTTCAGTATAATATCTAGGTTGGTCATAACTTTTCTTCCAAGGAGTAAGTGTCTTTTAATTTCATGGCTGCAGTCACCATCTGCAGTGATTTTGGAGCCCAGAAAAATAAAGTCTGTCACTGTTTCCACTGTTTGCCCATCTATTTCCCATGAAGTGATGGGACCAGATGCCATGATCTTCATTTTCTGAATGTTGAGCTTTAAGCCAACTTTTTCACTCTCCTCTTTCACTTGCATCAAGAGGCTTTTTAGTTCCTCTTCACTTTCTGCCATAAGGGTCGTGTCATCTGCATATCTGAGGTTATTGATATTTCTCCCAGCAATCTTGATTCCAGCTTGTGCTTCTTCCAGCCCTACGTTTCTCATGATGTACTCTGCATACACTCTCAAGGGGAATTTAAAAAGCGATTAAAAAGTAAAAGATTATAATCAACCAAATGAAGGGTGGCCTGTATTTGAAACCAAGTTTACATGAAGATGTTCATGAAGCGGTTACATGGAAAAAAATCAGAATTATATGTCAGCCAATAGGAGTGTTGCATCCTATAGAAAACAATGAAACAAAGAAACTTTAGATTTTTTTTAATGTGAAAGGTTCTTTCTGTTTATAGTTAATCTCAAAGCTACTTGTTTCCTGATTTAAAAAAAAAAAAAACAAAAACATTGGTTCACTCCAAAACAAATCAGAGAGCCAATACTGATAAGTCAGAAGAAAAATTAGGAAGCATGACTGGTAGCATCAATTCTTGTTAAGTAGATGCAACTTGGCACTTTGAAAAAAAAAAACAGAAAGAAACAAAATTATTTAAATTTAGCATTTTGTAAATCTGTGCAAAACAGAATAGCAGTGTGTGGATCTAAAAAGGATTAAAATAACAGAACACTCTGCAGACATGAAACTGAGAATTCTTTGAAAGTGATATTATAAGTCTAAACACAAAGAAGTTTTCATCACAACATATATTCCTTACAACATCCTCGAGGAGAATCAATAAAAACAAAGGAAAATAAGTTCACTTGTCTAAGACTCCTATTATTTCCAAATCTGAGGAGGTTTGTTGTATTACTATCAATACCATAAAGTAAGAGATCTTAAAAAATGATCAGATTTTAAGACAAAAATATCATTGGGGATAAAAGACATTTTATTTTATTATTATTATTTTTTTAAGTACCAAGGATCTTTATTCTTAGGTCTGATATTTAATCTGTGGCTGCAGATAATATGTCACTATTTAGAGAATAAAAGGTCCCATTATCTTCATTCAAGTCTTCAGCCACAAAGTTACACCTTATTCTCATACAAGATAAGGGTTGGTAGGGGATTAAGGAGGTACACTGAGGATAAAAGCAAAAGGGAACAAACACTTTTACAAGCATATCGTCCCAGTCACCGTGAAGGTTACGTTTCGGGTTAATTTACAAAAGTAGTGACAGAACCATGATTTCAGTGAAAATCAACATGTTATACCTTTTAAAAAACCAGAAATACTACGTCAGGCAAGCATGCAAAATTCAGAGTATAAAAAAACGCAAGGGCTGGCTGCCCAAACAGGTATTTCCCTCAGAAAGAGGGATTTGAAAATGCTGCACAGAACCAAAGGAATTAGAAGCTGAATTAGCACACCCATTTCCTCAGTTTATATATGAGGCAAGTGGGCAGACATTAACTGGTAAAGCTTACTCAGCCAGATTAAGAATGTATAGACATCCAATTCCTGGTGCCATCCGCAACTACATGTATCTAAAATACAAGGAGGTAAATATCCAGAATACATCAAACCCACTGATTTAAAGAAAACATTTCAAGGGAGGGGGTGAAGTTGTTATTATAGCATAGCAGCACATTACACATATTTAAGAGATTAAATGGAAAGAAATAATCTCAACGCTCAGTTTTGATCAACACAAGTTTCCAGCCAACTTTCTGATGTAGAGCAAAACAAGTATATTCTTCAATTTTCTTCTACATTTTTGGGGGCCTATCTTTCAAAACTGAGCACCGGGTATTTTTAACGTAAGTAATGGGATGTTATATGTACATTCTAATCACACATTTTAAGAATAAACAAAATGCGTATTTCAGTAATTCATAGTGTATTTATAAAATGAAAAGCTCTCTATCAAAATACACTTTTCACTGGGAAAAATAAATAAAACAGACAAATGGATCTACACAAAGTAAAAATTAACTTTGGTAGACTTCACTGTGGAGGACAGTCCATAACAAGCTTATCTGCCCTTACTCCCCCAGAGCCGATCATCTTCTGAGTTAAGATTTTAAAAATACGTTTTAATTGAGATCATTATGTTGACATTTGTTTCTCATTCCACATCATCTTCAGCCAAGCTCTGAGCACTTACAATTCTCTAATTGTTGGGAGCTTAGTCAGAAGCATCTGGAACACTGGTGGCGGAAGAGTTTGTTGCAATACTTGCAGTAACTGCTGTGGCTGTCCACACACAGCAATCCCATTTGTCAGATGGTCCACACCCTTCTCATATTCACCTTGAGCTAGTAATTCTTCACCAAGCTGTATTTCTTCTAGAAAGAATTTCTGAACAGCTTCAGCATCTTTAAGGTCAGGTAACTTGAAAAGCCCAGCTCTCTCCTTGGCAAGCTTCTGTTTCTTTCTTCGTTCTCGCAGCCTGTTCTTGAAGTTGGGGTCACTCCGTCTCTTGCGGTCGAAGTAAATGCAGTAACCGATGAAAAGGGCCCCGCACACGCCGGCGGCGATGGCGCTGTTCCGGCCCACCATCTTCTCTCCACCGAGGAGCCGGGTCGGCTGCGGCGGGGCCCGCAAAGAAGCCGTTGACCGCGAAGCCTCGGATCCGAGTGCGCGGCTCAGTCCAGACGCCCGCCGCCCGCCGCGAGGGACCAAAAGACATTTTAGAATGTGAAAGGGTTAATTTATATCAGGAAGATATAAAACTTATGAATATACGTGCATCTAACAAAAGAGCCCCAAAATGTATGAAACAGAACCTGGCAGAACAGGTTGAAATAACAGGTAATTCAACAATACTACCAAAAGACACAAATAATTCCATTCTAAAAATAAGTAGAAGGTAGACAAAAAAATCTGTAAGTGTAAATATTGTTATTGTTGTTCAGTCTCTCAGTCATGTCTGACTCTTTGTGACCCTATGGACTGCAGCATGCCAGGCTTCTCTGTCCTTCACCATCTCCCAAAGTTTGCTCAAATTCATGTCGATTGAGTTGGTGATGCCATCCAACCATTTCATCCTCTGCTGCCCGCTTCTCCTCTTGCCTTCAATCCTTCCCAGCATCAGGCTCTTTTCTAATGAGTTAGGTGTTCACCTCAGGTGGCCAAAGTATTATATTTTCAGCTTCACATCAGTCCTTCTAATGAATATTCAAGACTGATTTTCTTTAGGATTGACTGGTTTGATCTCTTTGCAATCCAAGGGACTCTCAAGAGTCTTTTCCAACATCACAGTTCAAAAGCATCAATTCTTCAGTGTTCAGCCTTCTTTATGGTCCAACTCTCACGTCCATACATGACTACTGGAAAAAGCATACCTTTGACTATATGGACCTTTGTCAGCAAAGAAATGTCTCAGTTTTTTTTAATGTGCTGTGTAGGTTTGCCATAGCTTCTCTTCCAAGGAGTAAGCACCTTTTAATTTCATGGCTGCAGTCACCATCTGAAGTGATTTTGGAGCCCAAGAAAATAAAAAGTCTGTCACTGTTTCTGTTGTTTCCCCATCTATTTGCCATAAAATGATGGGACCAGATGCCATGATCTTAGTTTTTTGAACGTTGAGTTTTAAGGCAACTTTTTCACTCTCCTCTTTCACTTTCATCAAGAGGCTACTTAGTTCTTCACTTTCTGCCATATGGTTGGTGTCATGTGCATATCTGAGGTTGTTGATATTTCTCCCTGCAATCTTGATTTCAGTTTTTGCTTGATCCAACCTGGCATTTCACATGATGTACTCTGCATATCAGTTAAATAAGCAGGGTGATAGTATGCAGCCTCGACTTACTCCTTTCCCAATTTGAAACCAGTCCATTGTTCCATTGTTTCAGTCCGGTTCTAATTGTTGCTTCTTGACTTGTACACAGGTTTCTCAGGAGACAAGTAAGGTGGTCTGGTATTCCCATCTATTGAAGAATTTTCCATAATTTGCTGTGATCCACACAGTCAAAGGCTTTTGCATAGTCAATGAAGCAGAAGTGGATGTTTTTCTGGAATTCTCTTGCTTTTTCTATGATCCAACAGATGTTGGCCATTTGATCTCTGGTTCTTCTGTCTTTTCTATATGCAGCTTAAAGAACTGGAGTTTCTTGATTCACGTACTATTGAGGTCTCACTTGGAAAATTTTGACCATTTCTTTGATAGCATGCAAAATGAGTGCAATTGGTGGTAATTTGAACATTCTTTGGCATTGCCCTTCTTTGGCATTGGAATGAAAACTGACTTTCTCCAGTCCTGTGGCAACTGATGAGTTTTTCAAATTTGCTGGCATATTGCATGTAGCACTTTCACAGCATCATCTTTTAGTATTTGAAATAGCTCAGCTGGAATTCCATCATATCTCCTAGCTTTGTTCATAGTGAAAGGTAAAACACTATCAACCTAAAGGACCTAACTCACCTGTATAGAGCTCTCTACCCAACAAGAGGAGAAAGCACATTATTCTAAAGTTGATAAACAACTCTCCATATAAATATAAATAAATATAAATAATGTGGCAAGCCAAAAAACAAACCTCAATAAATATAAAACCATTGAAATCATACAAAGTATGTCCTTTGACTAAACTAGTGTTAAATTGGAAAGCAACAACTGAAGGAAACTGGGAAAATCGACATGTAAATATGGAAAATAAACAACACATTTTAAAATAATTTATAGGTTAAGGAGAAAATCATGGAGAATTTAGAAAATGTTATGAGCTAAATGAAAACACAACCACAACATATTACAATTTGTAGGATTCAGCTAAATGTAAGGTTATAGGGAAAATGTGGAGCTTTGAATTAGTCTTCTGGGACTGCATACAAAATACCACAAAATGGGTGGCTTAAACACCACAGGTTTATTTTCTCACAGCTCTGGAAACTGAAGATACAACTGTTGGAAGATTTGTTTTCTGCTGAGGTCTCTGTCTTTGGTGCATATGGCTATCTTCTTGCTGTGTCCTCAAGGGGCATTTCCTCGTGCATGTTACATCTCTGTTGTCTCTTCCTCATCTTAAAGGACGCCAGTTCTTTTGGATTAAGTTAAGGCTCCATCCTTTTACTCTCATTTAACCTCAACTAGGCCATTCAGGTATGACCTAAATCAAATCCCTTATGATTATACAGTGGAATTGACAAATAGATGCAAGGGATTAAATTTGATAGAATGCCAGAACTATGGACAGAGGTTCATAACATTGTACAGGAGGCAGTGAACAAAACCATCCTCAAGAAAAAAAAAAATGCAGGAAGGCAAAACGGTTGTTTGAGGAGGCATTACATACAGTGGAGAAAAGAAGAAAAGTGAAAGACAAAGGAGAAAGGGAAATATATACCCAACTGAATGCAGATTTCCAAAGAATAGCAAGGAGAAATAAGAAAACCATCTTAAGTCAGCAATGCAAAAAAACAGAGGGAAACAATAGAATGGGAAAGACTAGAGATATCATC
This sequence comes from Bison bison bison, assembly GCF_000754665.1. Taxonomy (NCBI): domain Eukaryota; kingdom Metazoa; phylum Chordata; class Mammalia; order Artiodactyla; family Bovidae; genus Bison; species Bison bison. Next base: position 1,232,163 of record NW_011494728.1, read on the forward strand.
AAGAAAATTAGACAAACCAAGGAAACATTTCATGCAAAAATGGGCACAGTAAAGAACAGAAAGAGTAAGGACCTAGCAGAAGCAGAAGAGATTAAGAAGTGACAAGACTTGGTGACTGAACAACAGCAATAACAACCTCTTTAAAAGCCCTATCTCTATATACAGCCACATTTGGGATTAGGGTTTCAATATATGAGTTTTTATAGGATATATATTTGAGTTCTGAATAAGCTCTAAATGCCTATGGTTAAAACAACTAAATAAATAATCTCAGTAGCAGTCTTGAGATACTGGTAAAAGAAGAAGAAACTAAATCAAATATAAGCAGGAAAAGAAATATTAAAGATCAGAATAGAAATCAATAGACAACAGAAAAACAATAGAGAATATAAACGAAGTTCACACTTAGTAAACATCAAATAAATAAATTGAATTACTAATTTAAAATCTCTTCATAAACTCTCCCAGGTGCAAATGAGTTCGTTGCTAAAATACAGAAGATATTTAATGATAAAATAACATCAATCCATAAAATTTAAGCAAAATGGAAGAAGAGGATATAAATCTGTATTATTCTACTAAGTCGGTATTACCATGATAACAGTGCAAAACCAAGACATAACAAGAAAAATAAAAGTGACAGATATCCCTGATAAGTATAGACAGGGTTAGAAAAATACAGACAACATATTATAAAAATACTATAATAAAAATATCAAAGCAAATACAGCAATAGATTAAAAGATTTTTAAAACTATTGCTACATATTTATCTCAAGAAGACAAAGATGGTTTAACAAACAAAATAATTTCATGTTATATATCATATTGCTTCAATGAATGACAAAAGCCACATGGTCATCTCAAAAGAGGAAGAAGAAGCATTTGACAAACTCTATTGAAGACAAAGACAAAATTCATAACAAATTAGAAAAGAAAAGGACCTTCTTAGTCAACATAAAAACCGTATGGAAAACAAACAAAAAACTAGAGCTAATGTCATACTTGCCAATGAATATTTTTCAACAGAACAAGGAGGTCCACTGGTCTCACCAACTCTACTGATGTTGCACTAAAGGTTCTAGTCAGTGAAAAGAGGCAAAAAGAGAGAGAAAAAGAAAACAGAAAGAAACACCCATAGAAAGGAAAAAATAAAACTGGCTTATTTCACAAATGATATGTGTTTACATGAGTACTTCTGTAAGAGAGAAGATTAATACGCAAAGAAGTCTTCCTATGTACTAGCAATGAGTCATTTGAAAATAAAAATTAAGAAAATATTTTATTCACAATAGCACCAAAAAAAATATGTCTTGAAAATGAAATTAACAGAAGAAATGCAGAGTTGTACACTGAAAACTACAAAACAATGATGGCAGAAATTGAAATTCTATGTATAAAATGTTTTTAATTAAAAGTTAAAAATTAAACTACTGTACATCTAGTAATTTACACTCCTAGGAATATAATCAAGTAAAATGAAAACACATTTCTATATGAAGACATGTGTCTCCAGAATCAGGAAGAACAGAGAGAATAGGAACAGAGACTTGTTAAGCATGAGACCCAGGAAAAGACTTCTGTTGAACTACAGATATATTTTGTAATTGTTAGGCTATTGGTCTTACCAGATTAATAAACCTTATCCATACATGTTCACTGGAGCTCAGAAAATCTTTCTAAATAACTATATATCTGTAATTGAATACCTGTAAATTCAACAATTAAATATCTGTAATTTCCTTAATAAAATTATTTCTCAAGTTATTTGTTAATGAACTCTTATGTAAACATATATTTAATATTTTAATAAATTTCCATTAGCCATCTCTAAAATTTTTAATCCTATTCAGTATATTTAAACACTAACTACTGTTTAATTAATTAAACAAGGAAGCTATTAGATGAGGAAGCTCTGATGCCATGAAGACCTACTGCTGCTGCTGCTGCTAAGTCGCTTCAGTCATGTCTGACTCTGTGCGACCCCATAGACGGCAGCCCACTAGGCTCCTCTGTCCCTGGGATTCTCTAGGCAAGAATACTGCCATTTCCCTCTCCAATGCATGAAAGTGAAAAGTGAAAGTGAAGTCGCTCAGTCGTGCCCGACTCTTCACGATCCCATGGACTGCAGCCTACCAGGCTCCTCTGTCCATGGAATTTTCCAGGCAAGAATGGTGCCATTGCCTTCTCCGAAGACCTACTAAGCAAACTGAAATCTAAATCTGTAAATGCCTCAAGGGTAAAAGATGGAAACCTAAGTACAATCAGGCTCAGACAACAAGGCTTTTAAGCCATAGGCAAACAAATAACTTCCCCGCTTTGTTTCCACAGGGCTGCCGAAATGGTGCAGTGGTAAAGAATCTGCCTAACACTGTAGAAGATGCAAGAGATGTGGGTTCCATCCTTGGCTGGGGAAGATACCCTGGAGTAGGAAATGGCAACCCACTCCAATATTCTTAAGCTGGAAAATTCCATGGACAGAGAAGCCTGGCTGGCTACACTCCATGGGGTAGCAAAGAGTAAAATACCACTGAGCATACATTCACTACATTTGCTTCCATTACTTCTCTAATCATTGCTCTAGCTCCTATGGAAAAAGTGTTCCTAAACACTCCTGGTTAGATGCTTCCCAGTTCCAATGGATTTTTATTCAAATAAACCCCTCAAATGTTTAATAGGGCTCAGTATATCTTTTAACACTACTTAAACAAATAAACAATATTATATACACATATATCACACTCTCTATATGCAGTATTTCAAAGTAAATTATCACATAGGAAATTTAAATACAAGCACTATGGAAGGTTCCCATATTAATAAAATGTTTAATGATATGTAATTCAATACTTTGAGAAATAAAATTAAACATCCCATATATCTCGATTCTCTTTACTAGTGACAAATTAGGTTTTTGATTATGTGCTTGACCTTGGTGAAATTTTGGCCTTGAACATTCTTCACAATTAATTATAAGATGTATCAAATATGGAAGACTGGGTAAAAAGCACTTTAAATTCAGAACATCAGTCAATAATCAATATTATTTGCTCCATCATTTTCCCTTTCCCTTTCCCCCTCTCAGTCTCTTCCCCTTCCTCTCCCTGTCTCTCTCTGACAGACAGACACACACACACAGTATAACATCACATGATCAGTGGCTCAGTGAAATGAACTTCTACTTAATTCTTGCAATTTTAAATGTTCTAAATTGTAGCTTAAGAACTATATCATTTCCAAATTACCAATAAGTATTTCTAAAATGTCTTTTTAAAAATGCCAAATAGATTACTACAACATTGGGTTGTATTTCTAAAGCTTGAAATGAGATTACATTTAAAAGCCCAAGAAATATTATTATAGCTGACATTAATTCATAAGTATGTACACTTTTATGACTAAACATAGTGATAGTGAGCTATGATTTAAAATACAAGGCCGTAACTTGATAAAACATATATTTAGTTTAAAAACCTAAATAAAAATGCTATTGCAGAACTTTCTGTAATTTTGCCTGGCTTTATTTGTAAAGGAAAATTGGAAGGTATGATATTAGTTGTTCAGATCCTTGATTATATAATATGCTCGTTTTTGCCATAAAAAGATTTAAAACCACAATATTTGAAACAAGTTCAACTATGTTTAATTATTCATTATTTATCTGAGTCAACATTAGCTTTCTACTGGGCTCAGAAGTGATAAGTGATATTGAATAGTAGCTACAGAGATATTTCAGGACCTACTTTATTCTTTGAAGATCAGGCTCTTACATATAGCCCACTTCCTGAGAGAGAAGGTGATGTTAATAGATAGGCAGAAATGGAAATGACGTTGAGGTAATACAGCAAATGATGAAGTGCTGAAAGAAAACCTGAAGCTTAAATAAAATATACATTAAAAACAAACTATGAAGAGAGAAATGGAATAGTTATTTGACATTGATTTGCAAATTATTATGACATTTCCATTTTAACAGATTTTTCAATGATATAAAACATAAAGTTTTACTTGAAGTTTAAATTTTGGTTGAAAATAGCAGACACTCTTAACTGCTATTAAAAAAAACAAAAACAAATTCAGAGTCATAAAGGAACTTAGCCTGAAACAGTGTTGTAAAACATATGAGGTGATGTAAGGGAATATTTTTATCCATCATTTTAAAAAGTGGCTATTTTATTGTACAAAGGAATTGTGCAAAAAATGCTCAAGTGCAATCCCTGTTTGTAGTAATGGCAACATTACATTTTATTACTATTTAGGTTGGAATGGTATTTGTGAGGTATTCAGAAAAATAATTTCCATGGACTCAATTAAGAGAATAGGTAAACACCTTTAATGGGGAAGGAAATAGCAACCTACTCCAGTATTCCTAGGGACTGTTCTAGATTTCCCTGGTGGCTCAGATGGTGAAGTATCTGCCTACAATGTGGGAGACTGGGGTTCAATCCCCGGGTAGGGACGATCTCCTGGAGAAGGAAATGGCAATCCACTCCAGTATTCTTGCCTGGAAAATCCCATGGATGACGGAGGAACCTGGTAGGCTACAGTCCATGGGGTCGCAAAGAGTCGGACACGACTGAGCAACTTGACTTTAACGTTCTTCCAGTATTCCTGCCGGGAAAATCCCACTGACAGAGGAGCCTAGCCGGCTATGGGGTCGCCAGAGTCAGACACGACTGAGCAGGCACACACGCAAACACACGCAAACATCTTTAAAATGAATATATAATGTGTAAAACATTGGAAATGCATAAGGAAATTAAATGTTGGACACTGAAGGGAAAACAACAACAACAACAGAGTAGATGGAATGAATTCAGCATTCTCATGAAAATGCTGAGGTTATCTGGTAATATACCGGGCACTTTGAGCATTAACTTTCTTCCCTTCCTCCTTCTCTCCCTCCTCCCCTTCCTTCCTTCCTTATTAAAGTAACATTGACTTATAGCATTATGTAAGTTTTATGTGTACAATATATTATATTTCTACTTCTGTATACCCTAAAATGCTCACCACAGATAAATTAGTTTCCTTCCACCACCATAGAGTTGATTCTACTTACCATTTTACCCTCCAACCCCCTTGCCCCCTCCCCTCTGCTAGTCACTTCTCTGCTTTCTGTATCTAAGTGTTAGACCATTTGTTTTTATTTTTGTTTTTTATTAATAAATGTATTGTCTATAACTTTTCTTCTAAATATTAAACTCTAATGTAAAATGCTGTATTAATTTGAATTATTTTAAAATTTCTATATATGTTATAATTAGCATCATAATTCCTCTGTTGACCCAAAGATTAGAGATTTTATTTTATGTAATGTATTTTAGTTTTCTCTTTGTTTCTGAGTATTACCATTTTGGCAATGTATTCAGAGTTTTATTATCAAATAAGCTATTTTTTTACATTTTTTAAAATTAATTTTATTGCCAGGAATTTGGTCAAATGTATAAATATTTTATGTCTATTTGAGTTAAATCTAATAGACCCTGCATCCAAAACTGAATAGTGCATTTGGCATTTTGATCAAGTTGGCATGAGTGCTGTCATTTCAGTCGTGTCTGATTCTTTGCAACCCCATGGCTCATAGCCCGCCAGGCTCCTCAGGCCATGGGATTCTCCCAGACAAGAATACTGGAGTGGGTTGCCATGCCCTCCTCCAGGGGATCTTCCTCACCCAGGGACCCAACTGGTATCTTTGCATCTTCTGAATAGCCAACAGATTCTTTACCACTGAGCCACTGGGGGAAGACCTTTGATCAAGTTTATGTTTTTGTTATTCAAACAGTACATATACTTCATCTTTTACTATTGATATTTTGGTGTTAGATGTGTATATGTTTAGAAAACTTTCATGTTCTGAGACAGTTTAATCACTTGTCAAATATATGTGATCATTATCCTTTATTTCTGGCATGATTTTTTTCACTTTAATTCTATTTTGTCTGTTATTAATGTACTGGCATTTCGTTAATTTTTACCTTGTACACTGCTTTATTCCTATCCATTTATTATTACTTTTCTGAACTTTATGTTTTAGAAGTGTCTGAAATATAGCAGGTTTTTAAAATATACAGTCGATTTTTGCCATTTCTCTTAAGTACAAAATTATTATTTCTGGTATATATAGATTTATTTCTTAAAATTTGCCCTTAATTATCTTTGTCTTGCTTCACTTTTATTTAATTGCTTTTCCAGATTTATATAGTATTTGCTCAAGATTTTAGTTTTATTGCACTTCTTGATTTATAAACCTACCAAAAAAGAGAATTGTTTTCAAAGTTGTATTAAATTCTCTAGGTTTATGTTTGTCCGAAAATGTCTTATTTTTACCCTCATTATAAAATCATATTCATTTATATAAAATGTACTGATAATGAATAAAGAGTATAGGAAGACATTTTTGGTGGTGATGTATATGTATGTGTTTATGACATAGATTGTGGTGATGGTTTTATGAATGTAAAACTATACACAAATGCATAAAGTTGTATAAATTAAATATCCACAAAGTTTTGCGGGTCAATCATAACTCACTAAAACAGCTTAAAAATAAATTCTAAGAATATCATCCTTTATTATGTAATCATTCTTTTCTTTCTAGAAGCTTTTAATTTTTTTGTTTGTTTTCATTTTGACTCATTGGCTTCTTACAATTAAGTATGTGGAGATGTTATTGTTACTAATAATTAGGAGGATTTGGCTTTTTAAAATGAGAAAAGATATTTTATATTTCTAGAAAAAACTCTTATCTTTCATATATTCTCTACCCAATTATTTCTAGTTACTTTAAAAAAATTAGATATATGTAATGCCATCTAACTTAGTTCTCCATGCTTTGCAATCTTTTTCATGCATTCTTTGTCTCTGTGCTACGTTTTTAATATTTTATATTGATTTGTCAGGCTTCCCTCGATGACTCAGCAGTAAAGATTCTGCCTGCAGTGCAGGAAACAAAGGAGATGCAGGTTCGATTCCTGGGTCAGCAAGATCCCCTAGAGGAGGAGATGACAACCCACTCCAGTTCTTGCCTGAAAAATCCCATGGACAGAGGAGCCTGGCAGACTATAGTCTGAAGGGACACAAAGAGTCGGCCGTGACAGGACACGCAGAGCACATTGATTTGTCAGTTTACATATGCATATACATATATACAAACACACACACACACACGCTCTTCAGCTGTGTCTAAAATTTCATACACACACACACACACACACACATAAGTACATTGTATGTTAGGTGTGGGAGGGGTGTGTGTATGTGTGTTTTACTTTGCCCATTTGTGGGTTTTCCTCAGAAATTTTCAATATTCCATTATGGAAATAAAATCCTATTAACAATTTAAGTTGGGACTAGTTAGTAATATGCACTTTCAGCAGTCTGCATAGGCAACTTCTCATACTGCATATTTTATCCTAATACTTATTATTCATTTTAATTGTTGCTACAAAGACTTGCATATCCCGCTAGCAGCCTGTAGCCTTAACAAGAAGGTGTTTGCTGACCTTGTATTCCAGGATATTGGAGTCAGCTGTATCTAGTTCTAGCTGAACTGGTTAAGACTGGATAGGATGAACCACCCTCCCACTGGGCACGTAGGAGAACGTGGTGCAGAGCCTGTAGTGTAGTTATACCTATGAGCAGAATGGCCATTACCTCACCTGTTTCCAATTACCTTCCCTCATGTTCTCCATGGTTCTCACGCTTCTACTCTCCCCAGATCCCAGATGGACTGGTTTCTTTACTCTTTATCTCACAAACACCCAGAGTCCCTTGACTTAGAGGAGGTGGCTCTGAGTGTTCTTCAATTTCCTTGCTTGGCTATCTGTTGACTAAATCTCTGCTTCAAACCTCGGCATCTTGGCAGTTTGGCTTGCTGCATATCAAGCAAAGCAAACCTGCTTCGGTAATACTATGATTCACTTATTTTGCAAGTGGAAGTTTGTACCTTTTAATCTTTCTCAACTGTTTTTTTTTTTTTTTTCTCTCCCCACCCTTACCCTTGGCAACTACCTATTTGTTCTCTGTATCTATAACTCTGTTTCTGTTCTGTTTGTTCATTTGCTTTACTTTCTAGATTCCACATATAAGTTAGATCACAGAGCTGCAACATCAAAAATGCAAGCAGGTACAATAGAAAATGGGCAGAGGATCTGCATAGACATTGTTTTCAAATAAAATATACAGATAGCCAACAGGTACATGAAAAAAGGCTCAGCATCATTAATTATCAGGGAAATGCAAATCAAAACCACAGTGAGATATCACCTCACACATGTGAGAATGACTCTTATCTAAAAAACAATAATACCTGTGATTAGGATGTGGAGAAAAGGGAACTCTTGAGCACTGTTGGTGGGAATATAAATTGGTGCAGCTGCTATGGAAAACAGTATGGGTTTTCTTCAAAAACCCATAGTTGAACTAGCACTGTTTTTGTTGTTTAGTCACTAAGTTTTGTCTGACTCTTTTGCGATCCAATGGATTATAGCATACCAGTCTCTTCTGTCAATGGGATTTTCCAGGCAAGAATACTGGAGTGGGTTGCCATTTCCTTCTCCAGGGGATCTTCCTGACCCAGGAATCAAATCCACATCTCCTGTGTTGGCAGGTGGATTCTTTATCACCGAGCCACCAGAGAAGCCCTGAATTAACGTGTTATCCATCAATTTACTTCTGGGTATTTATCCAAAAATACTAATTGGAAAAGATATCTGCACCTGTCTGTTCATTGCTGCATTTTTTACAATACAGAAGATACAAAAGCAATCTGCCATTAATAGATGAATGGGTAAGGAAGATGTGTGTATTTATATATGTATGTATATATAATGAATATAATATTTACATGTGTAATGAAATATTACTCAGCTTTAGAAAGAATGAAATAATACCATTTGCAACAACATGGGTGGACCTAGATTTTACCTTATGTAGGTAAAATAAGCCTGACAGAGAATGAAAAGTACTTTGTGAGTTCACTTCCACATGGAATCCTAGATAACTTTCATGCCCCTGCAAATGCTCCACTTCACTGGAAATGCAGTTTATTCAGTCAGCAAATCCTCAAACTCCAAGCTCCCTGTGGGTTCTATATTTATTTCCTTCTTCCTTCTTATCCTAAACAAGGTTGACTATGTAGCCCCAGCAAATCAGATATTTTCTATTTTCCTCTTCCTTGTTCTTTATTCTTTATCCTGTAAAAGCTTTCTACCTTCCATACCATTTTGAAGTTCTCTGAAAGGAGACTTTTCACTTCATGAAGTATTAAATAAAATTAGTTTGTATCACTGAAGTTGTTTTCTTTAATGTTTTTCCAACAGTTGTTGGTGATGAGGGTGGAATCTGAAGCTGACTACTAAAGATCTATGGGATGAGGAGGTGCGTAGGTAAAGTGACCATTAAACCCTTTGTGCTGTGTTCCTCTTGTTGTTCCCATGGACGGTGGGTAAGTCATTCTCAGATTTCAGTTCCCTTCCTTGTGTGCAGCAATCTGATCCAAACAAACTATTTAAAACACATATTTAACTAGATCCTAGGATGTTTTCAGAGTTTGTTAAAACTTCCAGGGTCCTGGAAAGGTTCTGGGGTAGTTAAATTGGGAGTCTGCAACTGGTGCTGTGTAACAGGTGCTCACCATTAGGGAACTAAAATGCTTTGAGGTAAATCAGCAGCATAATTGGAGGATTCGGGAAAATAAAGACAAGAAATTCAGACATACTTGATTATCAGAATCAAAATAGAGTCACAAGTCAAACTATTAAAATCCATTAGGGCATCCACAACTATAAAGAAATCCTCCAGTGAAAGAAGTAACAGAGCCATTGCTGATGGGAATCTCAGAAGCCAAAGCAGCAAAATTGGTGGATACAGACTAAGCACTTAAAAGATGTTGGAACCCTTGCCTCCTAGCCCTAAGGCTCCTGTGCCAGGAAAAGTTGGTCATGGAATGGGTTGGATTGGTACTAGGTCACTCATCAACCTCAACATGTCAGTGCAATAAAAGATATTATAAAACAATAAAAAGTCCCCAAACTAGTGATACATCCAGCTTAGACATTCATTTGGCTCCAGAAGATCCAAGGCTTGGCCAAGGATATGGATCCTCAAGTTCAAAGAATCGTGTGTGCCAGCTTCCAGAAGACCTGCTTATTTTATGTCTGGAAACATGAAAACTAATAGACAACCTTGCCACATTCTGGTGGATACCGGGGCTAGTGTGTCTACTTTGAACCCCTCTTGGTTAGGAATCTGCAGATGAGACCCTGGAAAACCTGGCAGAAGCCAGCAAAAAGTGAGCATTCTTATCAGAGTTAGCTCCCCTGTATCTCTGAATGTAAAATTTCTCATTATCCCTTCCTTTCTAACCCAGCCTCTTGTGAATTTGGTTTTGGGGTCCTCTTTGGTTATCAATCTTTTCTCTCCCAAGGACAACTTTTGAAGTCTTATTTGTCTGATTTTATGTCGTGAGAATTTGGCTCGGCTTTCTGCCTGCCTGGTGCACACAGGTTGTTGATTCTTGCATATGCAGACAACAAAACTATCAGCTAGCAACTTGAAAACTACAAAAGTAATAAACAACCTTCTGGCAAGACAAAAATGTGAGTTGCGCTTGTTTTGTGGCTAGGGTCCTATTGAATGTTGCCAGTCTTTAGGGGAATTGTCATTGTCTTTAGGAGTGGCTCTGGATCTTCGGAGGAAGGTATCTTTTGTTATCTCTATTTCAGAATTTGTCAGCAACAAAGTTAAGATGATGGTTAGCTTTTTAATGTCTCATCAAATTTTCATAAGCAGTGTAAATATAATTGTTAATGACAAGTAAATGCTTACAAATAATAGTTTAAAAATGAACTTTTCAACAATAATTATGTTTGATAGTGTATTTATTTAAAAAGATTCCAAATCCTTTTGATGACCTTAAAAGTACAAAGCTAAGCTAATTGATAGATATTTATTAAACATTTAGATCATTTCCAAATGAGATAAAATACTGAAAATTAATTACTGAACATAGTTTTATCCACTTTTGGCTTCACAAATATTTTGGTGTTTTAGCAAACATATTTTGTGTGACATTGAAAAATTTACAGGGAGGAAGAATATACTGCTAGAAATTATGAAATATATTTATAAATTTGCCAAGTCTATAGAATGCTAATATAAACAGACAATCCACAATTGCTTACTACTCAGTTTTCACTATAGGTAAACAATTCTATTTAGAAATGATAAGTTTAAAATGAGACAACCGTGTGTGAAAAGTAGATAAGAAAAGTAAAATGACCTCGTTGTTTCAGAATAAGAAAAACAAGACAAAATCTGAATGGATAGAAAAAAAAGCTGTAGAAGGTTTCTGGAAAAGGAATCATGGGAAGGAAATTTTATGTGTGGTCAGGCTGACTAAGATTGGAATGGATTTAAGTTTTTTTTAAAAAAATGAGTTTTAATATCTAACTATGCTGGTGCAAAATTGGAATTTCCTTTTTTCTCTGTTAAAAGGCCAGTTTTCTTAGGTTATTGGTCTATTATTAATAAATAAATAAATATATATATATATATAAAGAAATTTTCCTTTAGCTTTTAAGTAATCTCCCTGAAGAGCAAAGATTTTATGTCTTACCAAAATAATTTACTGTGCTTCATGTTGAATTTATCAAATCTTTGATTACTTACTTTCTTGTCAGTATTAAAAGAGCTAAGTTTTGTTCACAACTATGAAACTTTCTGTATTTGCCTTTGAGATATTTGCCACTTTGCTTATCTGGATGTTTTTGGCAAACTCCAC
>NW_011494728.1:1244046-1251097 GCF_000754665.1 Bison bison bison
CAAGCTTTAAATGAAGACTTTTTGACCTTGAAATAAATATGCCATTCTGTACAGGGCCTCTGGGGCACCTCACAGGATTTCTGTCTTGTGTCCTTAAAATGGCCTAAAATTATCTACATATTCTGGATTCCCATTAGCTCTGTGATATTTTCTCCCACTGTTCTCCCTTTTAAGCACACCTTTTAAGCTATCCTGATTTCCATGGAAAACATGGCAATATTCACTTGTTGTTCTTGCCTGAAAGAACTGCTAAACTATCTCTGCAAGAGCTTTCAAATCTGCTTTGTCTCCATTCTTCATGGAGGCTTACTCTGAACACTCTATAATTTCACCTGGTTTCTGTATGACTTTCAGTTGGAAACCTCAGGTTGTAAGATTTATCAATACTTCATTCCTTCTTACAGATGTAAGATATTTCATCATAGGTTTATTCAACAATTTGTATATCAGTTCATCAGATTATGGACATTAAGATTGCTTCCACTTTTGGATATTATAAATACTGCTGCCATGAACTTGTGTACACTTGAATGAGTATGTGTTTTTAGTATTTCAAAATGGAATTCCTGGGTATATATAATTCCATGTTAACTTCGTTGAAAAAACTCCAAGCTGCTTTCTTTACAGCTGAACCATTTTTCATTCTCAATAGTAATGTATTACGTATCCAGTTTCTCCACTTCCTTGCCAACACTTGTAAGATTCCATGTATTTTTAAATTTTGTTTGTTTCAGTCATCCTAGATTGAAGTAGTAGTTAACTGTTATTTTGATTTGTGTTTCCCTAATAATTAAAACTGAACATCTTTTCAAATGTTGGCCACTTGGATTTCTTATTTGGAGAAATATATTCAAGTTATTTGCCCATATTTAGATTGAGTTGGTAGCTTTTCACTACTCAATGATAAAAGGTTTACGTATGAATATTAGACCATTATTATTTTCAAATATTTTCTATTTTATAGGATGTTTTACATTTTCTTGATAGTATCCTTTGATATACAAAAGCTTTTGATTTTGATAAAACACAGTTTATCTACTCTTGTTACTTGTACTTTTTGTTCCATAACTAAGAATTCATTGCCCAACCCAAGGTGCTAGTAATTGATACAGAATTTATTAGAATATTCTTATGGATTTAGGTCTTGTGCTTATATTGTTAATCCACCATAGTGAAGTTTTACATGATATGAGGTAGAGGTCCAATTTTATTCTTTTGCATGCTGATGTCCAGTTGTCCCACTACAATTTGTTGAGGATAATATTCTTTCCCCATTGAATGATCTTGGTACCCTCTTGGGAAGTTAACTAACCATATATGTGTTAGTTTTTGACTATCAATTCTATTCCATGTTTATGTCAGTACCACATTGTTTTGATTACTGTAGCTTTGTATTAAGTTTTGAAATTAAAAAAAAATAAGTCCTCCAAATTTGATCTTTATAAGTCTTGTTTTGATTATTTGGTGTCCCTGTAAATTCCATATGAATTTGATAATTGGGTTTTTCATTTCTACAGAAAGATTGTTGAAATTTTGATAGGGATTGAGAGTATTTGGCGCATATTACCTTGTAAACAATATTATCTCTTTCAACAGATGAACATGGGTTGCCTTCATTTATTTAGGCCTTTAATTTCTGTCAGCTATTTTTGTAGTATTTAGTGTACAATTACTTCATTTTATTGACTAAATTTATTCCTAGGTATTTTGTTCACTTGTATGCTATTAATGAAATTGCTTTTGTAATTTTCTCCTCAGATTGCTCACTGCATGTTTTTAGAAATATAATAGATTTTTGTGCATTAATCTTTTACCCTGATATTTTGCTGATTTTTTCATTAGCTCTAGTGCTATTTGTTTGTAGTCATTGCATTTCCTGTATTTAGGAATATGTCATCTGTGAGTAGAGATTATTTTACTTCTTCTTTCTCATTTTGGCTGTCTTTTATTTCTTTCTGTTTTCTAATTGTTCTGGCTAGAAGTTCCAGTACAATATTGAATAGCATTGGTTCAAGAGGCATCCTTGTGTTGTTTCTTTATATATAATCTTCTCCCATATTATACAAAAGGGGAGAGGTCATTTACAGAAGTATTTAAATATGTGAAATAAAATTGAAAAATACAAATATATAATCAGTGCAGGGAAAGTGTATATAAGATAGAAAGTATCATTAATGAGGGGGGCATGTAGATATGCTCTTACAGTATTCTAGTATAGGGCTACAAATTAGGCTCTGAACTATCCAAAGTTAAATGGGGAAAATCTCAATTATGTTACTTAAGGAAAAAAATTGAAACAGATACTGAGATGAAGAAAAAGATGTCCTTTATTTCTCAGTATATAAAACCTTTTACTTTTATAAATTGTTATATGCTGCTGCTGCTGCTAAGTCGCTTCCGTCGTGTCCGACTCTGTGCGACCCCAATGACGGCAGCCCACCAGGCTCCCCCGTCCCTGGGATTCTCCGGGCAAGAACACTGGAGTGGGTTGCCATTTCCTTCTCCAATGCATGAAAATGAAAAATGAAAGTGAAGTCACTCAGTCGCTACTGACCCCATGGACTGCAGCCCACCAGGCTCCTCTGTCCATGGGATTTTCCAGGCAAGAGTACTGGAGTGGGGTGCCATCGCCTTCTCCAAAATTGTTATATAAGACATTGTAAATAATATGGTGGTAATATTACCTAATATACATTACAATAATTCTATAGTGAATATGTGATACATTATTATAGAAATTTTTAATGTAGGATAAACACTCAAACCATTAAAAGCAATGCAAGAATGGAGTTAGAAGCAGCAAGGTAAAGCAGTTTTAAAAACAGAACACATCTTTGTGAGGATGCCCTGATAAGAAAGAGAAAGTGCTCAGCAGTCATGGATTGGACTGTGGCTAGACCAGATCATCTGCTTTCAACAGAGTGAGAACAATCAGGTTCAAACTATCAGAGACCAAGGTGTTGTGTGTCAGGGGAAAAGGGGCGAGGGGTGGAGAAGAAGGTTATTCATAAGAGGCAGTAAATCTGGGCCTTTCATTAGTAAAATATCCTTCACTTTGGTACTCAAAACCTGGGGAGTGTAAACTTTGCAAAGTGTATCAATTTCTTAACATATATTGCTCATTAAACTTTGCTAATTTTGAAATGACAAACTCACCATTCATGTGTGCATGTGAATGCACATGTTGTTTTTGTTGTTTTTGTTTTAGCAGTGACATTTTGCCAGTACACCTGAAAATCTAAGCATCTAGACTACTATCAAATTCACAGTAAATAAGTGTGATTTTTAGGATGCTCTTATCACTGCATTTAAAGCAGAACTGTATGAAATAATGAAAACATTGGTTAAACATTTCATTCCTCTCTGAAGCATAGTCAGAAATAGTAGTAAATATTAAGTTCAGCAGTATGTAGAATGCATGCTAAGCTGCTTCAGTCATGTCCAACTCTTTGTGACCCTATGGACTGTAGCCTGCCAGGCTCCTCTGTCCATGGGATGTAGATTAGTAACAGTTATTATTTTATTTTTAAAAGTAATAAACAATTCTGATGCTCATCTGCTTTTCCCTGCCTGACTTTTGCTGATGACTTAACACGGTTATTTTTATGATAGCTTCTAGACAAATCAGGGAAGAGTCATATGTTCTTATCTCCTGTCTAAGCTCATTAAATAAAGATAATTTCTATTTGATCCCCTTTAATTATGTGACTAATCAAAATAAAATGTGATATTTTCTCCCTAAAATTTACTAAGCTACATTTTCACAGGACTCTGAATTCATGGGTCAAGGGAGAACAATGTGCACAATTCAGTAAGGCAACTGCATGGGTTCTTCAACTTAAGTATATAATAAGCTACAGAAAGAGGTAGAGATGACTAGGAATGTGTATGATTTTGGCAGCATTTTTTTTATTTCTTTTTTGTAAGTGAAAGAAATACTGGTTAACTTTGGCTCTATTTTTTAAAAAAAATTATGTCCCCAGTTAAAATATCAAAGATCTCTGGTATTATTTGCTTTGTATCTTATTTTACTTGTTTCATAACGCAAAACTGATTAAATTAGTCCTTTTTGTGAATTTTATATAGATTTCAATATATTGCCAGGGGAAATATCAATAACCTCAGATATGCAGATGACACCACCCTTATGGCAGAAAGTGAAGAGGACCTCAAAAGCCTCTTGATGAAAGTGAAAGTGCAGAGTGAAAAAGTTGGCTTAAAGCTCAACATTCAGAAAACAGAGATCATGGCATCCGGTCCCATCACTTCATGGGAAATAGATGGGGAAACAGTGGAAACAGTGTCAGACTTTATTTTTGGGGGCTCCAAAATCACTGCAGATGGTGACTGCAACCATGAAATTAAAAGACGCTTACTCCTTGGAAGGGAAGTTATGACCAACCTAGATAGCATATTCAAAAGCAGAGACATTACTTTGCGAACAAAGGTTCATCTAGTTAAGGCTATGGTTTTTCCTGTGGTCATGTTTGGATGTGAGAGTTGGACTGTGAAGAAGGCTGAGCACCGAAGAATTGATGCTTTTGAACTGTGGTGTTGGAGAAGACTCTTGAGAGTCCCTTGGACTGCAAGGAGATCCAAAACCAGTCCATTCTGAAGGAGATCAGCCCTGGGATTTCTTTGGAAAGAATGATGCTAAAGCTGAAACTCCAGTACTTTGGCACTCATGAGAAGAGTTGACTCATTGGAAAAGACTCTGATGCTGGGAGGGATTGGGGACAAGAGGAGAAGGGGACGGCAGAGGATGAGATGGCTTGATGGCATCACTGACTCGATGGACGTGAGTCTCAGTGAACTCCGGGAGTTGGTGATGGACAGGGAGGCCTGGCATGCTGCGATTCATGGGGTCGCAAAGCGTTGGACATGACTGAGTGACTGATCTGATCTGATCTGATTGCAACTTATTGAACATGTTCAGTCTAAAACTGTTAGTAACTATAAAAATAAGATCTTGCTCTGTCCAAATATATCTAGGAATAGTAAACAGTTGTCCGATAAGCATGTTTCTTTCTTGTCCATTCAGACATATGTGTGTATATATATATATAGAGAGAGAGAGTGCAGTATTTATATATATATATACACACATATATATATATACATATATACATACACACATATAGGTATTGCATTAGAATCTTGCATACAGTCTCCTCCTTGCATATAGTCTCCCACCACTCCATGTCATAAAAATATACAAGGTTACTATGAAAATATGGAGACAGCGATGGTAACCCACTCTGGTGCTCTTGCCTAGAAAATCCCATGGACAGGGGAGCCTGGTGGGCTGCAGTCCATGTGGTCACAGAGTTGGACATGACTGAGTGACTTCACTCACGTCACTCACTTCATACTTTATCACTGGAGAAGGAAATGGCAACCCACTCCAGTATTCTTGCCTGGAAATCCCCAAGGACAGAAGACCCTGGCGTGCCATGGTCCATGGGGTCGCAGAGGGTCAGGCACAACTGAAGTGCCTGAGCACGCATGCACTATGAAAATATAGGGTATTTTTACTGTTGCTCCCAACACAAGGATACTTAATTCTTAAAATTCAAGGAGACAGTATATTGTCATAGCCTTATGGTCATTTTTGAATTACAATTAGTCATTGCCAACCACACAGACAGAACTGTATAGAAATCACACACCTAAGGCACATTGTAGACCTACTTAATCAGAAAAATCCTGGGGCAATTAATTATAGCATGTACATGTTGAAAAGAGGTTCTTCAGATGTTTTGGAATGATTAAGAAAACCCTCGAGCTGGTATTTAATAATATTCTCAGGAAAGGAAACAGGATTAGAAGGTGCAATAAAGCATGGAGATGGGGATAGATGATAAAACAAAAAGAGGATATAAATCACAGACTATACAATAAGAAAAGAAAAGAAGAAACACATAAAGTAGTCTGACATAGAGTGAAGCTGAAAGTAGTATGATATAAAGTAACTGAATTACCAGACCAGAAGTAGGCCTGATAAGGAAAACATCAAAGTGGATTTAAATGTAAAGCTGGACAAAGCATTCATCTTAAATTAGAATAAAACTTGCAGAGGTCAGGATTCCTGTCTGTATCCAACTTCTTCATCACCACATTGTTCCACATATTTGATACTCAGTACGTATTTCCAGGGTGGGAAAACGCTCTCTAACTAGTAAAGTATAAGTAAATTCATGCAGAAGTGGAGAAGGTACTGATTGTACTTGCGTCACTGTTCCAGGTATACACAGAGCCCATCTGTTGTACCAGATGCCTGGTGGATGATTGGACAGCAAATGTGTGGGAGGCAAAATGTATCTCTTTCCAAGAGGGCCACCAGGAAAGAGTCCAATGCAACTGTGCCAGGACTACTCCTAACTTCCATCAATAGCCTCGCAATCATATTGAGTTCCCTAATTTAACCAGAAAGCTTCTGCAAATCAGTGGAAAGATAATTGGCTGCATCTTACAGTTTAAAATAAACAATCCTTGAACATTCTTGATAAAAGTTAATTTACTTGTGTTCTAAGCAAACACTCTGTGTTTGTTATGCCTTCCTTTAAACATACTATGATATCAGTTGTTTCTATAAATATTTCAGTATGCAGTATTTCTAAATTAACCCTTAATTTTCAAGTGTTTGATGTAGGTAGTTTATATGTTCTCCAAAGTTTAAATATATTTCATTTAGCCATAATTATAAAAATCTATGGCTTGTAAAATAACAATCTAATGCATTAGTTTTCTATTTCAGATTATAATTTCTAACCCGTAAATAATAGGATTCTGAAAAAAAATGTAAATAATTGCACTAAATTTAGCTATATGTTCTCTAGATTATTAAATAAATGCCATTGTTGCAAAAATATGTTTGCTTAAATAGAAAAGCAAACATCTGTTATCCTGGAAAGTTATTTATATGTGCTTTTTTCTCCCTTTAACTTATTTTTTGTAAGGACTGATGACTTAAAATAATGTAGTATAACCCTTATGATATAAGTTCAGTCAGTTTTCTGACTTTAAAGCTGAGTTTTTTCCTTTGTTTTCT
>NW_011494728.1:1251197-1252146 GCF_000754665.1 Bison bison bison
CAATATTGTATTGGTTTTGCCATACATCAACATGCATCCGCCACGGGTGTACACATGTTCCCATCCTGAACCCCCCTCCCACCTCCCTCCCCATACCATCCCTCTGGGTCATCCCAGTGCACCAGCCCCAAGCCTCCTGTATTGCATAAGGGAATTGCCTCCTATGTCTTTCGAGTCACACCATGGTCTTATCCTCATGCAGTTGTGAATGTTGGCATTATTGACCAAAGTGGGAAAAATAGTGTCAGTACAGTTCAGTTGCTCGGTCCTGTCTGACTCTTTGTGACCCAATGAAATGCAGGATGCCAGGCTTTCCTGTCCATCACCAACTCCTGGAATTTACTCAAACTCATGTCATTTAAATCAGTAATGCAATCCAATCATCTCATCCTCTGTCAACCCCTTCTCCTCCTGCCTTCAATCTTTCTCTGCATCAGGGTCTTTTCTAATGAGTCAGTTCTTCACATCAGGTGGCCAAAGTATTGGAGTCTGAGCTTCAGCATCAGTCCTTCCAATGAATAATCAGAACCGATTTCCTTTAGGGTTGACTGGTTGGATCTCCTTGCAGTCCAAGGGACTCTCAAGAGTTTTCTCCAACACAAGTTCAAAATCATCAATTTTTTGTGCTCAGCTTTCTTTATAGTCCAACTCTCACATCCATATGTGACTACTGGAAAAGCCATAGCTTTGACGAGATGGACCTTTGTTGCCAAAGTAATGTCTCTGCTTTTTAATATGTTGGCTAGGTTGGTCGGAGAAGGCAATGGCACCACACTCCAGTACTCTTGCCTGGAAAATCCCATGGACGGAGGAGCCTGGTGGGCTGCAGTCCATGGGGTCGCTAAGAGTCGGACATGACTGAGCGACTTCACTTTCACTTTTCCCTTTCATGCATTGGAGAAGGAAATGGCAACCCACTCCAGTGTTCTTGCCTGGAGAATCCCAGGGA
>NW_011494728.1:1252246-1259400 GCF_000754665.1 Bison bison bison
GAGACAGGTTCTTGCCTGGAGAATCCCAGGGACGGGGGAGCCTGGTGGGCTGCCATCTACGGGGTTGCATAGAGTCAGACACGACTGAAGTGACTTAGCAGCAGCAGCAGTCTAGGTTGATCATGGCTTTTATTCCAAGGAATAAGCGTCTTTTAATTTCATGACTGCAGTCATCATCCGCAGTGATTTTGGAGCCCCCCCAAAAAGGTCTGCCACTGTTCCATTGTTTCCCCATCTATTTGCCATGAAGAGATGAGACTGGATGCCATGATCTTAGTTATCTGAATGTTGAGTTTTAAGCCAACTTTTTCACTCTCCTCTTTCACTTTCATTAAAAGGCTCTTTAGTTCTTGTTTGCTTTTTGCCATAAAGGTGGTGTCAACTGCATATCTGAGGTTATTATTTCTCCTTTCAATGTTGATTCCAACTTGTCCTATATCCATCCCAGCATTTCGCATGATGTACTCTGCATATAAGTTAAATAAGCAGGGTGACAATATACATCCTTGACACACTCCTATCCTGATTTGGAACCAGTCTGTTGTTCCATGTCCAGTTCTAACTGTTGCTTCTTGATCTACATACAGGTTTCTCAAGAGGCAGGTAACATGGCCTGGTATTCCCATCTGTTTAAAAATTTTCCACAATTTGTTGTGATCCACACAGTCAAAGGCTTTGGCATAGTCAATAAAGCAGAAATAGATATTTTCCTGGAACTCTCTTGCTTTTTCAATGATCCAGCCAATGTTGGCAATTTGATCTCTGGTTCCTCTGCCTTTTCAAAATCCAGTTTGAACATCTGGAACTTCATGGTTCATGTATTTTTGAAGCCTGACTTGGAGAATTTTGAGCATTACTTTACTAGTGTGTGAGATGAGTGCAATTGTGCCTTAGTTTGAACATTCTTTGGCATTGGCTTTCTTTGGGATTGGAATAAAAACTGATCTGTTCCAGTCCTTTGGCCACTGCTGAGTTTTCCAAATTTGCTGGCATATTGAGTGCAGCACTTTCACAGTGTCATCTTTTAGGATTTGGAAAAGCTCAACTCGAATTCCATCATCTCCACTACCTTTGTTCCTAGTGATGCTTCCTAAGGCCCACTTGACTTCACATTCCAGGATGTCTGGCTCTAGGTGAGTGATCACACCATCATGATTATCTAGGTCATGAAGATCCTTTCTCTATAGTTCTTCTGTGTATTCTTGCCACCTCTTCTTAATATCTTCTGCTTCCTTTAGGTCCATACTATTTCTTTCCTTTATTGTGCCCATCTTTGCATGAAATATTCCCTTGGTATCTCTAATTTTCTTGAAGAGCTCTCTAGACTTTCCATTCTACTGTTTTCCTCTGTTTCTTTGCATTGATCCTTGAGGAAGGCTTTCTTCTCTCTCCTTGCTATTCTTTGGAATTCTGCATTCAAATGGGTATCTCCTTCCTTTTCTTCTTTACCTTTTGCTTTTCTTCTTTTTACAGCTATTTGTAAGGCCTCCTCAGACAACCATTATGCCTTTTTGCATTTCTTTTTCTTGGAGATGGTCTTGATCACTGCCTCCTGTACAATGTCACGAACCTCTGTCCATAGTTCTTCAGACACTCTATCAGATCTAATCCCTTGAATCTATTTGTCACTTCCCCTGCATAATCATAAGGGATTTGATTTAGGTCATACCTGAATGGTCTAGTGGTTTTCCCTACTTTCTTCAATTTAAGTCTGAGTTTGGCAATAAGGAGTTCATGATCTGTGCCACAGTCATCTCTGGGTCTTGTTTTTGCTGACTGTATAGAGCCTCTCCATTTTTGGCTGCAAAGAATATAATCAGTCTGATTTCGGTATTGACCATCTGGTGATGTCCATGTGTAGTCTTCTCTTGTGATGTTGGAAGAGGGTATTTGCTATGACCAATGCATTCTTTTTTCAAAACTCTGTTAACCTTTGCCCTGCTTCATTTTGTACTTGAAGACCAAACTTGTCTCTTACTCCAGGTATCTCTTGACTTCCTACTTTTGGGTTCCAGTACTGAAATGCAGTATTTGGATGCAATCTCAAAAACGACAGAATGATCTCTGTTGGTTTCCAAGGGAAACCATTCAGTATCACAGTAATCCCAGTCTATGTCCCAACCAATAATGTTGAAGAAGCTGAAGTTGAACGGTTCTATGAGGACTTACAAGACCTTCTAGAACTAACAGCCAAAAATTATGTCCTTTTCATTATAGGGGACTGGAATGCAGAAGTTGAAAATAGTATCATCCACAAGTATCAGTTCAGTTCAGTTCAGTTCAGGTACTCAGTCGTGTCCGACTCTGCGACCCCATGAATCGCAGCACGCCAGGCCTCCCTGTCCATCACCAACTCCTGGAGTTCACTCAGACTCACGTCCATCGAGTCAGTGATGACATCCAGCCATCTCATCCTCTGTCATCCCCTTCTCCTCCTGCCCCCAATCCCTCCCAGCATCAGAGTCTTTTCCAATGAGTCAACTCTTCGCATGAGGTGTCCAAAGTACTGGAGTTTCAGCTTTAGCATCATTCCCTCCAAAGAAATCCCAGGGCTAATCTCCTTCAGAATGTCCACAACTATAGGGATGGTTAATATTATCTACCATGTATCACTTACCCTAGAATCTCTCTGTGTAGTAGGAGGTTAGGGTATTTTTCTTCATGTTTTGTTTTACTTCAGTGAAAACATAATGTCTCGTCTATTCTATGGTAGTAAAACAGACACAATATAAATTTGGTTTTTTAGAGGTATTTTATTTTTATAGGCCCTTTATAAGTATTTCACAGGTTAACTTACACAGTATCAGTATTGAAGTCTAAGAAATTTACATAGTGGTCTGAAACAAAATGAGACATACCAATCACAGTCTTTGCTTGGAAGTAGAATAGTGGCTTAGAAGAGGCTATTACAGAAATGTGCTATTTGGAGAGTTTAAACCAGAAAACCTATTGTTTCTCACAATGAGGAAAAGTATTTAAATTGCATTTTATTTATTTATTTTATTTTATTTTTTAACTTTACAATATTGTATTGGTTTTGCCAAATATCAACATGAATCCACCACAGGTATACACATGTTCCCCATCCTGAACCCTCCTCCCTTCTCCCTCCCCGTACTATCCCTCTGGGTCGTCCCAATGCACCAGCCCCAAGCATCCAGTATTGCGCATTAAACCTGGACTGGCAACTCATTTCATATATTATATTATACATGTTTCAATTCCATTCTCCCAAGTCATCCCACTCTTAATTTTCTAAGAACTGTTTTTACATTGTCTAGAGATATTTTAAAAGAAAATGACATTATTCTATTCAGAATGGTTTAGAGATAATTAACCAAAAATATTTGAAAGATACATTTTAACAGGATATTTTTAGTATTAATTTTATAAAAATTATTTTTTTACTAAATTTATATATGATATTATATAGCATAAATTTTAAAATAAACCTAGAAAATTATAGTAATAGCAGACAGTATACATTTTTTTTTTTAATCCATTTTGCTTTCTTTTTATTTTGAAGGTTCAAAAGCATGTGCAGGGGTACTGCATCAAAATTTGGTCAGTTATATGGACATTGAAACATTCAGATCTGTGTTGAAATGGCTTCTTCTAACAATATATGACCTTGGTTAGGACACTTCATACAGACAAGGCTCAGTCTCCTGAGCAGTGAATGATCTATGTAAGCAGCCTGGTAGGCTACAGTCCATGGGGTTGCAAAGGGTTGAACATGACTCATATATACATACATATATATATATACAATACATATATACATATACATACATATACATATAAATATATATTCACACACACACATATATATACACACACACACATATATATTGACCCATCTGGAGCTAAATTATTATTATCCTGAATGATACTTTGTCTATGTTCATTTTTTCCCTCCAAATTTATTGGGATTTAATTGACATATTAAAGTCCATAGCTTAAGATAAGTCTGTAGCTTAAGGTGCACAATGTGATGGTTTGATACAGATGTTATGAACTGATCTCTACAGTAAGGCTAGTTAATACATCCTTCACCCTGCATAATTTTACCATTATGCTGTTATTTTTAATGATGAGAACACAAAGTTGTACTCTTCTAGCAACTCACAAGTACACAATACAGTGTTATTAACTGTAATCACTGTACTATGCTTTAGATCCTGGGATTTATTCATCTTATAACTTCTAGTTTGTACCCTTTGATCAGTATCTTCCCATCTCCTGCACCCACTAGCTATTGGCAACAACTATGCTTCTTGTTTCTATGACTTTTATATTTTTTAGATTCTGCATGTGAGATGATAAAATATTTGTATTTCTCTGTCTGACTTATTTCACTTACCATAATGCTCTTGACATATGTCTATGTAGCAAATGGTAGGATTTAATTTTTATGGCTAAATAATATATATCATATTACTCTATTCCATATATATCAATGTATCATATATATTACATTTTATAGATATAAATTGTATAGAGTATATATACTGAATGGTAAAATCTTGGGGGGCCATCTTTGAATTCTATCTACAATAGAGAATTTTAAACTCATTTGCTTTCAAATGTAGCATTCCAGTTCAGAAATGCATCTATTCATTATTTCTAAAACTCATTTCTTTGTATAAATAAATGAGTATAGATTTTGGCATTTGTTAATATTAGCACTTATCTTCAAAATGATAGATACTATTTATATCACCCAACTATAACATCAGTACTAGAGATAAAATCACATATAAATACAGCATTACTTATATCCTTAGTTACTGAAGCTTGGCAAAAGGTCTTGCATACATACTATGTTGAAAGATAATACATATTCTTTGTATTATAGCATCTCAATGGCACAAACACCTGTTACACAGAAATGTAGGTGAAAACTCAACATTATGATATTAAAAGATAAGGGTTTTGAACCAATACATAGTTTTTAAGTTCTGCTGTTTTACATGTTAAAAGATAATTAAATTTTATGGTCACTTATTAGTATATAGTGATTCCCAGGTAGCTCAGTTGGTAAAGAGTCCACCTGCAATGAAGGAGACCCTGGTTCAATTCCTGGGTCGGGAAGTTCCCCTGGAGAGGGGATAGACTACCTTCTCCAGTATTCTTGGGCTTCCCTGTTGGCTCAGATGATAAAGAATCCACGTCCAGTGAGAGAGACCTGGCTTCAATCCTTGGGTTGGAAAGATCCCCTGGAGGAAGACGTGGCAACCTATTCCAGTATTCTTGCCTGGAGAATCCCTGGGGACAGAGGAGCCTGGCAGGCTACTTAATAATTTACTTTGAAAATGTCATAGGAACTCATGACTTCAGAACTAAAGTTAACTCATCCTAATACTGGTCTCAGATAGTATCACTGTCCTATGGGAGGCAAAGTAATTTACCTCTAGAAGTTTAAGTTTAAATATACTCTCCTTTTCATCCACCTCATTAGAACTGGTTCAAATGTATTCCTTTTAATGGCTGAGTAATACTCCATTGTGTATATGTACCATAGCTTTCTTATCCATTCATCTGCTGATGGGCATCTAGGTTGCTTCCATGTCCTGGCTATTATAAACAGTGCTGCAATGAACATTGGGGTACACATGTCTCTTTCCATTCCGGATTCATTTCGATATTTGGCAAAACTAATACAATGTTGTAAAGTTTAAAAATAAAATAAATTAAAATGTGTTTATGAAAAAATATATATATATACTCTCCTGAATGTCTTCTGTTTATTTGTTTCTATAACATTTTTAGCACTTACCCTATCCCAGGCACTGGGCCAAGCACATTAAATGAATTAACTCATTTAACCATCACCATATGCCTATGAAATTATCCATATTTTGCCATATCATAATATGAAATGTTACTGGTATGATTTTCCTTCTTACTATTAAAATAAATAATATTTCAAAAAATTACATGACAAAGCCAGATATGATAAGAATTTTTCCTTATTAAAAGTTCTGATTAGATTTTAAGGAAATTAAGTAACCTGCTGGTGGGTACATGCTGACTGAAACTGAGTGAACAATTGGAATTTTCTTCATATCCTTCTCATTCATTTTCTTTTCCTTTTTCCCTCCCTCACTTTACAATTAACTTCCCCAAAACGAAAGGTAGAAAATGGAGAATGGAAAGCCCAAACCTAAGAATATGCATTTTTCCCCTCTACTACATGATCTGCTCCTGTATGCCTTTGTCCGGTGTCCACCCTGAACGTTTTTAATCCAATTTTGGCTCCTTCCTCACAAATAGACAAAATATTTTTCAGTTTGACTGGGACATTATTAATGTGTCCCCTAAAACAACTTTGAAAAATCATATTCTATGTTTTAGTTGACTTCTATAATGTTTCATTATTAAAGTTTCAGTTCAGTTCAGTTCAGTCGTCCAGTCGTGTCCGACTCTTTGCGACCCCATGAAACGCAGCATACCAGGCCTCCCTGTCCATCACAAACTCCGGGAGTTCACTCAGACTCATGTCCATCAAGTCAGTGATGCCATCCAGCCATCTCATCTTCTGTCGTCCCCTTCTCCTCCAGCCCCCAATCCCTCCCAGCATCAGAGTCTTTTCCAATGAGTCAACTCTTCGCATGAGGTGGCCAAAGTACTGGAGTTTCAGCTTTAGCATCATTCCCTCCAAAGAAATCCCAGGGCTAATCTCCTTCAGAATGTCCACAACTATAGGGATGGTTAATATTGTCTACCATGTATCACTTACCCTAGAATCTCTCTGTGTAGTAGGAGGTTAGGATATTTTTCTTCATGTTTTGTTTTACTTCAGTGAAAACATAGTGTCTCGTCTATTCTATGGTAGTAAAACAGACACAATATAAATTTGGTTTTTTAGAGGTATTTTATTTTTATAGGCCCTTTATAAGTATTTCACAGGTTAACTTATTAACTTACACAGTATCAGTATTGAAGTCTAAGAAATTTACACAGTGGTCTGAAACAAAATGAGACATACCAAT
This sequence comes from Bison bison bison, assembly GCF_000754665.1. Lineage (NCBI taxonomy): Eukaryota > Metazoa > Chordata > Mammalia > Artiodactyla > Bovidae > Bison > Bison bison. The sequence continues at coordinate 1,259,242 of NW_011494728.1, forward strand.
CACAGTCTTTGCTTGGAAGTAGAATAGTGGCTTAGAAGAGGCTATTACAGAAATGTGCTATTTGGAGAGTTTAAACCAGAAAACCTATTGTTTCTCACAATGAGGAAAAGTATTTAAATGCATTTTATTTATTTTAATTATTTTACTTTATTTTTTAAC
>NW_011494728.1:1259727-1277969 GCF_000754665.1 Bison bison bison
TAAAGCCTGACACTGTTTCCACTGTTTCCCCATCTATTTCCCATGAAGTGATGGGACCGGATGCCATGATCTTCGTTTTCTGAATGTTGAGCTTTAAGCCAACTTTTTCACTCTCCACTTTCACTTTCATCAAGAGGCTTTTGAGTTCCTCTTCACTTTCTACCATAGGGGTGGTGTCATCTGCATATCTGAGGTTATTGATATTTCTCCTGGCAATCCTGATTCTAGCTTGTGTTTCTTCCAGCCCAGCGTTTCTCATGATGTACTCTGCGTATAAGTTAAATAAGCACGGTAACAATATACAACCTTGACGTACTCCTTTAAAAGCTTCTAATTCAGGCATATTGTGCATGTGTGTGTACGCAGCTGCTCAGTCCTACCAGACTCTGCAACTCCATGGACTGTAGTCCTCCATTTCCTCTGTCATTGGGATTATTCAGGCAAGAATACTGGAGTGGGTTGTCATTTCCTCCCTCAGGTTATTTTCCCCACCCTGGGGTCAAACCCATTTCTCCTGCAAGTCTCCTGCATTGCAGCAGAGTCTTTAACACTGTGCCAACTGGGACGCCTACACGTGTTATAATTGATGATAAATATAAACTGCCACATTTCTTTTTAAGATTGAATAATGATTTCAGTAGACTTTTAGACAATTATGTGGTGTTAAGTATTTTATTTCAGAGATCTTCAGGAAAGCATGGTGAAGAATTGAGGAAGTGAGGCAAGGGAAGGAAGGAATCGGTGTAGGGTGTTCATGTGATGAGTTCCTACTGTGGGTAACAGGAGTAACTGTTTCAGATTCTATTGAAATCATTTGGAGAGACTAACTAGTAAAATACCATAATTATCTCACTGAAAGGCGAGAAATATGACTTGTTTACCCACCTCCTTCCCTCACTGGGAGAAGATTTCTCCTGGAGACGATAATTCTAGGGCACTTCCCCACTGCCCCCATTTTGAGTCAAGAAAGCTGCAACACTCAGAAGAAGCTCATAGGCAGAAAGATACAAGTCTTGAGGTGAGAAGCTGTCACTGTGGATGAAATATGTACATCAAAGTGCAGAAGACCCTGAGGTGTGCAAAAGGTCAAGGGTCAGTCTCTGATGGTATCTGATTTCCCTCTCAGTTCAGGTCAGTCTCTCAGTCCTGTCAAACTCTTTGCAAACCTATGGACTGCACCACATCAGGCCTCCCTGTCCATTACCAATTCCCGGAGTTTACTCAAACTCATGTCCATTGAATCAGTGATGCCATCCAAGCATCTCATCCTCTGTCATCCCCTTCTCCTCCTGCCTTCAATCTTTCCCAGCATCAGGCTCTTTTCAATGAGCCAATTCTTTGCATCAGGTGGCCAAAGTATCAGAGTTTGAGCTTCAGCATCAGTCCTTCCAATGAATATTCAGGACTGATTTCCTTTAGGGTTAACTGGTTAGATCTCCTTGAAGTCCAAGGGACTCTCGAGTCTTCTCCAACACCACAGTTCAAAACCATCAGTTCTTTGGTGCTCAGCTTTCTTTATGGTCCAACTCTCACATCCATACATGACTACTGGAAAAACCATAGCTTTGACTAGATGGACCTTTGTTGGCAAAGTAGCATCTCTACTTTTTAATATGCTGTCTAGGTTGGTCATAGCTTTACTTCCAAGGAGCAAGCGTCTTTTAATTTCATGGCTGCAGTCACCATCTGCAGTGATTTTGGAGCCCCCCAAAATAAAGTTTGTCAGTGTTTCCACTGTTTCCCCATCTAAAGTGGTGGGACCAGATGCCATGATCTTAGTTTTCTGAATGTTGAGTTTTAAGCCAACTTTTTGCCTCTAATTACCACAAAATTCAATTCAATCAGTTATTTTCTCTGATATTAAAAATATGTTTCTTAAAGTAAACTTTTAGAATTTAAATATAACCTGAATTGAAATCAGTATAAAAATAGTAAATTTTAAAAAATCTTTATTTAACATAAAACAAAAGCATAAAATTTTATGCCAAATTCTTCTAATTGAATAAATGTAGCTTTTCTTCGGAGAAGGCAATGGCAACCCACTGCAGTACTCTTGCCTGGAAAATCCCATGGGCAGAGGAGCCTGGTAGGCTGCAGTCCATGGGGTCTTGAAGAGTTGGATATGACTGAGCGACTTCAATTTCACTTTTTACTTTCATGTACTGGAGAAGGAAATGGCAACCCACTCCAGTGTTCTTGCCTGGAGAATCCCAGGGATGGGGGAGCTTGGTGGGCTGCCGTCTATGGGGTTGCACAGAGTCGGAGACGACTGAAGCGACTTAGCAGCAGCTTTTCTTCAATAAATCATAAATCACGGCCAAATATGAAATTCTTGCTAGAAATAGAAAAAACACAGCATTACTCTTATTTTTCACTTATGTAGTAAGCCTTTTACATATAAGTATATTTAATAGAGGGAAATCTTCATTGCATACTATTATTTAAAATGTCTTGATTTATAGAACAAAATTCTTAAATTGATATTACTAAAAGTTATTTTAATAAGATATCTACTCATTGCTTTATTGTGATATCATTCAATTTTATTGAAATCAAATTACTGAAAATTACTCAACTTTCAAAATATGTATTACTTCATCTCTAAAGCAATTCCCTATCTTAATTTCTCAGAACCAAACCAAAAGTATTTTTCATAAGGTTTATCAATAAAATGATAATTCTACTTATTATTCTGTACTGGGGAAACTCTTTTAACTCAATATCACATCACCTTTAAGTGCCTTAGTGACCAATACATGACAAATATTGAAAAAATAAAAACATTTCACCTATTTTATTTAGAAAATTCAAGAGACACAGGGATATATTCAAATTATTACTATTTCACTTAAATCAGTATCACCAAATGAATTCTTTCACTTTCAACTGTACTTTCTAATGACATATTCTAGAAACAAACCCATGTGTTTGGGTGTGTATGTGTTTGTACATTCAGTTCAGTTCAGTTCAGTTCAGTTGCTCAGTCGTGTTCGACTCTTTGCGAGCCCATGAATCGCAGCACGCAAGGCCTCCCTGTCCATCACCAACTCCCGGAGTTCACCCAGACTCACGTCCGTCGAGTCAGTGATGCCATCCAGCCATCTCATCCTCTGTTGTACATTAAGTATGTTTTATTGATACTGTCTTTGCTTTGTCTCAGGGGCTTCTCTCTCAAGAGATTTGCTTTTATATCCCCAAATGGAAGATGTAAACTTATTAAAATAAAATTTTCTTTACTTGAACATTCCTATGCTGCCAAATATCTGAATTCAGAAGACTCTGTTTTTATGTTGAGACTTTGTCCTTAACAGACATATGTAAAACTATGAGAAAATAGAAATATTTTAGTTATTCATTAGAAGAAGTATATTTTATTGAATCCCCTATAGATTTGTGTGTGTGTGTGAGAGAGTGTGAGTGTGTGTGAGAGAGTGTGAGTGTGTGTGTGCTCAGTCATGTCCAACTCTTTGCAACCCCATGGACTGTAGCCCCCCAGGCTTCTCTATCCATGGGATTTTCCAGGAAAGAATACTAGAGTGGATTACCATTTCCTGTTCCAAGTTGTCTTCCTGACCCAGGGATCCAGCCCGTGTCTCCTGCATTGCAGGCAGATTCTTTACCACGGTGCCACCTGGGAAGCTCTATAGATTTGCACACCCAAGGTAAATAGATCTGGTATTATTTGGGGTAGATAAATGTAATGAAACATTTGACTCTATTTTTGATGTTTGACTGTTAATGGGTTTCAAGCCCCACCACTCACCCTCCACTTCTCTCCCATCTGACAAAGCTGATGTCAAAGTATGAGCACTCTCTGTTTTCATGCTAGTGGGAAGTTCAGACAACATCCATTCTGGCTCCCATTCTCATAAACCTCTAATCACAATGAAAGCCAAGCTAGTCTCTCTAGTCACATTTGGATTTGCTTGGGAGGCTGCCCTTATGTCTGCAGAGCTCCTCATGCCCAACATGTATTTTGTTATCAGCTTTAGTAACATTCTGCAGAACATGTAATGGTGAGAAGGCAATATGGGACACATGTATGTTAATTTGACATATCAGGAGAAATAGTATTTTGCCCTCAAGATACTTAAATATATCCTTGATTCTTGAGAGGGTAATCCACAACTTTGTGCTACAGCCATTGATAGTCCTGACTTTCAAAGGCAGTTAAGTTGTGTTGTTGCTATTTCAAAAATATAATAGTTTCATCAGTGTAATAGTCTCTCTCTGAGTAGATTATAATATCTAAATCTTGGATACCTATCAATCAAAAAGCAAGCAACTCAAATGGCTCATTTTAAGCAGATTTCAAAACAACTTGGACTTGTATTTGAGGGTTTCATTTTGACTCATCTAACTATTATGGGTTACCTGTTTATAAGAATGTCCACAAAAAAATAGAAATGATATGAAGAAGCTCAGTAATGATAATTTTTGCCTCTTTTAAAAATATATTTAATAGAACCAGCAGGCTAGTGGCTGTTGGTACTGCACCTCCTCTTACTCCCCGCATCACTGCTGCCACCATGCCGGGAGATCTCCTCCTCGGGGACGAGGCTCCCAACTTCGAGGCAAATACTACCATCGGCCGCATCCGTTTCCACGACTATCTGGGAGACTCATGGGGCATTCTCTCCTCCCATCCTCGGGACTTTACCACTGTGTGTACCACGGAGCTCGGCAGAGCAGCAAAGCTGGCACCAGAGTTTGCCAAGAGAAATGTTAAGATGATTGCTCTTTCCATAGACAGTGTGGAAGACCATCTTGCATGGAGCAAGGATATCAATGCTTACAATGGTGAAGGGCCCACAGAAAAGTTACCTTTTCCCATCATTGATGATAAGAATCGGGACCTTGCCATCCAGTTGGGCATGCTGGACCCAGCAGAGAAAGACGAAAAGGACATGCCTGTGACTGCTCGTGTGGTGTTTATTTTTGGTCCTGATAAGAAACTGAAACTGTCCATCCTCTACCCAGCTACCACTGGCAGGAACTTTGATGAGATTCTCAGAGTAATTATCTCTCTCCAGCTGACGGCAGAAAAGAGGGTGGCCACCCCGGTTGACTGGAAGAATGGGGACAGCGTGATGGTCCTTCCAACCATCCCTGAAGAGGAAGCAAAAAAACTTTTCCCTAAAGGAGTCTTCACCAAAGAGCTCCCATCTGGCAAGAAATACCTCTGCTACACACCCCAGCCATAGGCTCGCCATGGAGTTGGTTCTGGAGCTGCCCACTTAGCACCATGAGCCAGAGGATGCCAGCTGTCCATCATGTTTCCCTGCAGCAGTCCATTAAAAACGTTCTGGTGTGATCACAGCCAAGGTCTTTAGGTTGCTATACTACTGGCTTATTAAATGAAAACAGCATTAAAAATTCCTTGGGATCCTTTGTGCCTTCAGCAGCTTTCTCCTCTGTTCATATATCTTCACACTCTCTGCTGACTTTCTTCGAAATATGGGACTTATCTTGGATCTCTGCAGGGTTTATGACCAAGAGGTGGTATCAGTGTATGGTTGAAAAAGCCTGCTTTGCTCCATCATACTGTGTTGACCAAAATGTTCATTTGGCTTTTTTTTTTTAATTTTATTTTTAAACTTTACAATATTGTATTAGTTTTGCCAAATATCGAAATGAATCCGCCACAGGTATACCTGCGTGAACCCTCCTGAACCCTCCTCCCTCCTCCCTCCCCTACCCTCCCTCTGGGTCGTCCCAGTGCACCAGCCCCAAGCATCCAGTACCGTGCATCGAACCTGGCCTGGCGACTCGTTTCATACATGATATTATACATGTTTCAATGCTATTCTCCCAAATCTCCCCACCCTCTCCCTCTCCCACAGAGTCCATAAGACTGATCTATACATCGGTGTCTCTTTTGCTGTCTCGTACACAGGGTTATTGTTACCATCTTTCTAAATTCCATATATATATGCGTTAGTATACTGTATTGGTGTTTTTCTTTTTGGCTTGCTTCACTCTGTATAATAGGTTCCAGTTTCATCCATCTCATTAGAACTGATTCAAATGTATTCTTTTTAATGGCTGAGTAATACTCCATTGTGTATATGTACCACAGCTTTCTTATCCATTCATCTGCTGATGGGCATCTAGGTTGCTTCCATGTCCTGGCTATTATAAACAGTGCTGCAATGAACATTGGGGTACACGTGTCTCTTTCCCTTCTGGTTTCCTCAGTGTGTATGCCCAGCAGTGGGATTGCTGGATCATAAGGCAGCTCTATTTCCAGTTTTTTAAGGAATCTCCACACTGTTCTCCAAAGTGGCTGTACTAATTTGCATTCCCACCAACAGTGTAAGAGAGTTCCCTTTTCTCCACACCCTCTCCAGCATTTATTGCTTGTAAACTTTTGGATTGCAGCCATTCTGACTGGCGTGAAATGCTTCTTGGGGATCAGCAAATAAATCCTTTGTCAAAAACGTGAAAAAAAGTATATATTTAATAAAAATGATTACAGAAACAAATAGGCCTCATTTTGTAATTAAATTATGGAAAGGAAGTTATATAGACAAAATTTCTCTAATACCAGAAATTTATATCTGATAGAGAAAAAATACAACATCAATAAACAGAAAATATGAAGTACTCATCTCACTGTACATTTGGAGATTTCACTAAAGTTCCTTACCCCTCTATAGATCTCAGTCTATTTATAAAATAATAATTTATCTGTCAGAATGACACTTCATTATCCCTTTCCTATCTAATACATAAGGTTCTGTGATACATCTTTAGACATTAAAGATTGATGAACTTAGCTAAATACATAGGGGGTGTGTGTGGTGTATACATGTGCAAATTACAAACTTTCAAGCTACTAAACTAATATTAGCATGCAGAAAATTATCTAATAACCCAAGGATTCATAGAATTTTAATGCTCCTAGGCTAATTTCTGTTAGAACTACTTTTTAATGATGATATTGTCTATATTGGCTTTTATGAGTATATATTTGTAGAACCAGTTTGCCAATGTACTCTTTAATTGACCTCTTGGTCAAGTTTACTCTCAAAGATATAGGAGCCACCTGTTATTTTTCTTCTGTAAAAATTAAGTTTAGAATGCCCTTTGACTCTGACTCCTTTTTATCTTGAATAAAAAGAAGTCCTGTTCATGTGAATTGGTTGACTCATCAGTTAGCTACGTCACTATTCAGACAGCCATCAGTTCAGTTCAGTAGCTCAGTCATATCTGACTCTCTGAGACTCATGGGCTGTAGCACATCAGGCTTCCCTGTCTATCACCAACTCCAGGAGTTTGCTCAAACTCACGTTCATTGAGTCAGTGATGCCATCCAACCATCTACTCCTCTGTCGTCCCCTTCTCCTCCTGCCTTCAATCTACCTCCCACCAGGGTCTTTTCCAAGGAGTCAGTTCTTCACCTCAGGTGGCCAAAGTATTGGAGCTTCAGCTTCAGCATTAGTTCTTCCAATGAATATTCAGGACTGATTTCTCTGAGGATTGACTAATTGGATGTCCTTGCAGTCCAAGGGACTCTGAAGAGTCTTTTCCAAAACCACAGCTCAAAAGCACAATTCTTTGGTGCTCAGCTTTCTTTATAGTCCAACCTCACATTCATACATGACTATTGGAAAAACCATAGCTTTGACTAGACGGACTTTTGTCAGCAAAGTAATGTCTCTGCAAAGTAATTTTTGTGCTCAGACAGCCATAGTTTCATTAAATGAACAGAGACCAACAGGTTTGCACTAACTAGGGAAATTCACTGGACTCATCCAATGAGTCCTCAAGAATGATTTCTGATCATTATTGTTTCATGCTTTACCTGACAGGGTTTGGTAGTTGTTTCAAAATCTTTACTTTTAAGACCTACAGACTATATTAATATTCATCTTAAAATGGGATAGAACAAAATATCGGATTGCATACTTTTGTTGTGGTCATATTTTTATTTTGTAAAATATCTCATATCTCTTTCAATGAGTATTTTCTGCTTAAGACATATTTTAGTTTATAATTCAGGGATGTTTCTGCTATAATTAATACCAAATGCATTTCCTTTTAGAAAAATGCACCTGCCATCCCTAAATGAATGGGTCAGAACTAGATGCATTCTGGTTACTGAGGATCAGCTAAGTACATGATGGAGTTTCCCTGGTGATTCAGTGTTAAAGAATCTCTCTGCAATGCAGGAGTCGCAGGAGATGAGGGTTCGATCCATGGGTTGGGAAGATCCTCTATAGGAGGTCATGAGAAACCACTCCAGTATTCTTTCCTGGAGAATCCCATGGACAGAGGAGTCTGGCAGGCTACAGCCCATGGAGTTGCAAAGAGTCAAACATAATTCAAGTGACTTAGCACAACACAAAACAAGTACATGATACCAGACATATGCTACAGGCTTCCCTTTTAGTATACCTTCTATTTATTATACAAGGTTGATGGGATGAATTATTCTCAGCTTAGAAGACTATACAGAATTTTTTAAAATGACTTTAATATGAGAAATATTGCCAAACTTTGTTTGCCTTGCAGTATTATTTTATCCCTAATATTCACTTAGACACTTTATTTTCATCAGGGTCCTTTCTTTTGACCAAAAATACCTGAAAGAATTTTAAATAACAAAAATAATTGTTCTATTTCTGTCAGTGTGGGTATCTAAAGCAAGCTTTAATTGTTTTACATGAATTCTTATTTTTTAATTCTCAAAAGAAAAACCCAACAGGATAGATTGAATTTACCATAGACTCAGTTTTACAAATCAAGAAAAATAAATTCAGGCTTAAATCCTTCCACAGCCACAAGACGGTGGCTAGAGTTCTGTTCATTGCATCCGAATATCCTTACATGCTTTGCTGCTTCCCTCATAACCATTACTATTGCCTAGCATGGTTGGCACGTGCATATGGGGTTAATCTACATGTAGATTGATAGAAAAATGGGCAGAAAGAAGAGGAAACTGCCTTTGGAACTCTTCTTTCTCAAACTCAGTTGCTGATCTGTTCATCTTTTCAATTTCTCTTTCGTAATGAAACCTCCAAATTAATTACAGAAAAGTGAACCTGCAGTTGTTGTTGTTAGTTGCTCAGTCGTGATGAATTCTTTTGTGACCCCATGGACTGTAGCCCTCCAGGCTCTTCTCCATGGGATTTCCCAGGCAAAATACTGGAGTGGGTTGCCATTTCTCTCTCCAGGGGATCCTCACAACCCAGGGACTGAACCAATGTCTCCTGCATTATAAGGCAGATTCTTTACCATTGAGCCACCAAGGAAGCCTGAACTTGAAATTACTAAATGGGTAATTATGAAGTAGTTCTAGAAGACTCCTTCATATTTCTTTCCAACCAATTAAGCTGTGGAAATTTTGATTCTTTCTCTTAGAATTAATGTGGCATTACGTACAGCTACAAGTTTGGTACTTAAAGATAAGTTAATATATATTTTAAAGATAACTTAAAAGTTTAGTGGATGTGTTTCATAATTGTACATGTACATATTTTGCTCCAGATTTCTTAACATCATGCTTTTTATTTATTTAGCTTTTTATTTATTTATTTATTTTTATTTAGCATTTGTCTTGTTGATAAAACAATAGGTCTCATATATAGGTTAAAACCAAAATGTTTACTTTCTTGTTAGAGCAAGAAGATACAAATTTACCTATGTTTTTGTAATAACAAATGGTATTAGCTTGCAGTGTTTTTTTTTTATAATAAAGTTTATTTGAGAATACTAAAGTTCTCCTTAACATGAAAGGGAATGTTGACATAAAGCAATGGGTTTAGGACAATTTAGGAGTCAGACTGCTTGAGTTTGATTCCTGTTCCATCACATCCCAGCTATGTAATATTTGACACCTAGTATTTCCATTTCCTCCTGTAAACTGGGGAAATAATATTACCCAATTCATGATGTCCTTGTGAAAACTACAAGAGATAATGCATGTTAATTCAGAGGTAACACATGATAAATATCTTAGAAATCTTAACAGTGGATTATTACCTTCATTTTCTGAATAATTTAGAATTTTAAGCTTAAATGAAATTATGATTATTCTTTAGACTTTGAGATAAAAACCTGTGATTTCATAAAGCAAAACTGTAATAAGACACATTTTACCTCATACATGAATGGAAGAAGTTTTGAAACCTGTCAATGTTTCTATGTTTACAAATATTGTTTTTTTATTTTACATATATATATATAATATATATAAAATTGTTGTACATCTCTTGGGGAGAAATATCTTTCTCAGCTAACTGAATTATGGATCACTAAAATTATTCATTCACTGAGTTTTCTCTTTGCTCTTAAATAATCAAAGACCTTATGAAATAGCTCTAACTAGAAGCAAAAGGGAAAGAAGAAAATGAATAACTTAAAGGAGAAACCATGCAGCTTGATCTATCCTAGAGACTCTCTGGGAGAGAGTCATTGCCTGGGTAGATGCTGGACACTTTCAGCAAATAGCACTGCCCATGGGCCTTCAGTGTGCCCTGCAGCATGGTCAGGTGGTGGGCAGTGGTGGTTGCTCTTTGCTATTTGCACCTCAGCTGAGCTGGCTTACTCTGCAATTTACTTCAAACCCATGAGGTCCATAGCACTGCTATTATTGCATCAGTTTGGACAGAGAGACTCAATTTTATTTTTTCCTTTCATTATTTATACAGTAAAACCCTTGAGTCTCAAGGCAACAGCCAGGACCTTTGTCATCAGTAAATGTTTATAAACAATCACAGTCACTCTTCTCAGGGATGTTATGCACCGAGTAGAAAGGAGCAAAGGCAAAAGAGTATCAAATCACAGATTAACTCCTTTTCTGTTCTGATATGCATGTGGTTTCTTCCAATTCACCCTTCATATAATTCCCCTCAAACTGACATCTTATATGTCTCTAGAACACTTCCTATAACTAAGAAATCAGCATCATCATAACGAAACTACACATTTTATTTGAATTTGACCACTTTTACCACTATTACTCTTTTTCTGTTATAGGATTCAATGGCTAAATTTTTAATATCAATTTTCAGTACTGTTATACAACTTGTGAAGACTGTTATCACTAATATAATGCTGCTGAAACTGAGATTCAAAGAGATTAAACAGCTTGCTTATATATCCAGGAGACATTGATCCTACGTCCCTAAGTCCTGGGCTCTCTCCTTTGAGTCAGTTCAGTCACTCAGTCGTGTCCAGCTGTTTGCAGCCCCATGGAATGCAGCAGGCCAGGCCTCCCTGTCCATCACCAACTCCCCGAGTTTACTCAAACTCATCTCTGTTGAGTTGGTGATGCCATCCAACCATCTCACGCTCTGTTGTGCCCTTCTCCTCCGACCTTCAATCTTTCCCAGCATCAGCGTCTTTTCAAATGAGTTCTTTGCATCAGGTGGCCAAAGTATTGGAGTTTGAGCTTCAGCATCAGTGCTTCCAATGAATATTCAGGACTGATTTCCTTTAGGATAGACTGGTTGGATTTCCTTGCAGTCCAAGAGATTCTCAAGAGTCTTCTTCAACACCACGGTTCAAAAGCATCGATTCTTTTCAGCTTTCTTTATAGTCCAACTCTCACATCCGTACATGACTACTGTAAAAACCAAAGCTTTGACTAGATGGACCTTTGTTGGCAAAGTAATGTCTCTGCTTTTTAATATGCTGTCTAGATTGGTCATAGCTTTTTTTCTAAGGAGCAAGTGTCTTTTAATTTCATGGCTGCAGTCACCATCTGCAGTGATTTTGGAGCCCCAAAAAATAAAATCTTGCACTGTTTCCTTTGTTTCCTTGTCTATTTTCCATGAAGTGATGGGACTGGATGCAATGATCATAGTTTTCTGAATGGTCAGTTTTAAGCCAACCTTTTCATTCTCTTCTTTCACTTTCATCAAGAAGCTCTTTAGTTCTTTGCTTTTGTCCATAAGGGTGGTGTCATCTGCATATCTGAGGTTATTGATATTTCTCCTGGCAATCTTGATTCCAGCTTGTGCTTCATGCAGCCCAGCCTTTTGCATGATGTACTCTGCATATAAGTTAAATAAGCAGGATAACAATATACAGCCTTGACATACTCCTTTCTCGATTTGGAACCAGTCTACTGTTCCATGTACAGTTTTAAATGTTGTTCTCTCCTTTAAACCATACTCTTTTCCAGCATAAAAAATACATTTACAACAGAGTCATTACTGTTTTTAATGCAAACAAAAGAAATGAGCAGTCTTCTTTTTAAAATATCTTTGTCTACCTAGGTGAGTAATTTACAATCGTTTTGAAAAGCATACATTTAAATTCATTTGGCAAAAAGCTAGTGATTTATTTTAAAAGATGGACAAAGGATTGCTAATTATATCATACCAGTACATATATCTCTTCCTAAAAAACATATTTTCAAATTTTCACGTATGAGCTTTTAATCTGGAACTCAGTATTTGTAATGTTAATATTAAAATGTCAAGAGTTCCATAAAGAACATTTCAAATTAACTTAATATACTGTTTTACACTATTTATTTTAATGTAAAAGTTACAATAAAATTAATCTTAATATTAATTCAAATTAATTTTTTTTAAGAAAAACAACCATTTTCTTTCTTTTGCTTATACCAGTTAACCCCAAATTATATCACTGTTAAAGAGTTTCTTGAGAATGCTTTTAGAAAAAAAGGAAACAATATTTTTTTCTCCTTTGTACTTTTTCCTTGTTACAAACATTTCAATAATTTATACATAGAATTATGTTTTATACATTCTATTCTATTGTCAGCTATGTCTTCCATTTATGGACACACTGTTATTTAGTTTACAGGTTTTAAGTTCATAGTCCAGTTTTATTTTCATTTTTTTCAAAGCCATAAATGCTGACAGATTATGCAAGAGATCTGTTAAGAAAAATGTGTAGTGGTTATTTCTAAGAGTTGGGAAAATGATAAGTGCATTTAATTTCAGTTTGTTGTTGTTGTTACATCTCTAAGTCGTATCTGATTCCTTGCGACCCCATGGACTACAACATGCCAGACTCCTCTGTTCTTCACTATCTTCCAGCATTCGCTCAAATTCATGTTCATTGAGTTGGTCATGCTATCTAACCATCTCATCCTTTGTTGCTGTCTTCTCCCCTTGGCTTCAGTCATTCCTTCAAAGCATCAGAGTCTTTTCCAATGAGTTTGCTCTTCACATCAAGTGGCCAAAGTATTGGAGCTGCAGCCTCAATCCTTCCAATTAATATTCAGGGTTGATTTCCTTTAGGATTGATTGGTTTGATCTCTTGGTTATCCAAGGGACTTTCAAGAGTCTTCTTCAGCACCACAGTTCAAAAACATCAGTTCTTCAGCACTCAGCTTTCTTCATAGTCCAACTCTCACATCCATACATGACTACTGGAAAAAGCATAACTTTGATTATATGAAGCTTTTGGGCAAATGACACCTCTGCTTTTTAATATGCTCTTTAGGTTTGTCATAGCTTTCCTTCCAAGGAGCAAGCATCTTTTAATGTCATGGCTACAGCCAACATCTGCAGTGATTTTGGACCCCAAGAAAATAAAATCTCTCACTGCTTCCACTTTTTCCTCTTCTATTTGCCATGAAGTGATAGGACTATATGCCATGATCTGAGTTTTTTTTAATGTCAAGTTTTAAGACAGCTTTTTCACTCTTCTCTTTTACTCTCATCAAGAGGCTCTTTGGTTCCTCTATGCTCTCCGCCATTCCAGAGGTTGTTGCTGTTTAGTCACTCATCATGTCTGACTCTTTGTGACCCCATGGACTACAGCACACCAGGCTTCCCTGTCCTTCACTATCTCCCTGAGTTTGCTCAAACTCATGTCCATTGAGTTGATGATGCCATCCACCCATCTCATCCTCTGTCACCCCCTTCTCCTTATGCCCTCAGTCTTTCCCAGCATCATCTTCTCCAATGAGTTGGCTCTTCCCCTCAGGTGGCCAAAGTATTAGAGCTTCAACCTCAATCCTTCCAATGAAGGGTTGATTTACTTTAGGATTGACTGGTGGTTTGGTCTCTTTGCTGTCCAAGGGGCTTTCAAGAGTCATGGCTGCAGTCACCGTCTGCAGTGATTTTGGAGCCCAAGAAAATACAATCTGTCACTATTTCCATTTTTTCCCCCATCTTTTGGCCTTGAGGTGATGGGACCAGATGCTGTGATTAAGTTTTTGAATGTTGCACTTTAAGCTAGCTTTCTCATTCTCCTCTTTTAGTTTCATGAAGAGGCTCTTAGTTCCTCTTCACTCCCTGTCATTTGTGTGGTATCATCTTCATATCTGAAGTTATCAATATTTCTCCCAGCAATCTTAATTCCAGCTTGTGATTCATCCAGTCCAGCATTTGCATGATGTAATCTGCATATAAGTTAAATAAGCAGGGTAACAGTATACAGCCTTGATGCACTCCTTTCCCAATTTTGAGCCAGTTTGTTCTTCCATGTCTGCTTCTTGACCTGCATACAGGTTTCTCAGTAGACAGGTAAGGTGTTCTAGTATTCCTATCTCTTTAAGAATTTTCCAAAGTTTGTTGTGATTCACACAGAGTCTTTTGCGTAGTCAATGAAACAGAAGTAGATTTTTCTGGAACTCCCTTGCTTTCTCTATGATCCAAAGAATGTTGACAGTTTGATCTCTGGTTCCATTGCCTCTTAGAAACCCAGATTGTATATCTGGAAGTTCTCGGTTCACATACTGCTGAAAACTAACCTTAAGGATTTGGGGCATAACTCACTAACATGTGAAATGACAGCAATCGCATGGTAGTTCTTTGGCATTGTGCTTTTTGGGGACTGGAATGAAAACTGAACTTCTCCAATCCTGTGGCCACTGCTGAGTTTCCAAATTTACTTCTGACTTAGGGGACTCATCTTCCAGTGTCCGTGGGGTTCTCCAGGCAAGAATACTGTAGTTGTTTGCCATTTCCTTCTCCAGTGGACCATGTTTTGTCAGAATTCTTCACTATGACCAATCTGTCTTGGGTATCCTTGCACGCCATGGGGACATAGCATCACTGAGTGCACCTTCACCAAGACAAGGCTGTGATCCATGAAGGGGTTAATTTTAATAACTATTGACAAATTGTCCTTCAAAACAATTCCAGAAAATGTTGACCAAGACATCTGAAATATCGACTTACTACAGGCTAATAGACTTCAAAAAATTATATTTATCAATGCTGCTGCTGCTGCTAAGTCACTTCAGTCATGTCCGACTCTGTGCGACCCCATAGATGGCAGCCCACCAGGCTCCCCCATCTCTGGGATTCTCCAGGCAAGAACACTGGAGTGGGTTGCCATTTCCTTCTCCAGTGCATGAAAGTGAAAAGTGAAAGTGAAATCTCTCAGTTGTGTCTGACTTTTAGCGACCCCATGGACTGCAGCCTACCAGGCTCCTCCATCCTTGTGATTTTCAAGGCAAGAGTACTGGAGTGGGGTACCATCGCCTTCTCTGATATTTACCAATGAGGTTACTGTAAAAGGGACCAGGATTTTTGTTTATACAGATTTAATTACAAGGTAGCACATCTTTTCAGATCCTTATTGACCGTTTGCATTTCTTGTCATAAAAACATTATTTTTGTGTTTAATTTTTTCCTAATGATTTTGCTACTCTATTTCTCATTGATTATATTATTAAATATATAGCTAATTATCTCATAGGTACTTCATTCTCCTCCCCTTATATGTAACTTTATGTATGGCATGGTTTTTATGCAGAAGAATTTGCTTTTATTTGGTTGTTATTTTAGGGTGTCAAAATAATCAGCTGTTTCCTTTCCAGCTTCTGGACTTGTGGTCAGGCTTAGAAAAATTTTACTCATTTCAAAATATAAAAATGTAAATTGCCAGATGTTGCTTTATGTAAGTGGGTGTCTGAATATTTGGCAGCTTCATTAAAGTATTGTTCACTTGCTATAAAATTCACTTATTTCAGTAATTGTGCAGTTCAGTACCACGATCCAATATGAGAACATTTTTATCACCAATGAAAGGTGTCTTGTGTTCATTTGCAGTTTGTCCAATCCCCATTCTTAATTTCTGAAGGGAATTATCTTTTCTGGATATTTCATATTGATAGAATCACACAACGTGTGACCTTCTGAGTTTCATCCACATAGTACGATGTTTTGGAGATTCATCTGTATGCTAACGTGTAGTAAGTCTTCCAAACCATGACTATATATGTTTAAATGTTAATTTAGATTTTAAAAGATTTTTCTCAGCAGTATTTTATAGTTCTCTTGTATACATTTTGCATTTCTTTTGTTAAATTTGATCCTAAGTATGTTTTTTTAAGAACAAATACAATTATGTAAAGTTTAAAAATAAAATAAAATTAGAAAAAAAAAAAGATATTGTGAATGGAAATATTTGCTTTCAGATTTTCATTGCTATTATATAGAAATGTAGTTTTTAAAATTTATTGTGACCCTGATATAAACCATTTAAAATGCTCCAGTAGATAAAGATGGTTTATACTGGAAATTACACTGAATTAGCTGTAGCAATAATATATGTGTTATTTGAGTTAAAATGTGTGGATTTACATTTAGATGATTCTAGCAAGTTTTTGATGTCTGTGAATGTTTGGCAAGTTATTCAAAACTTTGTATGGTAGAGAACATTTATGTTGGATTTGGTATAATATCTAGTGTCCTTGGTTCTAGTATACCAAGTTCTAGAAGCATCCTCTCACTAATCATTATGGAAACCCCATAAGACTGTATTTTTTTTTTAATTCTCCATATATTATCATGCTTTGCTGTAAATCTTTCTTTGCTATAATTAATGTCTGAGCCTGTGTGTTCCCAGAGAGATGGTATGTCTTATTCTTTCCAGGGCCTAGCACAGTACATGACATCCAAGCATTCAGTATGTCTATTAAATTACTGTATCATGAATGAAAAAATAATTGTCACTTAGTCATGTACGACTCTTTGCAACCCCATGGACTATACAGTCCATGGAATTCTCCAGGCCAGAATACTGGAGTGGGTAGCCTTTCCCTTCTCCAGGGGATCTTCCCAACCCAGGGGTTGAATGCAGGTCTCGCTCCAGCAGGCAGATTCTTTATGAGTTGAGCCACAAGGGAAGCCACAAGGGAAGCCCATTATGAATGAAACCTTGGATAAATTTAAAATTAGCATATTGTTGAGACGAGTTAAGGGGCTCATGGACTTCATTTTAAAGCTTGAGAAAATGAAGACCAAGGGTTAAGTGGCAGAATTTTTTTTTTTTTAGTTGAAAGAGTATCTCAGTTTGACTTTAAATGTCTTTGAATTGGTAGAGATCATGGACATCATATAGTTTAATTAATCAATTAAAAAATACCCCATCTATAGAATGACTCACAAGGCTATCTGTGCAGTTTAAACCCTCTACTCATGGTTAATAAACTTAATGCACATGAGTACTTGAGAAAGCAGACCTTTGTTTTGTTGGGAAGCCATAAATATTTAAATAGTTAATTTAAGTGTGTCTACTTTTATCTAATCATATTTAGTCATATGTTTGCCCTCTAGAGGAGTATAATTTGCTTCCAATATTGAAATAATAGCTTGTTATATATGCAAACTCAGCTATAACATTTCCCATGGCATTCTCTTCTTCAGGCACAAAAATCCCATAATTTTAATTTTCTTAGTTTAATTGTTAATCCTTAATCAGCCCGGTCACTTTCTTCTGAACTGTTTAAAATTTCAATCAGATCAGATGATATCAGTTGCTCAGTCGTGTCTGACTCTTAGCGACCCCATGAATGACAACACGCCAGGCCTCCCTGTCCATCGTCAACTCCCGGAGTTCACCGAGACTCACGTCCATCGAGTCAGTGATGCCACCCAGCCATCTCATCCTCTGTCATCCCCTTCTCCTCCTGCCCCCAATCCCTCCAAGCATCAGAATCATTTCCAATGAGTCAACTCTTCGCATGAGGTGACCAAAGTACTAGAGTTTCAGCTTCAGCATCATACCTTCCAAAGAAATCCCAGGGCTGATCTCCTTCAGAATAGACTGGTTGGATCTCCTTGCAGTCCAAGGGACTCTCAAGAGTCTTCTCCAACACCACAGTTCAAAAGCATCAATTCTTCGTCACTCAGCCTTCTTCACAGTCCAACTCTCACATCCATACATGACCACAGGAAAAACCATAGCCTTGACTAGACGAACCTTTGTTGGCAAAGTAATGTCTCTGCTTTTGAATATGCTATCTAGGTTGGTCATAACTTTCCTTCCAAGGAGTAAGTGTCTTTTAATTTCATGGCTGC
>NW_011494728.1:1278120-1302512 GCF_000754665.1 Bison bison bison
ATGCCATGATCTTCGATTTCTGAATGTTGAGCTTTAAGCCAACTTTTTCACTCTGCACTTTCACTTTCATCAAGAGGCTTTTGAGTTCCTCTTCACTTTCTGCCATAAGGGTGGTGTCATCTGCATATCTGAGGTTATTGATATTTCTCCCGGCAATCTTGACTCCAGTTTGTGTTTCTTCCAGTCCAGCATTTCTCATGATGTACTCTGCATATAAGTTAAATAAACAGGGTGACAATATACAGCCTTGATGAACTCCTTTTGCTATTTGGAACCAGTCTGTTGTTCCATGTCCAGTTCTAACTGTTGCTTCCTGACCTGCATACAGATTTCTCAAGAGGCAGATCAGGTGGTCTGGTATTCCCATCTCTTTCAGAATTTTCCACAGTTTATTGTGATCCACATATTCAAAGGCTTTGGCATAGTCAATAAAGCAGAAGTAGATAATTTTCTGGAACTCTCATGCTTTTCCCATGATCCAGCGGTTGTTAGCAATTCGATCTCTGGTTCCTCTGCCTTTTCTAAAACCAGCTTAAACATCAGGAAGTTCACGGTTCACATATTGCTGAAGCCTGGCTTGGAGAATTTTGCCCATTACTTTACTAGCATGTGAGATGAGTGCAATTGTACGGTAGTTTGAGCATTCTTTGGCATTGCCTTACTTTGGGATTGGAATGAAAACTGACCTTTTCCAGTCCTGTGACCATTGCTGAGTTTTCCAAATTTGCTGGCATATTGAGTGCAGCATTTTCACAGCATCATCTTTCAGGATTTGAAAGAGCTCAACTGGAATTCCATCACCTGCACTAGCTTTGTTCATAGTGATGCTTTCTAAGGCCCACTTGACTTCATGTTCCAGGATGTCTGGCTCTAGGTGAGTGATCACACCATTGTGATTATCTGGGTCGTGAAGATTTTTTTGGTACAGTTCTTCTGTGTATTCTTGCCATCTCTTCTTAATATCTTCTGCTTCTGTTAGGTCCATGCCATTTCTGTCCTTTATCAAGCCCATCTTTGCATGAAATGTTCCTTTGGTATCTCTGATTTTCTTGAAGAGATCCCTAGTCTTTCCCATTCTGTTGTTTTCCTCTATTTCTTTGCATTGATCACTGAAGAAGGGTTTCTTATCTCTTCTTGCTATTCTTTGGAACTCTGCATTCAGATGTTTATATCTTTCCTTTTCTCCTTTGCTTTTCCCTTCTCTTCTTTTCACAGCTCTTTGTAAGGCCTCCCAGAACAGCCATTTTGCTTTTTTGCATTTCTTTTCCATGGGGATAGTCTTGATCCCTGTCTCCTGTACAATGTCAAGAACCTCATTCCATAGTTCATCAGGCACTCTATCTATCAGATCTAGGCCCTTAAATCTATTTCTCACTTCCACTGTATAATCATAAGGGATTTGATTTAGGTTATACGTGAATGGTCTAGTCGTTTTCCCTACTTTCTTCAATTTAAGTCTGAATTTGGCAATAAGGAGTTCATGGTCTGAGCCACAGTCAGCTCCCAGTCTTGTTTTTGCTGACGGTTTAGAGCTTCTTCATCTTTGGCTGCAAAGAATATAATTAATCTGATTTAAGTTTTGACCATCTGGTGATGTCCATGTGTAGAGTCTTCTCTTGTGTTGTTGGAAGAGGGTTTTTGTTATGACCAGTGCATTTTCTTGGCAAAACTCTATTAGTCTTTGCCCTGCTTCATTTGGTTTTCCAAGGCCAAATTTGCCTGTTACTCCATGTGTTTCTTGACTTCCTACTTTTGCATTCCAGTCCCCTATAATGAAAAGGACATCTTTTTTGGGTGTTAGTTCTAAAATTTCAATAGCTTTCTTAAAATTTGGTAATCAAAATTAAATATGATACTTTAAATATGTTTCTAGTGGAATTCATATAGTCATTTTCAAAGCAACAATCACATTTTTTAATATATTTACTTATCTGCTTATATTTCATTGCAAGACTAGGAGCTCCTTGATGGAAATACTTTATCTTGTTACCTTAATGCCAGGGTCCAGCCCCAGCTGAGACAGGGTATTCAAAGGAGAGATGGCATAGGCGACCTATTTACTTAAATATTTATCAAAGATATAAAGAGTAATAGAATGAGGATAGCTCAGTGAGGAAATTCAGTGGAGAAAAGAGGCTGAGTAGCTTGGTTTACGCGGGAGACCAATAAAACTTCAAGACAAGAAGTTTGCACCACTTACGTAGGCCGCAGGCATCCTTCCGTTCTCCCGAAGGAGAGGAGACACTGAGGCCTCCCTGGTCGGATCTTAGAAGCCCAGGCATAATTAGCAAGTATGGCGGGTTCCATGCTCCATGTGGAGACAGCCAGAATTTGGGTGAGAGAGCAACATGGGGAGACCAAGTTTTGGTGAAAAAGGCCCACACTTTATTTTCCAAAGTAGTTTTTATACCTTAAGTTATGCATAGAGGATAATGGGGGAAGGGGTGGAGTCATGCAAGGACAGCAGTTCCTGGTCCTAATAGAAGCCAGGCTTTCAAACTTATCATATGCAAAAATTCAGTTGATTTACATCATCTTTGGGCCAGGAGGCCTGTTAACATTTTAAGAGACTTACTTTTCTCTAAAGGTGATTATTCCAAAGTCAGGCACCAGCCTCCAAAAAAGCATTGGACAAAGCTGCATTCCTATAGGGCAAAGGTGAGGTGGGCTCAATCAAGAAAAGAATTAACTCAAGGGTCCAAGGTTACAAACATTGAGGCTACTCCTTACATTTCTATACACCCATTACATCAATCAATACACTGCCAAGGACACAGTAGGTAAGGGGTATGGAGACTTAGCAGCAAACATTGGCCCAATAAGTGAAAAACCCTTCACCAAAACAATTTCTAATCAATCTTTTAACTGCTCAAAGGACTTTGTATTTAGACAGTTTAGAACATCTCATGCCTCTCACAGTTGGGAGGCTCTGAGCAATCACATGTTGCCGGAAAAACCTATTCAGGCAGGCTAGAGGATTTCCAAAGGAGTTTGTAGGTTGAAACACTGTCACACCTAGGAATTATTAACTTGAGCTGTAAGCTAACTCTTTTTTCAGAGAGAGGTAGTGGGGGACAGCCCCCCGTAAAGTCAGAGGTGTACATGAAAGCACAAAGCAGAAAGTAGGCAGACTCTGGTTTTGGGGCTAGATGCTCGAGAATTTCCAGGGGGACTCCTGAAGCTCGATCCCGCCTTTGCGTATGCCGAGCCTCCTTTCTCATGACCTTTGTCATGGGTGAAGCTCCTCACGCTGGCTCCCAGCAGTGATAGAATTCTAGTTGAGCTATTCCAGATCCTGAAAGATGATGCTGTGGAAAGTGCTGCACTCAATTTGCAATATGCACTCAGTATGCAATATGCCGGCTCCTGGCACCTTAACATGATTAATTGAATTAAAATCACTGAAATGTGTTATCATATTTATATAGTGGAAAATCATGGTTATACATTTGGCTATGATATTAGATTATTGAAGAAGAGGAATTGGTACCCTTTTTAATAATGTAGTATAAAATTATTCCCATCATACCCTTTATCATATTGATTGTATATACCTTTATGATATAGTTGGATACAGAATAACCTGATTCTGAATGTAAATAATATTGTTCTGTTAAGCTTTCTATAAGTAAGAAGCATGAGTAGAGAAGAGTTTTCTTAGAAGACACAATCCTTGCAAATAATCATTATTTTCCCTATCTTCAGTATCCCTTTCAGTCAGTTCAGTTCAGTTCAGTCCAGTCCAGTCACTCAGTCGTGTCCGACTCTTTGCAACCCCATGAATCACAGCACTCCAACCTCCCTGTCCATCACCATCTCCCGGAGTTCACTCAAACTCGCATCCATAGAGTCAGTGATGCCATCCAGCCATCTCATCCTCTGTCGTCTTTTTCTCTTGCCCCCAATGCCTCCCAGCATCAGAGTCTTTTCCAATGAGTCAATTCTTCGCATGAGGTGGCCAAAGTACTGGAGTTTCAGCTTTAGCATCATTCCTTACAAAGAACACCCATGGCTGATCTCCTTTAGGATGGACTGGTTGGACCTCCTTGCAGTCCAAGGGACTCTCAAGAGTCTTCTCCAACACCACAGTTCAAAAGCATCAGTTTTTTGGCACTCAGCTTTCTTCACAGTCCAACTCTCGCATCCATACATGACCACTGGAAAAACCATAGCCTTGACTAGACAAACCTTTGTGGGCAAAGAAATGTCTCTGCTTTTGAATATGCTATCTAGGTTGGTCATAACTTTCCTTCCAAGGAGTAAGCGTCTTTTAATTTCATGGCTGCAGTCATCATCTGTAGTGATTTTGGAGCCCAGAAAAATAAAGTCTGACACTGTTTCCACTGTTTCCCCATCTATTTCCCATGAAGTGGTGGGAGCGGATGCCATGATCTTCGTTTTCTGAATGTTGAGCTTTAAGCCAACTTTTTCACTCTCCTCTTTCACTTTCATCAAGAGGCTTTTGAGTTCCTCTTCACTTTCTGCCATAAGGGTGGTGTCATCTGCATATCTGAGGTTATTGATATTTCTCCCAGCACTCTTGATTCCAGCTTGTGCTTCTTCCAGCCCAGCATTTCTCATGATTTGCTCTGCAGATAAATTAAATAAGCAGGGTGACAATATACAGCCTTGATGTACTCCTTTTGCTATTTGGAACCAGTCTGTTGTTCCATGTCCAGTTCTAACTGTTGCTTCCTGACCTTTAAAAACTATCAATTGAAGTTCTCTGTAACATATGGTTTTGTAAGGAAAAATATTGTGATATCAGTACATTGAAAAGATACCAACTTTTTAGATATGTCAATTCTTGTCCATATTTTATTCTTTGTCATGCACTTCTCTCAAACTTTATCAGTTCTAAGACTTCTTCTTTGATCCTTGCAACTTCTGGCAAACTTTCTATGAGTATCTGCAAAACTTGCACCCACTGATCTTTGGAACAATGAGAAACTCTCCGGTTTGTGTCCTTTGTTCAGATGATGTTTACTGAAAAAGATCTCTCTTATTTTTTCAGTTCAGTTCAGTCACTCAGTCGTGTTTAACTCTTTGCCACCCCATGAATCGCAGCACGCCAGGCCTCCCTATCCATCACCAACTCCCGGAGTTACTCAAACTCATGTCCATTGAATCGGTGATGCCATCCAGCCATATCATCCTCAGTTATCCCCTTCTCCTCCTGCCCCCAAACCCTCCCAGCATCAGGGTCTTTTCCAATGAGTAAACTCTTCCCATGAGGTGGCCAAAGTATTGGAGTTTCAGCTTTGGCATCTGTCCTTCCAATGAACACCCAGGACTGATCTCCTTTCGGATGGACTGGTTGGATCTCCTTGCAGTCCAAGGGAATATCAAGAGTCTTCTCCAACACCACAGTTCAAAAGCATCAGTTTTTCATCGCTCAGCTTTCTTCACAGTCCAAGTCTCACATCCATACATGACCACTGGAAAAACCGTAGCCTTGACTAGACAGACCTTTGTTGGCAAAGTAATATCTCTGCTATCTAGGTTGGTCATAACTCTCCCTCCAAGGAGTAAGCGTCTTTTAATTTCGTGCATGCACTCACCATCCACCGTGATTTTGGAGGCCCCCAAAATAAAAACTGACACTGTTTCCACTGTTTCCCCATCTAATTGCCATGATGTGATGGGACTAGATGCCATGATCTTAGTTTTCTGAATGTTGAGCTTTAGGCCAACTTTTTCACTCTCCTCTTTCACTTTCATCAATAGGCTCTTTAGTTCTCTTCACTTTCTGCCATAAGGGTGGTTTCATCTGCATATCTGAGGTTATTGATATTTCTCCCAGCAATCTTGGTTCCAGCTTGTGCTTCCTCCAGCCCAGCGTTTCTAATGATGTACTCTGCATATAAGTTAAATAAGCAGGGTGATGGTATACAGCCTTCACATACTCCTTTTCCTATTTGGAAACAATCAATTGTTCCATGTCCAGTTCTAACTGTTGCTTCCTGACCTACATATAGGTTTCTCAAGAGGCAGGTCAGGTGGTCTTGTATTCCTATCTCTTTCAGAATTTTCCACAATTTATTGTGATCCATACAGTCAAGGGCTTTGGCATAGTCAATAAAGCAGAAATAGATGTTTTTCTGGATCTCTCTTGCTTTTTTAATGATCCAGCAGATGTTGGCAATTTGCTCCCTGGTTCCTCTGCCTTTTCTAAAACCAGCTTGAACATATGGAGGTTCATGGTTCACATATTGCTGAAGCCTGGCTTGGAGAATTTTGAGCATTACTTTATTAGCATGTAAGATCAGTGCATTTCTGTGGTTGTTTGCGCATTCTTTGGCATTGCCTTTCTTTGGGATTGGGAAGAAAACTGATATGTTCCAGTCCTGTGGCCACTGCTGAGTTTTCCAAATTTGCTGGCGTATTGACTGTAGCACTTTCACAGCATCATGTTTCAGGATTTGGAATAGCTCAACTGGAATTCCATCACCTCCACTAGCTTTGTTCCTAGTTATGCTCTCTAAGGCCCACTTGACTTCACATTCCAGGATGTCTGGCTTTCAGTGAGTGACCACACCATCATGATTATCTGGGTCATGAAGATCTTTTTTTGTGCAGTTCTTCAGTTTATTCTTGCCATCTCTTTTTAATATTTTCTGCCTTCTGTTAGGTCCATACCATTTCTGTCCTTTATTGAGCCCATCTTTGCATGAAATGTTCCCTTGGTATATCTAATTTTCTTGAAGAGATTTGTAGACTTTCCCATTCTGTTGTTTTCTTCTATTTCTTTACACAGATTGCCGAGGAAGGCTTTCTTATCTCTCCTTGCTATTCTTTGGAACTCTGCATTCAGATGCTTATATCTTTCCTTTTTTCCTTTGCTTTTCACTTCTCTTCTTTTCACGGCTATTTGTAAGGCCTCCCCAGACAGCCATTTTGCTTTTTTGCATTTCTTTTCCATGGGGATGGTCTTGATCCCTGTCTCCTGTACAATGTCATGAACCTCTGTCCATAGTTCATCAGGCACTCTGTCTATCAGATCTAGTCCCTTAAATCTATTTCTCACTTCCACTGTATAATCATATGGGGTTTGATTTAGGTCATATCTGAATGGTCTCGTGGTTTTCTCTTCTTTCTTCAATTTAAGTCTGAATTTGGCAATAATGAGTTCATGATCTGAGCCACAGTTAGCTCCCAGTCTTGTTTTTGCTGACTGTATAGAGCTTCTCCATCTTTGGCTGCAAAGAATGTAATCAGTCTGATTTTGGTGTTGACCATCTGGCAATGTCCATGTGTAGAGTCTTCTCTTGTTTTGTTGGAAGAGGGTGTTTGCTATGACCAGTATGTTCTCTTGGGAAAACTCTATTAGCCTTTGCCCTGCTTCATTCTGTACTGCAAGGCCAAATTTGCCTGTTACTCCAGATGTTCCTTGACTTCCTACTTTTGCATTCCAGTCCCCTGTAATGAAAAGGACATTTCGGTGTTAGTTCTAAAAGGTCTTATAGGTCTTCATAGAACCGTTCCATCTTCAGCTTCTTCAGCATTACTGGTTGGGGCATAGGCTTGGATTACCGTGGTATTGAATGGTTTGCCTTGGAAATGAACAGAGATCATTCTGTCGTTTTTTGATTGCATCCAAGTACTGCATTTCAGACTCTTTTGTTGACCATGATGGCTACTCCATTTCTTCTAAGGGATTCCTGGCCACAGTAGTGGATATAATGGTCATTATTTTTAAGATATCCTTATCTTTTTTAAGAAACTATATTTTCTTGTACTTCCTACATCCAATAGTGATGCTTCCTCCAGACTTAGCATTCTGTTATTGGACAGGGATGTTGAGATATTTTTTCCATTGTCTTCTTTCTATTCAGTTTTGCATCTCTCTCTCCCAGAGTATCAGTCAACTCATCTGACATAGGCAAAATTATCCCCTTTAGTCAACAATGGTTCTCATGATTAGGGTAAAGCTACCACATTTGTGTGCAAGAGCAAATTAGGGGATCCTAATATTCCTATGAAGCTGAAGACAGGATCAGCAGGATCAAGAATGGTTTTGTAACAAGCTGCTATTATCATTTAACTCTTCTTGTGACTTCGTTAAACACAATTTTTTAAGCCAATGGAGATAAGGACACTTTCCTAGGAGTTTGAGTGTTAAAAAGCATAAGGTGAAGAGGAATTATTTTTCATTAGTGGAGGAAGTGCAAACAGCACAGCCACTAGCAAAGATAGTATTGTATGTAGTTTCTTACAAAATTAAACATATTCTTGCTCTATAGCATATGGATTATATTCACATCGAGCAATTTTTAAAAATTAAAAAATAAAGTAAAACAAGATCTGTCAAAATATTTTATAGCCAATAAATGATGCATAAATGAACCTTATTCTTTTTCCTTGCTGGAGGTAACTGTGGGCTTTTGTCAAAATTTACTTTTTAAATACTATAAGTAATCCTCATTTAGTCTTCCATTGTATCATTTCCTTGTCACATTTTTTTTTTTTTATTCCTCTTCTTGCTACTACTATTCCTACAGAAGAACAGGAAATTAATTTGGTTCTCTCTAATTCGTTCAAGTCTGTTACCCATAAAGCCATGTAATAAATCACAGAATCAAATATTTATTTGATTTTTTGTTTGTGTTTGGAGTTCATTTTTTAACAAAAATAACTTTTTTTCTTTTTAATTTCAATATTATAAATCACTATCAGTTGTAGAAAACTAAATTTGAGTTGCAAAGTTCAAACTCTAAAAATGAGTTTAAGATATTCAAATTTTGACTAAATTAAGCTAGCTCCTATAAATTTAATAGGCAAAAAGTGATTAGGCCATAACCAGAAAGACCATCATTATACTTACTTAGAATCTTTCCCAATGATCTAGAAGAGAGAATAAGCACCCCAGAAATTAAATGTAAAGTTCATAATAAATAGGCATATTAAATACACCAATAGAGATAGAAAAGATAATATTAATTCAACATAAGCCAAATATAAAAATATGCAAATAAAAATTAAATTGAGTTAAATAGTCATTTCTATAAATACCTAAGGAAACAATGTCTATCACTGCTTAGCCTTCAAAACAGGCTCACTTACCCTTTTTGCAAATATACTAGATTTAGAAAACCGTGATCATAAGCCGCAGACTCTCTAAGTTTTCACTTTCTGTTTGTAGCAGATGAGGAAATTTATGAATGAAGTCCTATTTGTTTTCACTTGTAATAGGTTTTTTTAATAAGCCACTGTTTTCAAATCAGAGTAGCTCCACAGTGATCAGAAATTCTTTTCTGTCTTCTGTCTTTTTTCCTTTGTGTGTCAGTGACTCTGTGAGTAGGCAGGGACATTCTTTTTGTTTGATTTGTATTTTCTTGTCTCTCAGGAAATGTGTGAATCCCTATTATATTCTCTTCCTGGGAGAAGTAAGACCAACCATGAAAGAAGGGGAAGATGCATAAATGGATCCAGTAAATAAGAACATGTGGCCAAGTGTAGGGTGAAAAACATGTGAAATGTATTGGGTCACATATTACATCTATTTTAATGCAAGGGAAATGTAGTGACCCTTTCAATATTTCCTGAGACAATGCTTTGGTCACATGAGCTTTATTCATTCTTATTAATATCAGTATTATTTATAGGAGTTGAAGTCAGCATAATTAGAGTTGACGATGTGTAAGTTCCTGATGTTCAGGAAAGAATGATTCACCTGAGTGTTAAAATTTGTGTGAAAAAAAGATCATCACACTTTCCCATAGATATTCAAGTTCCTGATTATAAGTAAGATTGTCCTTTATTATTAATGCCTATCCATCCAAGTTGTTACTAGTGTTAACAACTAGTTGTAATCTATATAAATGGAACTCTAGCATTATAGAATGGTGAAGGTTTTTGCTTTTTTCTGTTTTTGGTATTTTTTTTTCTGTTTTTTTTTTTGTTTGTTTGTTTGTTTGCTAAGCTCTGACATTGCATCATTTTTAGAATGGCAAAGTTCACAAGATTGAGAACAAATAGAGAGCAAAATAATCTTTTGAAAAAAATGGTAGCTGTGTCATCCCAGAGGCAATTAAATCTGATGAACAAATCACCGTCAAGTACATGATACACTGGGGATGGATCTAATCTTAACAGGGGATTCAAAGCCTTCATTAGATGACAATAATTTGATTATTTTCTTTAAAGAGCTGGCTCTTAAATTTATTCCGAGGTCTGTGTTAGATATTGATACTTAAAAAATTTACTTATCAACTGAAACTATTAATGCAGTAAGAGGGATAAATATGTGAACCAAATCTTGTTTATCTTCAAATCAATTCTTTCTTTTATCTGTATTTGATTGGAATTATCTTTCTCAAACTTTTCTGAGTTATATTTATTTGTATACATTGTTTTTACAAAGAAAATGTGATTTACACTTAGGGGAAAATCTTTGAAAACACACATAAAATCATTTAAATATATCTTTAAAAATACTATATATTTCTTAAGTAGGCCTGTCTTGGAAAAATAATGAATTTAAAAATACCTGTGATTTTGTGCTCTGTTTTGAATAGTTTTACATGTTGTTCCAGAGGTTTGTATTTTTATCCCTGAGTGAATATCTGAGTGTGTTTATGCAGTTTCAAAGCCCAAATCCAGTTTTCATCAAAGACTAAAATCCAAACCTGAGTGGAAAATTTCATCTTGTCAGTTTCTCACATAATTTGTATTTAGTTTACCCAGCAGGTTTAAAGTATCACAAGAAATCAAGACAATAATTCCTGAAAAAAATGCAATACGTTTTACTCTGTCCTCAAAAAGTGACTTTATTTACTATAGTGTTTGGTAAGCCCCATTTCCTAAATTTTTCTCTCTTATGGTAACTTGGGAACAAATATAAAGCCAACCACATAAAAACAAAGAAACTTATATTTATATATTCAAGGATCTTTGAAACTGGAACTTCATTTTAGCAGAGATATTGACCAATATTAAATAAAATGGAGATTCTATTCAAGTGAGTTTAATTACAATCTCACAAATGGACCTTGGATAAAGTATTGAATATCATTTCAAATACAATTTTTATTAGGCTACAGCAACAGAAATAGGAATATAATGTGAACCACATATCTAGTTTTAAACTTTCTAGCAGCTATACCCAAAAGTAACAAAAAATGAAATTATTTTAAAATTTAAATCAATATACCCAAAATATCAATAGTACCATTCAAAATGTAAACAATGTTAAAAACTCTTGACAAAATAATTTTTATATCAAGTCTTTGGAATCTATTGAACAGTGGAGGATTAGAGTTTAAAAAAATATATTTGTGTTTGCTCAGTTTTTTTTTGTTTGTTTTTATTCCAGTTTTATTGAGATATAGTTGATGTACAGCACTGTAAGTTTAAGGTGTAGAGTATAATGATTTGACTTCCATTCATCATGAAATGATTATCACAATAAGTTTAGTGAGCATCCTTCATCTCATATAGATACAGAAGAAAAAGCTTTTCCCTTGTGATGAGCACTCTTATTTACTCTCTTATCTTTTATATATAAAATTCAGCTCTGTTTAGTTGTATTAATGATGTTGAATATTATACCTTTAGTATTTCTTTATCTTATAACTTATTTATCTTGTACCTTTTGACTACTTTCATCAAAAATATGCCCAAAACTACATAGTCAGAGTTCTTTTCACTGTGTCACTGATTCTGTTTATAAATTGGTTGCGTGACTATTTTCTGAAGATTAAAAAAAAATTTAGAAACCATTCATGTAAGAGCAGAAAAAAAATCAATCAAAGCTCATTTCTCACTGCTGTTCCTTAACCATTGGCTTTCTTCCTTGGCTTGCATCGTGTCTCTGAGAAACCTTTAGGAAATACAGTGTAAACTCTCTCTTTTCCTTTGATAGAGGATTAGAATGTTTGAAAAGATAAATAATTTAACTTTTTAATAATCATATTTTCCTAAAAAGTTGATTGCTTTCCATAGTGATACTCTAGGAAGTGGAGGCAAGGAGCTTGCTGTCCTAACCAAGTCTTTCAGAACCACACTGGGACTTTTGAAAGTACGTATTACCATGTGCTCCTAATATTTTAAGAAGCACTTGAGGCCCAGAAGTTGTTTAGAAGTAGACATTCCACTGGGGTTTAATTTGGGGGCTCTATCATTAAGAAAGCATGATAAGAAGAAATAATTTAGATACAAATAAAACATTTTTTGTGCATTTTTGATAGGGTGGAAATATGTAGTACATAGAAAATCTTATGAACAATTATTTTGTTCCTCCCTATCTACCAAAATCCCCTCTTCTCCCCCAAATCCTCTCTCCTCAAATTTGGAAATATCAAGAGCTGGGCTTACAGATTTCACAAATCCATGATTTTTTTTTTTTTTCTTTTCCTTATATATCCTCCTGCTCAATTTTGGTAGATCCCAGATAAGAGAAGACCAATATCTTATGTCTCCCATTCTCATTTTCTCTTTCATTTCTTCAAATTCACTTTTAGTTCTATGCTTCCCTTTGCTTCTTCAGCTGAAGAATGCAATCCACTTCTACCTGCAGGTATTTCCTAGATGGGGGAGGAGGGGTTTCTTTAAAACTTGGGTCTAGAAAATGCGTGATATCTTAAGGAATGGACACTTTACAATGGCATTTAATTCACTCCTCTTACTGTATATGAGGTCATCACCCTCCTTATTGTAGTCTCTGAATCATTTAAGAAAATAGTGTCTTAATGACCAAGGCAGTCTCCCTTATGAACCACACTGTTATACTGGGGGGCATGTTAGGAACTCCTGTCTTAAACTTACCCTGACTCTGAGCTCTCCTGACCAAATTCAGGGATCTCCTTTCATCTGCTTGCATGACTGTTTTAACTCAAGTGTTGATTCAAGGGAAGGAGCCATAGTAGCACCAATCTAACTGATCAGCTCTTCTGAATGTCTTAGATAGCTACACCATTAGCTGACTTTATTCCTGATGGTAAATTAAGCTTTCTCTCCTATGCCCAAATCATACCCAACAACAGCAAGAATTATTCACTACATAATTTATATTAACACTATTCAAGTTCAGCTGGTATAATTTCTGGTCTTCCAAAAGTGCCCTACAACCCTGGTGGCAGGTTGTGATGGTTTCATTTAATGAAAAATACAAAGGCAGAGTTCTTTTCACTGTTTCACTAATGCTCTTTATAAATTGGTCACATGGCTCTCAATTTTTTTTAAGACAAAAAAGTATAGAAACCATTCTTTCAAGACAGAAAAAAAATTTCTAAATCAAATCTTATTTCCTACTACCATTGCTTAAACATTTTCTCTTATTTCTTTGTTGCCATAAGCAAACATATTCCCTTCCCTGAGAAGCCTTCTGGGAAATACAGCATAAGCTTTCTCTTTTCTTGTGTGTCTTTTTTTTTTTTTTCTCCCTCATAGGAAACACTCACTGGAGAGCTAATCTTTCCCTTCCCTTCTCTTTCCGCTTTTGGCCCCAGGTGGTGGTGATGGGGTAAAACTTGAGTGAATTCAGCACAGTCATTTTGCTCTCATTTTTATATAATATACCTAAAGCCAGAAGAGTTGATTCAAGAAACTTCCAAACTCCTTAATGAAGACTCCTCACACTCTTACTAAAAAGGACCTAAATGAGTTTTCATTCCTTGTACATTTTTAGAGATGTATTCCTGTTATGGTTTAAATTGTGTCTTCACAACATTCATGTAAGTCCTAATCCCCAGTTCCCCACGGGGTGACCTTGTTTGGAATACAGTAGTTGAATTACATAACAGAGTAGTTGAATTAGTAATTAGCTAACTCAAGATTCAGTCATATAGCAGTAGGAGAGGAGGGGGAGAAGGAGACTCAAAAGGAAAGGGATATATTTATAATTATGCTTGATTAATATTGCTGTAGGGCAGAAACCAGCACATTGTGAAGCAATTTTCCTCCATTAAAAAATAAATATTAAAAGTGATGTTACGGTTTTTAAAAAAATGAAATGTTACAGATACAAATAAAACCTATGACCATCATTTTTTTTTCCTCTTGAAAAGTAACCATAATCTTAAAGTCACTATATATCATTTAGTTTTATTTGTAAGTTAATAAAACAATCATCAAATAAATATTTACTGTTTTGCCATGTGCCAGAAATTATTCTAAGTATTTTATATCATTATTTAAGTTCATTAAACTAGCAGCTGTAGTATTCTCCTCTTAACATATTAGGAACTAGATCTTAACAAGTAAGGAGCCCTTTGAAGTCACACAGCCAGTAAGACGTGTGTGACTGGAATTTGAGCAGTCTGGCATTTTGGTTCCAGAGATTACACATTTAATTGTTCCCTTACATAGTCTGGGCACATAGTACATATGTATGTGCTTGTGCTTAGTTGATCAGTCATGTCCAAATCTTTACAACTATATGGACTGTAACCTGCCAGGCTCCTCTGTCCATGGAATTCTCCAGCAAGATTGGAGTAGGTCGCCATTTCCTTCTCCAACATTTTTCTGTATCTGTAAATCATTTATGATACTATCTTATGTTTGAAATGTTTATATAAATGATAATACCCTGCAGGAATTCTCATCAACTTGCTTTACATTTAACATTAATTTGGAGATTTATCTATTTATATGAATAGGTTTACCTCTTTATATTAATAGGTCTATTTTATCTATTTCCTAACAAGACCATCAATATTTCTGAGTGTTGTAGAAGATTTCTATACCTTGAAACAATGTTCCATATGATTTAGATTGGGTAAGTAAAAGGAAAATATGAAAAAAATAAGAGAGATCTTACCGGATATCAGATTAATTCTTAGAACAGTAGGAAAGTGTCACACATAAGATATGAGAATGTGGACATTTTTCTATTAAAACTGACCATACCTACATATGTATATCTTGGAAAGTCTTTGCATGTTCTCAGGTACATGAAAAATATATTGAAGAACTCTGTTTTAGATGATCAGTCTTTAGACTTCAGTATGGTTCAGCAAAATGATAATGATAATCTATTTGTAAAACTTCAACCAGGTGCATAAAGATATTTATAGTAATGGCTTGTCATGAAGACTGTTTTTCAAAGTACTCATGAATTTGGATTTAATTATCTGACCAATGAATAAGCAAATTCAATTTATTTTTTTGTTTTCTTCCATTCATTTTGATTCATTATTTACCAATCACATTGTGTGGTGTATAGTTAAAAATATATGCAAAATCATAGTTTACACAGAGGATGCTTTTGGAGAAAAAAGAAAGCAGAGGAAATAGCAGCATTTCGAAGATTAGTATAGTCACTCAGGCAAAGAAAGATTAGACATGCGCATATGGACAATTGATATTTGAAACTGGAAGGTCTGAAAAATGTTTAAAAATAAAAATCAACAAGAGTGTCAAGTTGTTTGTGGTAAGAGTGCAGAAAAGAGTCATTAATGACTCTTAACCTTGCCAAAGAAATGTTATCTGTGAGTCAGTGTCAATAATTCTTTAATAATGAATTGTGGGAGTTTCAAAGAGAGAAATTAGTAGAAGATTCATTATAATGAAATTGACTTTAAGATGGATAAGTATTTTTTTTGTACTCAAGAATATTGCTTATCCTAGTTTCCTTATCAACAGGAATCATGTATTACTTCTTATGATGAATAGTATCCATTGTATGCTGCTGCTGCTGCTAAGTCACTTCAGTCGTGTCCGACTCTGTGCGATCCCATAGTCGGCAGCCCACCAGGATTCTCCATCCCTGGGATTCTCCAGGCAAGAACACTGGAGTGGGTTGCCATTTCCTTCTCCATCCATTGTATAGAGCTCAGTAAATATGAAAAATACACAAAAGGAAGCAAAATATGCCAGTATGCCTTAAAAAAACCTGCGATGCAGGCATATGGCTGTATAAGACATTAGAATCACACTGTGAACATATTATTTTAACATTTAATATTATAAACAATATTTTAACTATAAATTATTATTTAATATTATAAGCAGTAATGTATTTTAATATTATAAGCCTATTATAAGTGGATTATTTTAATGTGCTTAACAATCAAATTACTTGCCAATCTACAATTACTACACATATACAGAATTCCAATTTTGATTTGCTTTCATAAATAGTACCAGGAGGAAGAATAAATAGCATTTTACATACACATACACATACACACACACACAAGAAAAATATAGTAGAATCAGTGAAAAAACATAAGAAAGGCACAGAGAAATAATAAAGACTTAAAACACATTAAACACTATAATTTTCCTTGAGCACAGAGACTTTGAAAGCTAAGAGAAGTTAAGGCTGGGAAAAAAAGCTGACATATCATGATGACAGATGATGGAATTTGTTCCTCACTTGGTTATAAATATGAAACCAATGCAGTTGCTAAAATATAACTGAGTAAAATGAGTGTTTCCCTTGGAGGATTATGTAAAATGAATACGAGTGGATAAAGGCTGAAAAAAGGAGGCCAGTTAGAACACTGAATAATCAAGGAAACAGGCATGAAAGCTTGAACTAGAGTGTTCTTTTTGAAGGAAGAGAGAAAGAACTGGAAGTGATTTGCCTCGGTAAAAGAAAATGATAATTATTAGATGGATATAAGCAAGAAGGGAATGCTAGGAATCAATGTTTCAAGCCTGGGAAATGGTGAATTTTGCTGTTTCTGGAGAAGAATCATATTTCATGGGATAAGATCATGTGTTCAGTTTGGATTGCAAGTTTCTGCTGCCAATGAGCAAACAATAGACAGACTCTAAACCTGAAGGACTATGAGATGAGCACAGAACATCATTAGAGATAAAAATAGAGACTCGTATAAAAGGAGGAAGTGACAGGAGAAAAACTATTAAAAATTCCAACATATGGAGGCTGAACAACACGCTGCTGAATAACCAACAAATCACAAACGAAATAAAAAAAGAAATCAAAATATGCATAGAAATAAATGAAAATGAAAACACAACAACCCAAAACCTATGGGACACTGTAAAAGCAGTGCTAAGGGAAAGGTTCATAGCGATATAGGCTTACCTCAAGAAACAAGAAAAAAGCTAAATAAATAACCTAACTCTACAACTAAAGCAACTAGAAAAGGAAGAAATGAAGAACCCCAAGGTTAGTAGAAGGAAAGAAATCTTAAAAATTAGGGCAG
The DNA here is from genome assembly GCF_000754665.1 of Bison bison bison. Lineage (NCBI taxonomy): Eukaryota > Metazoa > Chordata > Mammalia > Artiodactyla > Bovidae > Bison > Bison bison. The sequence goes on from NW_011494728.1 coordinate 1,295,238, forward strand.
AAATAAATGCAAAAGAAACAGACTATAGCAAAAATCAACAAAGCCAAAAGCTGGTTCTTTGAGAAGATAAATAAAATTGATAAACCATTAGCCAGACTCATTAAGAAACAAAGGGAGAAAAATCAAATCAACAAAACTAGAAATGAAAATGGAGAGATCACTCCAGACAACACAGAAATACCAAGGATCATAAGAGACTATTATCAGCAACTATATGCAAATAAAATGGACAACTTGGAAGAAATGGACAAATTCTTAGAAAAGTAAAACTTCCCAAAACTATACCAGGAAGAAATAGAAAATCTTAACAGACCCATCACAAGCATGGAAATTGAAACTGTAATCAGAAATCTTCCAACAAACAAAAGCCCAGGTCCAGACGGCTTCATAGCTGAATTCTACCAAAAATTTAGCGAAGAACTAACACCTATCCTACTCAAACTCTTCCAGAAAATTGTGGAGGAAGGTAAACTTCCAAACTCATTCTATGAGACCACCATCACCCTAATACCAAAACCTGACAAAGATGCTACAAAAAAAGAAAACTACAGGCCAATATCACTGATGAACATAGATGCAAAAATCCTTAACAAAATCCTAGCAAACAGAATCCAACAACATATTAAAAAGATCATACATCATGACCAAGTGGGCTTTATCCCAGGGATGCAAGGATTCTTCAATAACTGCAAATCAATCAATGTAATACACCACATTAACAAATTGAAAAATAAAAACCATATGATTATCTCAATAGATGCAGAGAAAGCCTGCGAAAAATTTAACATCCATTTATGATAAAAACACTCCAGAAACCAGGAATAGAAGGAACATACCTCAACATAATAAAAACTATATATGACAAACCCACAGCAAACATTATCCTCAGTGGTTAAAAATTGAAAGCATTCCCCCTAAAGTCAGGAACAAGACAAGGGTGCCCACTCTCACCACTACTATTCAACATAGTTTTGGAAGTTTTGGCCACAGCAATCAGAGCAGAAAAAAGAAATAAAAGGAATCCAGATTGGAAAAGATGAAGTAAAACTCTCACTGTTTGCAGATGACACGATCCTCTATAAATAAAACCCTAAAGACTCCACCAGAAAATTACTAGAGCTAATCAATGAATATAGTAACTTTGCAGGATATAAAATCAACACACAGAAATCCCTTGCATTCCTATAAACTAACAATGAAAAAGCAGAAAGAGAAAATAAGGAAACAATTCCATTCACCATTGCAATGAAAAGAATGAAATACTTAAGAATATATCTACCTAAAGAAACAAAAGGCCTATATATAGAAAACTATAAAACACTGGTGAAAGAAATCAAGGAAGACAGAAATAGATGGAGAAATATACTGTGTTCATGAATTGGAAGAATCAATAGAATGAAAATGAGTATACTGCCCAAAGCAATCTATTGATGCAATGCAATCCCTATCAAGCTGCCAACTGTATTTTTCAGAGAACTAGAACAAATAATTTCACAATTTGTATGGAAATACAAAAAACCTCAAATAGCCAAAGCAATCTTGAGAAACAAGAATGGAACTGGAGGAATCAACCTGCCTGACTTCAGGCTCTACTACAAAGCTACAGTCATCAAGACAGTATGGTATTGGCACAAAGACAGAAATATAGATAAATGGAAAAAAATTGAAAGCCCAGACATAAATCCACATACCTATGGACACCTTATCTTTGACAAAGGAGGCAAGAATATACAATGGAGAAAAGACAATCTCTTTAACAAGTGATGCTGGGAAAACTGGTCATAACAAGTGGTGCTGGGAAAACTGGTCAACCACTTGTAAAAGAATGAAACTAGACCACTTTTAACACCTTAAAAAAAATAAACTCAAAATGGATTAAAGATCTAAATGTAAGACCAGAAACTATAAAACTCCAAGAGGAGAACATAGGCAAAACACTCTCTAACATAAACCACAGCAGGATCCTCTATGACCCACCTCCCAGAATATTGGAAATAAAAGCAAAAATAAACAAATGGGACGTAATTAAAATTAAAAGTTTCTGCACAAAAAAGGAAACTATAATCAAAGTGAAAAGACAGCCTTCAGAATGGGAGAAAATAATAGCAAATGAAGCAATGGACCAAGAGTTAATCTCAAAAATATACAAGCATATCCTGCAGCTCAATTCCAGAAAAATAAACGACCCAATCAAAAAGTGGGTCAAATAACTAAACAGACATTTCTCCAAAGAAGACAAACAGATGGCTAACAAACACATGAAAAGATACTCAGCATCACTCATTATCAGAGAAATGCAAATAAAATCCACAATGAGGTACCATTTCACGCAAGTCAGAATGGCTGCTATCCTAAAGTCTACAAGCAATAATACTGGAGAGGGTGTGGAGGAAAGGGAACCCTCTTACACTATTGGTGGGAATGCAAACTAGTACAGCCACTATGGAGAACAGTGTGGAGTTTCCTTAAAAAACTGGAAATAGAACTGCCATCTGACCCAGCCATCCCACTGCTGGGCATACACACTGGGGAAACCAGAATTGAAAGAGACACATGTACCCCAATGTTCATCGCAGCACTCTTAATAATAGTCAGGACATGGAAGCAACCTAGATGTCCATTAGCAGATGAATGAATAAGAAAGCTGTGGTACATATACACAATGGAATATTACTCAACCATTAGAAAGAATACATTTGAATCAGTTCTAATGAGGTGGATGAAACTGGAGCCTATTATACAGAGTGAAGTAAGCCAGAAAGAAAAACACCAATACAGTAATATGAACGCATATATATGGAATTTAGAAAGATGGTAACGATAACCCTGTATGTGAGACAGCAAAAGAGACACAGATGTATAGAACAGTCTTTTGGACTCTGTGGGAGAGGGAAAGGGTGGGATGATTTGGGAGAATGGCATTGAAACATGTATAATATCATATGAAACAAATCGCTAGTCCAGGTTCGATGCAGGATACAGGATGCTTGGGGCTGGTGCACTGGGATGACCCAGAGGGATGGTATGGGGAGGGTGGTGGGAGGGGGGTTCAGGATGGGGAACACGTGTGCACCCATGGCAGATTCATGTTGATGTATGGCAAAACCAATACAATATTGTAAAGTAATTAGCCTCCAATTAAAATAAATGAATTAAAAAAATTATTCTTAAAAAATTCTACAGTCCAAATTTAATTGCTCTAATCACTTGTAAGATTTATTTTAATCATAATACTTTAATATTAGTATTTATTTAAATATTTGAACTGAGTTTAAACAAGGTAAGTACTGAAGAATACATTAATTTTTTTAAAAAAAGTTGTCTAACTACTAACCTGTAATTTGATTATCGGCTCTAGTCACCATTATTATTATGTTTGAACACAGAAGGCAATGGCAACCCATTCCAGCACTCTTGCCTGGAAAATCCCATGGACGGAGGAGCCTGGTGGGCTGCAGTCCATGGGGTTGCACAGAGTCGGACACGGCTGAAGCAACTTAGCAGCAACATGGAATATGTTTAAGCTGAATGGTAAAATTTTCTAGATCATAGGTCTTCTTAACAGACTAAAATACAGATTTAGTAATTAGGAAACTCTATTATTTAACAGATATAGTCACACTATGATATTAAATGTACCTTTAAAGTACAACCACTCTACAAATGGCTTGGAATTCTTGTAAAGTGAAACACACACTTACTAAAACACTCATAAATCTCATTTTTAGATATTTAACCAAGAGGAATGAAATTTATGTTCAAACAAAAATCTTCCCACAAATTTCAGAGTTGCTCAATTCGTTATCATCAAAACTGGAAAAATCCTTCAATGAGTAAATAAATAAACTGTGATAAATCCATGAAATGAAATATTTATTCAGCAATGAAAAGGAGCAAGCTACTGAAACATGCAACTGTGTGCACAAATCTCCACTACAATATGTTAAGTGAAAAGGCCAGATTTAAAAAGCTGCATTTACATTATTCCAATTATATGACATTCTTGAAAAGGAAAAAGAAAAGCTGTAGGAAGAGAGAATATATAAAAACAGATCAGTGGTTATTATGAGATGGAGGTGAGGATAATGGTTGAAACATAAAGAGGCAGAATGAAATATTTTGAAAAGGTAGAACAGTTCTGTATCTTAACTGTGGTGATAGCGACATTCAGAGTATGTTTTTCAAAATTCACAACACTGTACATCAAAACGAATGTTTACTCTATGGAAATTAGATTTTAAAAACCATTTTTCTCTAAAATTATCACATCAACTACTAAATGATCTACCATAAAGTACATATTTAAACACCTCTCTTTTAACAAGATCAATTTAATATGATAACAGATATGTAAAGATTTTATACCAGTGAATCCAAATTTGTGGTCATTATATCAAAGGTATGTAAACTATTGTTTAAGAAACCAAGGTTGCAACACAGCAGAAAGTAGAACCTTTGCAGTTAGAAGGAAATGAATCTAATACATAGTTCTGAAACATAGTTGCTATAAGTCGTCAAACAAAACATACTGCCTTTTGGGGACTTGCTTTCCTTGGAAATGGCATTAAAATGCTCACTTGCTTTGTTTATTAGAATAATTAAATGAGATAATGCTATCTTAGAACCTCAATAACAATTTTTTCCTTAAAATATTATTTCCTTCCTTTTCTTAAACAGTGTTTTCTGAAGCAATTTCAAAGTCCCAGGGGTTTCTAAGTTACTGGCAATTTTTGCATATGTTTTCAAAAAGGCCCAGAAATTTGGACTAAGACACACTATATATACCTAAAATGTACTAAATCACACAGTTGACTCAAATTAAATATAATTATTGACAAAATTCATTTTAGCTACTTGTATTGGTACTTTATCCTTTAAGACCAATATGATTAAGTAGGTTTTGACTTGAAGGTAATACTTATACAATATAAGCTCAGGAACAGAAATTTAAATTTATTCTTTAAGTGACTATACATAATCATAAACAGATTTCTTATCTCAACTTTTTTTTCTGAAACTGCATTATTTATTTTCAGTCACTTATTAAAAGGAAAAGGACCACTAAATTTGCTTAAATGTCTACATTATTATTATAAGAAATATATATGTTCATTAGGAAAAAATAATTAAATAATACTTAAAGCACTTCATCCAGGGAGTGAGAAATGTTCAAAAGAGGAAAGAAATGGTAGGAGAAAAAGTCAAGGAGCTATAAGAAAGACTCAAATCATTTTGGACATTGGTGGCCATTTTAATTAGTCTGTATCTCTTGGAGACACTGGAAGCCATTGAATTAGAGAAATTTCAACAAATGAGAGAGACTGTTTGTTTACTCATTTGTTTATTCTCACACCATATGCCACGTTACAAATAGATTATACAGGAAGAACAAAAATCAGAAAAGCAAGTTAGGAGACTGCCATCATAATTTGGGTGAGAGAAAGTGGAGTCTTGACCAGGAAGGCATACACAATCAATTAACCGATTACTGAGGGGAAAATTACATGGACTCAATAGGGAAAAGTTTTGCAGTGTTATATATGAATAAGTACTTACGTGAGAGAAAATGTAGGGAAAATGAAGAGAATAGAGAAATATAAGGATAAATGATAAAGATATTTTTTATCTCCCTATAAAGATAGGAGTCATTAAAATACTAAATGTTTGCATGTAGATAAGTAACAAAAAGGAAAAATAAGACAAGGGATACTAATGGTTCCTTGGTGACTCAGATGGTAAAGGCTCTGCCTGAAATGGGGAGATCTGAGTTCAATCCCTGCATTAGGAAGACTCCTGGAGAAGGGAATGACAATCCACTCCAGTATTCTTGTCTTGAAAATTCCATGGATAGTGGGGCCTGGAGAGCTACAGTCCATGGGGTCGCAAAGAGTCAGACTCGACTGAGCAACTAGCATATGCACACACAAGACATATTTTGCCATAAAGGAGAATTAAAAATATGCAGAACAAGCTTTACACCAGACAGCATTTCAGGAGATCTCCCTACCATAATTAAAACTGATGGACTCTCTTGTCCATAATCATGGTTCCAGTCATGTCCACCTATCTTTGTGGTCTGACTCCCATCAGTGTTGCCAGATTCATGAGCCATTAGGACAACCCAAAATGGGTTTGAGGATTATTCTGAGAATATAGAAAGTTGCCAGAAAGCAGTAGTGAAGTATGTTTTTCCCTGAAGGTTTCCAGAGTGAGTTTTGCAAAAACTTTTGAATCTCTGTGAAAATAAACTGAACGATGTTCTGTTCTGTTTCGAGTTTGAACCCCTTGAGACCTGTAGGAATCGCTAACAAGCTCTTACTGTCTCCATTGCCATATCATTTTTAGAAAGACCAGTTTGTTGCATCCCTGGGAAATGCACTGTACATAGATATCTCTGTTTTATGTTTCTTTTCTAATTTGTCTCAGCATAGCCTGAACTATTGAAGTGTTTTGGCCTTTATCTGGTAGAAATAGAAAAGTCAAGAAGCTCTGTATGTTTCATATTTGGTTTTATGAAGTTTTCTAGTGAAAAGTTAAGGCTATTTACAGCTGTTATACTATACAACTATTGTAGCTATTTATGGTTAATCTAGAGATTTTAACAAGTGGGTTATTTTGTATTTATAATATATCATAATTGTATGTAAAGTATCAGTTCAGTTCAGTTCAGTCACTCAGTCTTGTCCGATTCTTTGCAACCCCATGAATCGCAGCATGCCAGGCCTCCCTGTCCATCACCAACTCCCGGAGTTCACTCAAACTCACGTGCATCGAGTTGATGATACCATCCAGCCGTCTCATTCTCTGTCGTCCCCTCCTCCTCCTGCCCCCAATCCTTCCCAGCATCACAGTCTTTTCCAATGAGTCAACTCTTCGCATGAGGTAGCCAAAGTACTGGAGTTTCAGCTTTAGCATCATTCCTTCCAAAGAACACCCAGGACTCATCTCCTTCAGAATGGACTGGTTGCATCTCCTTGCAGTCCAAGGGACTCTCAAGAGTCTTCTCCAACACCACAGTTCAAAAGCATCAATTCTTCGGTGCTCAGCTTTCTTCACAGTCCAACTCTCACTTCCATACATGACTACTGGAAAAACCATAGCTTTGACTAGACAGACCTTTGTTGGCAAAGTAATGCCTCTGCTTTTGAATACACTGTCTAGGTTGGTCATAACTTTTCTTCCAAGGAACAAGCATCTTTTAATTTCATGGCTGCAATCACCATCTGCAGTGATTTTGGAGCCCAAAAAATAAAGTCTGACACTGTTTCCACCTGT
>NW_011494728.1:1302612-1302805 GCF_000754665.1 Bison bison bison
CTTTCACTTTCATCAAGAGGCTTTTTAGTTCCTCTTCACTTTCTGCCATAAGAGTGATGTCATCTGCATATCTGAAGTTATTGATACTTCTCCCGGCAATCTTGGTTCCAGCTTGTGCTTCTTCCAGCCCAGCATTTCTCATGATGTACTCTGCATATAAGTTAAATAAGCAGGGTGACAATATACAGCCTTG
>NW_011494728.1:1303356-1307472 GCF_000754665.1 Bison bison bison
AAAGCAGAAATAGATGCTTTTCTGGAACTCTCTTGCTTTTTCGATGATCCAGCAGATGTTGGCAATTTGATCTCTGGTTCCTCTGCCTTTTCTAAAACCAGGTTGAACATCAGGTATATCTCTGTTATTTCTATAACTTTTCTATTTCTTTTTAAACTCTTGGATAAAAAGTAAAATGTGATACCAAGTTGATGAATTTTTTAAAGTTAAAAATAATAGAGGTTTCTATATCAGAATATAAAGACATTTTAAGGAAGTGACCAGACAAAATTTTATAGCCTTAAAAATTTTTGTCAAAAAAATTAAAAATATAAATGAATGAAATTTCAAGCACGAAAAAAAAGATGGACAAAGAAAAACAAGTGGAATGAAATGAGAAAAGAGTTAAGAATGAAGATAAAGACAAAATTCAATGAAGTAGAGACTGGGAAATAGCTAATATATAAATACTGAAAATTATATTTTTGGGAAAATTCACAAAAAAGACAAATTACCATATAACTTAAGGGAAAAATAAACCACAAATAATAAAAATAATAAAGGAAAAAGGGCACAGATGTAGTCACTAAAATGGAATAACTTTTGTACATTTATTTCTGCAAAGAAAACCATGTCATCTGCAAAGACAACTTTAAGTTTTCCTTTCTAATTTGAATGCATTAATACCAAAAACCTTTTTAAATCAGTATACAGGGAGAGTTTCATCAATTTGATAAAATATCTACAAAAACTCTTACAGCTAATATAATTCTTAAGGGTGAGAAACTTGAAACTTTCCCACTAAGACCAGGTACAAGGCAAATATGTCCACCTTACCACTACTTTTCCACATATGGAAGTTCTAGGCAATACAATAAGAAAAGGAATTAAACTGTATTAAAATTATAAAGGAAAACTTAAAACTGTCTTTGTAGGTGATATGGTTTTCTTTGCAGAAATTCTGAAAAAAAAAAAAGAAAAGAAAAAAACCTAAGCAAAAAAGAAAAGACCTTCTGAATTATAGTAAGGTTTCAGTATACCAGATTAACATACAGAACTGTAAATGAAAAACTGGAATTTGAAATTAAAACTGTTTACCATAGTACACACAAAAAATGGGCTTCCCTGATGGCTCAGCAGGTAAAGAATCCACCTGCAATGCTGGAGACACAGAATTTATGGTTCAAACCCTGGGTCAGGAAGATCCTCAGAATGAGGAAAATGACAACCCACTCCATTATTCTTGCCTGAAAAATCCACTGGACAGAGGAGCCTGGCGGGCTACAATCCACAGGATCACAAAGAGTCAGACACGACTGAGCCACTAAGCACAAGCACACATAAAACGATATCCATGGGAATAAATCTGACAAAACGTGTATGATTTATAATGGGAAAATCAAGAAATTCTGATGAAGGAAATCAAAGAACAAAATAGAGATATGGTCCATATTCATATACATGAAAACTTAATGTCAAAATGTCAGTTCTTTGCAATGTGATCTATAGATTCAATTCAATTACAGTTATCCCAGCATAAAGTGATAGTATATGATGATTTAGCACTTTCATTTCAGTTCAGTTCAGTCACTCAGACTTGTCCGACTCTTTGCAACCCCATGAATTGCAGCACGCGAGGCCTCCCTGTCCATCACCAACTCCTGGAGTTCACTCAGACCCACGTCCATTGAGTCGGTGATGCCATCCAGCCATCTCATCTTCCCCTTCTCCTCCTGCCCCCAATCCCTCCCAGAATCACAGTCTTTTCCAATGAGTCAACTCTTCGCATGAGGTAGCCAAAGTACTGGAGTTTCAGCTTTAGCATCATTCCTTCCAAAGAACACCCAGGACTCATCTCCTTCAGAATGGACTGGTTGCATCTCCTTGCAGTCCAAGGGACTCTCAAGAGTCTTCTCCAACACCACAGTTCAAAAGCATCAATTCTTCGGTGCTCAGCTTTCTTCACAGTCCAACTTTCACATCCATACATGACTACTGGAAAAACCATAGCCTTGACTAGACGGACCTTTGTTGGCAAAGTAATGCCTCTGCTTTTGAATACACTGTCTAGGTTGGTCATAACTTTCCTTCCAAGGAGTAAACACAAGAGAAGACTGTGTACATGGACCATCTCCAGATGGTCAACATGAAAATCAGATTGATTATATTCTTTGCAGCCAAAGATGGAGAAGCTCTATACAGTCAGCAAAAATAAGACTGGGAGCTGACCGTGGCTCAGATCATGAACTCCTTATTGCCAAATTCAGACTTAAATTGAAGAAAGTAGGGAAAACCACTAGACCATTCAGGTATGACCTAAATCAAATCCCTTATGATTATACAGTGGAAGTGAGAAATAGATTTAAGGGCCTAGATCTGATAGATGGCCTGATGAACTATGGACTAAGATACATGACATTGTACAGGAGACAGGGATCAAAACCATCCCCATGCAAAAGAAATGCAAAAAAGCAAAATGGCTGTCTGGGGAGGCCTTACAAATAGCTGTGAAAAGAAGAGAAGCAAAAAGCAAAGGAGAAAAGGAAAGATATAAACATATGAATGCAGAGTTCCAAGACAAGAAAGATAAGAAAGCCTTCCTCAGCAGTCAATGCAAAGAAATAGAGGAAAACAACAGAATGGGAAAGACTAGAGACCTCTTCAAGAAAATTAGAGATATCAAGGGAACAGTTCATGCAAAGATGGGCTCAATAAGGGACAGAAATAGTATGGACCTAACAGAAGCAGAAGATATTACGAAGAGGTGGCAAGAATACACAGAAGAACTGTGCAAAAAAGATCTTCACGACCAATATAATCACGATTGTTTTTAACACTTTAAAGTTTGTAAATTTAAAATTTTATTTACTATATACTATAGAATGACATCATTGAGGGATGTCTTATGAATCTTGCTGCGTAATTGCATCTTGTTTTGCTGAAATGCTGCATAGTTAGTAAATCCTTCTTGTAAGGAATATGTACACAAATTTCGTTGCAGTGTTTCCTAAATTAGAGGTTTTTTTTTTAATTTAGAACTTTTAGTAAAATAATATCTCAAAATTGTTAATTTCATTTATTACAATATTGATGAGCATCGATACTCTTTACTTTCATTTTCTTTGGTACAATTATTTTTAAAATTTTATAATTATAGGTAAGCAAATTAGATGCCTAATTTCATTCATTTAAACTCAGTTGCATTTTTCTAGACAAATGAATTATTTAAACAAAGGTTATTCATAAAAAATGATCTTTAATACTATTAATATTTTAAATGCATTTAATTGTATTCCTTGTACATTTGTTGAGATTTTACCTCTTAGTTTTAGAACATAAAAATGTTTCTTGTCTTATCAAAGGGATGTATGTCACTTTGGGATCAGATACTTTACAGAATATGACACTTTAATGAGTATGACACAAGCCCTTACAAGACTGATTTTTAACAGATCAAGTTTAATAACAGAGACAGGTGCCATATGGTAAGGCTCCCTAGGAGAAATTAAAGTACACTGCTACTTTTATGATAATGATTTCTCATGCTCATTATTGTATGAAAGAAGAGAACATGAGAAATCATTATGAGCAAAGAAAAAAGCATGTTAGAGAACACTGTTAGACTTAATGAAACCTATAGTCTTCCACTTATCTAATTTAAGAATTTGTGGAAGGCTATGGCTAGAATATAGTAAAATAATATGCAATGTAAAGATCCTCTTGAACTTATACCTCTAGTGTTTCCAGCTCATTAATACTAGAATTATTTTATAATACAGAAGACCTTTGTCTAGCTTTCAATAACATTCAGTTCAATTCAGTCACTCAGTTGTGTCCGATTCTTTGCAACCCCATGAATGGCAGCACACCAGGCCTGCCTGTCCATCACCAACTCTCGGAGTCCACCCAAACCATGTCCACTGAGTCAGTGATGCCATCCAACCGTCTCATCCTCTGTCATCCCCTTCTCCTCCTGCCCTCAATCTTTCCCAGCATCAGGGTGTTTTCAAATGAGTCAGCTCTTAGCATCAGGTAGCCAAAATATTGAAGTTTCAGCTTCAGCATCAGTCCTCCAATGAACACCCAGGACTGATCTCCTTTAGGATGGACTGGTTGGCTCTCCTTGCAGTCCAAGGG
>NW_011494728.1:1308696-1311559 GCF_000754665.1 Bison bison bison
GCATGTGAAATGAGTGCAATTGTGCGGTAGTTTGAGCATTCTTTGGCATTGTCTTTCTTTTGGATTGGAATGAAAACTGACCTTTTCCAGCCCTGTGGCCACTGCTGAGTTTTCCAAATTTGCTGGCATATTGAGTGAAGCACTTTCACAGCATCATCTTTCAGGATTTGAAATAGCTCAACTGGAATTCCATCATGTCCACTAGTTTTGTTTGTAGTGATGGTTCCTAAGGCCCACTTGACTTCACATTCCAGGATTCAATAACATTGCCTGTCTCAATTGATATGAATCTCTTCCTCAGCCCTTCTTCTACCAGACTGTGTATCAAAACACTCCAACTGCTACTGCTAAGTCACTTCAGTCGTGTCCGACTCTGTGTGACCCCATAGATGGCAGGCCACCAGGGTCCCCCATCCCTGGGATTCTCCAGGCAAGAACATTGGAGTGGGATGCCATTTCCTTCTCCAGTGCATTAAAGTGAAAAGTGAAAGTGAAGTCGCTCAGTCATGTCCAACCCTCAGGGACCGCATGGACTGCAGCCCACCAGGCTTCTCCATCCATGGGAGTTTCCAGGCAAGAGTACTGGAGTGGGATGCCATTGCCTTCTCCAAAACACTCCAAACCTCCCTTCATTATCTGAATAGGTAATATCTCAAGTCTATGCGTTTTGCAGATTCTTCTTAGAATGTCTTTCCCATCTGGATTAGTTTTCCATTGCTGCTCTGACCAATGACTGCAAATTTGGTGACTTAATACAAATTATTGTTTATCATTCTGGAGAAGTTTAAAATGGTTCAGAAGGGCTGTGTTGCACTGGCATACCCTGAGAGTGCTGCTTCAGAATGGTCCTTTCTTTTTTCAATCTTTTGCCAAAAGAGTATCCTTCTCTTCACCCCACATCTTGGACATGAGCCTCTTGCCTGAGGGCTGAAAAGACTAGATTAGTAATGAAAAACTAAGCACCAACAAAATTGTCCCAACATGCCAGTCTATTATTTCAAAGGTGTGAATTCCGGAAGGAAAATGGGTCAAGCTTGAAGAAACTGTCCATGGGTCTTACTGCTAAAATTAGAACTTGGGAAAGTTGAAACATGTACCTGGGAAGGATAGTCAGCTGATCATGTGGCAGTTATCCCAGTGCTGCAAAGAACTGTTCATTAAGGATATATCATGGTGAAGCATCTATGACTGCCAGTGGGAGGCTAAGGCCTAGAATTCCCCACAGATCTCATAGCTGATAATGAAAGTCCAGAAGCACCTGCACTTTGAGAGCTTAAGGAAGAAACTAACAATAAAAGGTGATACTGACTATTCTCCAGCTGTAGGTATAGATCCAAGGTTTTCAATGGTACTATATACATTGTGACAATAACTATTAATGGGAAGGATGCTGAAAATGTAAAACTTAATCCAAAGCCAGGGAATGGAGAATTTGTGGAAGTAAATATTTTGCCAAAAAATAACCTCTTGAAGAGACCTGATGCTAAAGTGACTGAAAAACATGTGACAGTGGATGTCAGCGTCTTTCCTATGCTCTGGAGCTGAAACATGTAAACATGAAGCTGTTTGAAGTTCCCTTCCTGAAATTTTAAGTGCAAAGGGCAGTTTTTCTATATGAGTTTTTGTATAGATATGCTTTTGTATATGAGACCAACAGGCCTCATTTATTCAGACTTTGAATTCAGCTTAATGTTGGTTTGATATAATTTTCCATAAAATAAAAGCAACACAGAATGCAAAAGAAAGAAAGAAAGAAAAAATCCAAAGATCCTCAAGTAGAGTGGTAGCTGAAGCAATGACAGAACATAAATATTAGTCCCTGAGAAGATGCCAAAATAATGAGATCATGTTTGAGAAATTATTTGTTGAATCTGGTTCAATGCTAAGCTAGCACTGAAAACACAGAAAGAATGGGAAGGATGTTGGCTGTTAGTAGACAAGGAAGTGTATGCTTCTGGAGTGAAAAAGAAGGGACTGACAGATACTTGAGTCATTTAGAATTTCTGCCTAAAATAAAGTTGATAAAGAACAAGAACAGGGCTATATCTTCAGCTTCAGTGTAGGAAAGGTACCCAGAAATCTGGTCATAGAGAGAGAGACATTCTACAGGTTGAGAGAATGAAAGAGGTCACTAACATCTTCCAGGGTTATACAAGAGTAAACACATATTCCAAACATTGGCTTATGTATGAATGCTGGCAAAGCATTGATTGTCCTTGTTATAAGCAATGATCTAATAGAACATTTACCTGTAGCAGGAAGCCTTGAAGACAACTTAGACTTTTTTGAGAAAGACATCTTAATTCATGCAGCACTACTTGTGAATGACATATAAAACCTTTTTATATTAATGTGTTTATCCAACACAGTATCCCAGCCTATCAACTTTAGATAATGATTGACCATCGAATTCTAGTTTTGAACAATTAAATTTTACCTTCTAGGCACATTCATACTGTTCATACTGTTCATGGGGTTCTCTAGGCAAGAATACTGAAGTGGTTTGCCATTCCCTTCTCCAGTGGACCACATTCAGTCAGACCTCTCCACCATGACCCGTCCATCTTGGGTGGCCCCACACAGCATGGCTTACTTTCATTGAGTTAGACAAGTCTGTGGTCTATGTGATCAGATTGGCTAGTTTTCTGTGATTATGGTTTCAGTGTGTCTGCCCTCTGATGCCCTATCACAACACCTAAAGTCTTACTAGGTTTGAACAGTATGAAAAGGCAAAATGATAGGATACTGAAAGAGGAACTTCCCAGGTTGGTAAGTGCCCAATATGCTACTGGAGATCAATGGAGAAATAACTCCAGAAAGAATGAAGGGATGGAGCCAAAGCAAAAACAATACCCAGTTGTAG
>NW_011494728.1:1311868-1312217 GCF_000754665.1 Bison bison bison
GAGAGATAAGAAAGCCTTCCTCAGCAATCAATGCAAAGAAATAGAGGAAAACAATAGAATGGGAAAGAGTAGAGATCTCTTCAAGAAAATTAAAGATACCAAGGGAACATTTCATGCAAAGATGGGCTCTATTAAGGACAGAAATGGTATGGACCTAACAGAAGCAGAAGATATTAAGAAGAGGTGGCAGGAATACACAGAAGAACTGTACAAAAAATAGCTTCACGACCCAGATAATCACAATGCTGTGATCACTCATGTAGAGCCAGACATCCTGGAATGTGAAGTCAAGTGGGCCTTAGGAAACATCACTATGAACAAAGCTAGTGGAGGTGATGGAATTCCAGTT
>NW_011494728.1:1312317-1312738 GCF_000754665.1 Bison bison bison
GGCAAGCCATTCGATATCATGGTAATCCAAGCCTATGCCCCAACAAATAATGCTGAAGAAGCTGAAGTTGAACGGTTCTATGAATACCTACAAGACCTTTTAGACCTAACACCCAAAAAAGATGTCCTTTTCATTACAGAGGACTGGAATGCAAAAGTATGAAGTCAAGAAATACCTGGGGTAACAGGCAAATTTGGCCTTGGAGTATAGAATGACGCAGGGCAAACGCTAATAGAGTTTTGCCAAGAGAACACACTGGTCATAGCAAACACCCTCTTGCAACAACACAAGAGAATACTCTACACATGGACATCACCAGATGGTCAACACCAAAATCAGATTGATTATATTCTTTGCAGCCAAAGATGGAGAAGCTCTATACAGTCAGCAAAAGCAAGACCAGGAGCTGACTGTGGCTCAG
>NW_011494728.1:1313434-1315805 GCF_000754665.1 Bison bison bison
AGAAATATCAATAACCTCAGATATGCAGATGACATCACCCTTATGGCAGAAAGTGAACAGGAACTAAAGAGCCTCTTGTTGAAATTGAAAGAGGAGAGTGGAAAAGTTGGCTTAAAGCTCAGCATTCAGAAAACTAAGATCATGACATCTGGTCACATCACATATTGGCAAATAGATGGGGAAACAGTGCCAGATTTTATGTTTTGGGCCTCCAAAGTCACTGCAGATGGTGATTGCAGCCATGAAATTAAAAGACTCTTACTCCTTGGAACAGTCAAAACAGTGTCAGATTTTATTTTTGGGGGGCTCCAAAGTCACTGCAGATGGTGACTGCAGCCATGAAATTAAAAGATGCTTACTCCTTGGAAGGAAAGTTATGACCTACCTAGATAACATATTCAAAAGCACAGACGTTACTTTGCCAACAAACGTCCATCTAGTCAAAGCTATGGTTTTTCCAGCGGTCATGTATGGATGTGAGAGTTGCACTGTGAAGAAAGCTGAGCACCAAAGAATTGATGCTTTTGAACTGTGGTGTTGGAGAAGACTCTTGAGAGTCCCTTGGACTGCAAGGAGATCCAATTCAGTCCATTCTAAAAGAGATAAGTCCTGGGTGTTCTTTGGAAAGGTTGATGCTGAAGCCGAACCTCCAATACTTTGGCCACCTCATGTGAAGAGTTGACTCATTGGAAAAGGCCCTGATGCTGGGAGGGATTGGGGGCAGGAGCAGAAGGAGACCACAGAGGATGAAATGGCTGGATGGCATCACTGACTCAATGGACGTGAGTCTGAGTGAACTCTGGGAGTTGGTGATGGACAGGGAGGCCTGACGTGCTGCAATTCATGGGGTTGCAAAGAGTCGGACATGTCTGAGTGACTGAACTGAGGCACATTCAAAGTCTACTATAGTTAATGATTCCTAAATTGACTTTAAAGCAAGAGCAAGTTTCTACTGTTAATGAATTTCTAGTGGCAGATTCAGGCTCCTGTAGGGAGACTTAAATCAGTCAGGATTTCCTAGACAACAATCTGAAAATAGTTAAAAAGAAGGGCCTTATAAAGATTCTTCCTTGTGTCAAAGCAGGTACTTTACCACATTCAGTGCAAACACCAATTTGCACCTAAGACTACTTAACTGTGGTCATTTTTCATGCCCCAACATTATAGCTCTAGTAAGCCTCAGATATTTTTTTTTCCAAATAAAAAACAGAAGTAGCCTAGGTATGATTTCACTTTCTCTGGACACCAGGCCAGGATAATGAACAACATGGAAAGAATAAAACTCCTTAGGATCAAATGTTTTACTGTTTGTAGGGTAAAAGTGTTCACTTAAAATTTAATTGAATTACGTGTTTTGTCTAACCAAACTCAAATGGACTTCTGAAACAGAAGCAAAATAAGAGATTTTCTAGATTTCAGTCTTTCCTCACACACACCTAAAGTATCACTCCCATACAAAATGAATCTCCTGCGTTGTAATTCACCTATTTAAATTTGTGCCCTATTAATAGACTTCTGAGTAATATAAAGAGATTAATGATTTTACTTGGATAAAAAGATTATATACAAACTTAATACTATGTCTATGAACACACTTGAAGCCTATTCAAATACTAACTCTATGAACACACATAAATAAATTGCCCCTCTTTGACACGATTTGAGTACAGCACCAGAAGGATATAGGATCATGCATATCAAGAGTAGCTTTGCATATGAACCAAGAAATTACTACTTAATAAATTAGGCATACTCTAATTGCAATGTTAATAACATTACATCATATTTTTAAGTATGTAACTGTCCTTTCCTGTGACATTTACTTTGAAGGTAGTATTTCACTGAATCTATGATTCACCACTATTTTATAAGCCACTAAGAGCAAAGACATTATGAGGTTTTAAATGACACATTACTTATAATTTAAAATTCTATTTCCTATTTTTGAAAAAATTAATTTTGGTCATAAGGCATATAGATTATTTTATATAAAATAAAAGTAATTGCAGATTTAAAATGTACTATATATTACATATGTTAAAAGGAAATGGTATGTAAAATTAATTGGCTGTGGTATGCTTAAAAATTTTTAACCTTCTGAGATAAATCCATGGGAATAATTTTTCAGTTCTTAATAATCAATGTGTTTTTCCACATAATGTTATTTTCTCAAGGAAATTATTGGTTCAGTATTTCAAAGTTGTTGTTGTTGTTGTTGTTGTTTTAATGTTGCATCCATAAGAAAACTGTTAGATTTCTTAGAAATTAAAATACAGGTAGAGGAGGAAAAACCAATAGCAAATAATAAAGAGACTGATCGGAGAAGGCAATGGCATCCCACTCCAGTGCTCTTGCCTGGAGAATCCCAAGG
>NW_011494728.1:1315905-1316247 GCF_000754665.1 Bison bison bison
GCACTGATCTCACACGCTAGTGAAGTCATGCTCAAATCTCCAGCCAGGCTTCAGCAATAGGTGAACCGTGAACTTCCAGATGTTCAAGCTGGTTTTAGAAAAGGCAGAGGAACCAGAGATCAAATTGCCAACATCTGCTGGATCATCGAAAAAGCAAGAGAGTTCCAGAAAAGCATCTGCTTCTGTTTATTGACTATGCCAAAGCCTTTGTGAGGATCTCAATAAACTGTGAAAAATTCTGAAAGAGGTGGGAAACCAGACCACCTGACCTGCCTCTTGAGAAATCTATATGCAGGTCAGGAAGCAACAGTTAAAACTGGACATGGAACAACAGACTGGTTC
>NW_011494728.1:1317177-1318060 GCF_000754665.1 Bison bison bison
GAACCAGAGAATCCTTCCATAACTCAGGGCAACTTTACCAATATAAAAATATATTTGAGGAAAGTTAGGAAAAACAAGGGTAATTTTTTTTTAATCACATAATTCATCAAATAGAAGTGAACAAGAGGAGATAAAAGAGAAAGGAGACAGATGTAAGAAATTTGTATTAATAGAATAACACTTGCTAATTCTGAAGAAAGACCAATTATCAAATTAAAAGGCTCAATGAATACCAGGAAGAATGTGAAACTAATATACAGCAAAACACACCTTAATAAAATTTTAGTATCCATATTAAATTTTTAAAATAAAAATGGTCTATAAAGATTTAAAATTAAAAGTGTATCAGTTTTTTTTCATGCATCATTTCTAATAATTTTTTGGTAGAACTTTAGGATGTTCTATGCATAGTACTATGTCATCAGCAAATAGTGATAGCTTTACTTCTTCCTTTCCAGTTTAGATGCCTTTCATTCCTTTGTCTTGTCTAATTACTATGACTAAAACTTCCAATACTGTATTAAATAGAAATGGTGAGAGTGATCATCCTTACCTTGTTGTTGATTTTAGAGGAAAAGATTTCAGTTTTGCACCATTGAGTGAGATGTTGGCTGTGGATTTGACATCAGTTCAGTTCAGTTGCTCAGTCATGCCTGACTCTGTGACTCCATGGACTGCAGCATGCCAGGCTTCCCTGTCCATTACCAACTCCCAGAACTTGCTTAAACTCATGTCCATCAAGTTGGTGACACCATCAAACCATCTCATCCTCTGTCGTCCCCTTCTTCTCCCACCTTAAATCTTTCCCAGCATCAGGGTCTTTTCCAATGAGTCAGTTCTTAACATCAGGTGGCCAAAGTATTGGAGTTTCATATTCAGTATC
>NW_011494728.1:1318303-1319169 GCF_000754665.1 Bison bison bison
CAGTATTGCATAGGAACCTGGAATGTTAGGTCCATGAATCAAGGCAAATTGGAAGTGGTCAAACAAGAGATGGCAAGAGTGAATGTCGACATTCTAGGAATCAGTGAACTGAAATGGACTGGAATGGGTGAATTTAACTCAGATGACCATTATATCTACTACTGCGGGCAGGAATCCCTCAGAAGAAATGGAGTAGCCATCACGGTCAACAATAGAGTCTGAAATGCAGTACTTGGATGCAATCTCAAAAACAACAGAATGATCTCTGTTCATTTCCAAGGCAAAGCATTCAATATCACAGTAATCCAAGTCTATGCCCCAACCAGTAACGCTGAAGAAGCTGAAGTTGAACAGTTCTATGAAGTCCTACAAGATCTTTTAGAACTAACACCCCAAAAAAGATGTCCTTTTCATTATAGGGGACTGGAATGCAAAAGTAGGAAGTCAAGAAACACCTGGAGTAACAGGCAAATTTGGCCTTGGAATACCAAATGAAACAGGGCAAAGACTAATAGAGTTTTGCCAAGAAAATGCACTGGTCATAATAAACACCCTCTTCCAATAACACAAGAGAAGACTCTATACATGGACATCACCAGATGGTCAACACCGAAATCAGATTGATTATATTCTTTGCAGCCAAAGATGGAGAAGCGCTATACAGTCAGCAAAAACAAGACCAGGAGCTGACTGTGGCTCAGACCATGAACTCCTTATTGCCAAATTCAGACTTAAATTGAAGAAAGTAGGGAAAACCACTAGACCATTCAGGTATGACCTAAATCAAATCCCTTATGATTATACAGTGGAAGTGAGAAATAGATTTAAGGGCCTAGATCTGATAGATAGAGTGCCTAATGAAATAT
>NW_011494728.1:1319269-1320312 GCF_000754665.1 Bison bison bison
CAACTCTCACATCCATACATGACTACTGGGAAAACCATAGCTTTGACTAGATGGACCTTTGTTGGCAAAAGAATGTCTATGCTTTTTAATACTCTGTCTAGGTTGACATAGAGGGCCTTTATTACTGGGATTCCGTGGTAGCTGAATGGTAAAGGATCCACCTGAAGTACAGGAGGTGCAGGAGACAGGGGTTCGATTCCTGGGTTGGAAAGATCCTCTGAAGGAGGGCATGGCAACCCACCCCAGCATTCTTGCCTGGAAAATCTGATGGACTTCGGTATTTGGAGGAGACATGAGGGACAAGAGGAGCTTGGTGGGCTACAGTCCATAGGGTCACAAAGTGTCAGATATGACTGAAGCAACTGAGCACAGATGCATGCAAGCCTTTATTATGTTGAGATATATTCCCTATCTACCAACTATGTTGAAAGCTATCATCATGAATGAGTGTTAATTTTGTTAAAGGCATTTGTTTCACCTATCAAGATGGTCATGAGATTTTTATCCTTTGTCTTGTTAATGTGGTTTATCACATTGATTGCATCCCTGGAATAAATCTCACTTGATCATGGGGTATGATATTTTATTTTATATGTATATATATAAATACATATATATGCCGGGAGGACCAACCCCATGTCCAAGGAGCTGTGGCTGCGCGGGTGCAGGAGGGCCTAGAGGAGCTATCCCACGTTGAAGGTCAGGAAGGGCGGCGGTGAGGAGATACCCCTCGTCCAAGGTAAGGAGCAATGGCTGCACTTTGCTGGAGCAGCCGTGAGGAGATACCACACGCCCAAGGTAAGAGAAACCTGAGTAAGACGGTAGATGTTGCAAGAGGGCATCAGAGGGCAAACACACTGAAACCATACTCACAGAAAACTGATTAGTCTAATCACACTAGGACCACAGCCTTGTCTAACTCAGTGAACTAAGCCATGCCCGTGGGGCAACCTAAGACGGGCGGGTCATGGTGGTGAGATCTGGCAGAATGTGGTCCACTGGAGAAGGGAATGGCAAACCACTTCAGTATTCTTGCCTTGAGA
>NW_011494728.1:1320801-1320996 GCF_000754665.1 Bison bison bison
TCTGCTGGATTATAGAAAAAGCAAGAGAGTTCCAGAAAAGCATCTATTTCTGCTTTATTGAGTATTCAAAGCCTTTGACTGTGTGGATCACAATAAATTCTGAAAGAGATGGGAATACCAGACCATCCTGATCTGCCTCTTGAGAAATCTGCATGCAGGTCAGGAAGCAACAGTTAGAACTGGACATGGAACAAC
>NW_011494728.1:1321096-1321725 GCF_000754665.1 Bison bison bison
CTATCGCAGCACTGTTTATAATAGCCAGGACATGGAAGCAACCTAGATGTCCATCAGCAGATGAATGGATAAGAAAGCTATGGTACATATATACAATGGAGTATTATTCAGCCATTAAAAAGAATTCATTTGAATCAGTTCTAATGAAGTGGATGAAACTGGAGCCTATTATACAGAGTGAAGTAAGCCAGAAGGAAAAACACCAATACAGTATACTAACGCATATATATGGAATTTAGAAAGATGATAACAATAACCCTGTGTACGAGACAGCAAAAGAAACACTGATGTATGGAACAGTCTTATGGACTCTGTGGGAGAGGGAAAGGGTGGGAAGATTTGGGAGAATGGCATTGAAACATGTAAAATATCATGTATGAAACGAGATGCCAGTCCAGGTTCAATGCACGATAGTGGATGCTTGGGGCTAGTGCACTGGGACGACCTAGAAGAAAGCCTTCTTTAGTGATCAATGCAAAGAACTAGAGGAAAACAACAGATTGGGAAGGACTAGGGATCTCTTCAAGAAAATCAGAGATACCAAAGGAACATTTCATGCAAAGATGGGCTCGATAAAGGACAGAAATGGTATGGACCTAACAGAAGTAGAAGAAATTAAGAAGAGATGG
>NW_011494728.1:1321825-1322383 GCF_000754665.1 Bison bison bison
CCGAAAAAGCATCTATTTCTGCTTTATTGACTATGCCAAAGCCTTTAACTGTGTGGATCACAATAAACTGTGGACAATTCTGAAAGAGATGGGAATACCAGACCTCCTGATCTGCCTCTTGAAAAATCTGCACGCAGGTCAGGAAGCAACAGTTAGAACTGGACATGGAACAACAGACTGGTTCCAAATAGGAAAAGGAGTTCATCAAGGCTGTATATTGTCACCCTGTTTATTTAACTTATATGCAGAGTACATCATGAGAAACGCTGGACTGGAAGAAACACAAGCTGGAATCAAGATTGCCAGGAGAAATATCAATAACCTCAGATATGCAGATGACACCACCCTTATGGCAGTAAGTGAAGAGGAACTCAAAAGCCTCTTGATGAAAGTGAAAGAGGAGAGTGAATAAGTTGGCTTAAAGCTCAACATTCAGAAAACGAAGATCATGGCATCTGGTCCCATCACTTCATGGGAAATAGATGGGGAAACAGTGGAAACAGAGTCAGACTTTATTTTGGGGGGCTCCAAAATCAGTGCAGATGGTGACTGCAGCCA
>NW_011494728.1:1322483-1334058 GCF_000754665.1 Bison bison bison
TTGGGCAGCTCCAAAATCACTGCAGATGGTGACTGCAGCCATGAAATTAAAAGACGCTTACTCCTTGGAAGGAAAGTTATGACCAACCTAGATAGCATATTCAAAAGCAGAGATATTACTTTGCCAAGAAATGTTCGTCTAGTCAAGGCTATGGTTTTTTCTGTGGTCATGTCTGGATGTAAGAGTTGGACTGTGAAGAAGGCTGAGCACCGAAGAATTGATGCTTTTGAACTGTGGTGTTGGAGAAGACTCTTGAGAGTCCCTTGGACTGCAAGGAGATCCAACCAGTCCATTGTTAAAGGAGATGAGTCCTGGGTGTTCTTTGGAAGGAATGAAGCTAAATCTGAAACTCCAGTACTTTGGCCACCTCCTGTGAAGAGTTGACTCATTGGAAAAGACTCTGATGCTGGGAGGGATTGGGGGCAAGAGGAGAAGGGGACAACAGAGGATGAGGTGGCTGGATGGCATCATTGACTCGATGGACGTGAGTCTCAGTAAGCTCCGGGAGATGGTAATTGACAGGGAGGCCTGGCGTGCTGTGATTCATGGGGTCGCAGAGTCGGCCACGACTGAGCGACTGATTTGATCTGATCTGATATATATAAATATATAGCTGAATAATATTCTATTAAGTGTTAGTTGCTCAGTTGTGCCCAACTCTTTGTGACCACATGGACTGCAGCCCACCAGGCTTCTCTGTTGATGAGATTTTCCAAGCAAGGATACTGGGGTGGGTTGCCATTTCCTTCTCCAGGGGATCTTCCCAACCCAGGGATTGAACCCGTGTCTCCTGCACTGCAGGCAAATTCTTTACCAACTGAGCTACAAGGGAAGCTTAATATTCTATTACCTATAATTATATACATACATATATAAATGTAATATTGGTGGTAGTTTAGTCACTAGGCTGTGCCTGACTTTTGTGATCCCATGGACTGTAGCCTGCCAGGCTCCTCTGTCCATGGGATTCTCCAGCAAGAATACTGGAGTGGGTTGCCATTCCCTTCTCCAGGGGATATTCCCAACCCAAAGATCAAACCCAGATCTCCTGCATTACAGGCAGATTCTTTACCAACTGAGCTATGAGAGAAGCCCCAAATGGAATATTACTTAACCTAAAAAGGACAAATTTTGCTGTTTACAACAGCATGGATGGACCTGAAGGGTATAATATTTAGTAAATTAAGTCAGATAGAAAAAGAAAAACAGTGTATAAATATTTTCAGTTATGTGTAGAACCTAAAAATAAAACAAATATAACAAACTTAAGCAGACTAAGATACAGAGAACAAGCTAGTGGAATATTACTCAGCCATAAAAAGAGAAATAGAGTTGAATTTGGCATGCTAATATTTTATTGAGTAGTCTTGCTTCCGTATTCATCAGGATTATTGGCTTGTAATTTTCCTTTTCTTTTTTTTTAATTTTATTTTATTTTTAAACTTTACAATATTGTATTAATTCTGCCATATATCGAAATGAATCCGCCACAGGCATACATGTGTTCCCCATCCTGAACTTTTTCTCTTATTTTCATATTAGTTTAATGGCCTAATATGGCCTGATAAAGTAAAAATGGGAATGTTCCCTCTTAAAATTTTTGTAGTAGTTTGAGAAGGGTAGATATTAACTCTTCTTTATGTGCTTGGTACAATCCCCCTGTGAAGCCATCCATTCTTAACTTCTGTTTATTGGTAGCTGATTTGACTTCAATTACAAATTTTATTTCAGTACTAGTATTTTGTCTATTCAGATTATATACCTCATCCTGATTCAGTCTTGGAAAATTATATATTTCTAGGAATGTATCCATTTCTTCTAAGACTGTCCAATTTTTTTCCATAAGTGTGCTCATAATATTAATTTTTTATTGAACTTTCTTATTTTGTTTTGGAATATAGGTGATTAACAATGCTGTGATGGTTTCAGGTGGACAGCAAAGGGACTTAGCCACATATACATGTACCCATTCTCCCTCAGACTCCCCTCCCATCCGGGCTGCCATATAACATTGAGCAGAATTCCCTGAGCTATACAATATATCCTTGTTGGTTATCCTCTTTTTTCTATTGTTTTCCTTCCTACAATTTCCTATTTCTTGTTACAGCCCTTTCTCTTTCACTTAAAGAAGAAACTTTGACACTACTTGTAAGGTCAGTTTAGTATAAATGAACTCTTGTCTAAGAAGCATTTTATCTTTTCTTCAATTCTGAATGATAACCTTTTAGGGTAAAGTATCCTAGACAGTATGTTTTTTTTTTTTTTCTTTCACCATATGAAATATATTATTCTACTCCCTTCTGACATGCAAAGTTTCTGATGAAAAATCAGCTCATAGGCTTATTGGGGTTCCTTCCTATGTGGCTTTTTCTTTTTGCTGCATTTAGGATTCTTTCTTTAACTTATGCCATTTTAATCATAATAAGTCTTGATGTGGGTCTCTTATGTCAAACTCTATGTTCTTCCTGTACCTGAGTATCTGTTTTGTGTCTTCATGTTTGGGAATTTTATAACCATAATCTTATCAAATCATTTTCAACTTCTTTCTCTCTTCTCCTTCTGAAACGCCTATAATGCAAATGTGAATGTGTTTGACATTGTTCTGGAGTCCCCTAAACTACTCTTAATTTTTAAACTTTGTTTTTCCTTTTGCTGTTTTGATTGAGTATTTTTTTTTTTTTCTTTTTGAGGTTTTACTAAGAAATCTTTGCCGTAGCTGAGGAAAAAATATTTTTTTATATTTTCTTGGAAAAGATATATAGTTTTACGTCCATGCTTAGATTTATTTTCCATTTTGTGTGATATAAGAAATTTATCAAAGTTCACTTTTTTAATATGTTGTCAAGATGTTCCAGCACAATTTCTGGAAAAGGCTATACTTTTCACATGCAGTTTATTTCACAAATTCTCTGAAAATCAATTGACAGTATATGTAGGGGATCTTTCTGGGCTGTAATTTCTCTTCCATTGATTGTTGTGCCCTTCCTTTTGTCGATATCCCATTAACTTGTTTATGGTAGCTTATGGCGAGCCTTGAAATTAAATAATGAGAATCCTCTAAATGTTTTCTTCTATTTCAAAACTACATTGACACATTTAGTTTCTCTCCCTTTCCTTGTAAAGATTGGAATCAATTTGCATGTCACATACACAAAAAAGCCTCTGTGATTTTCATTGAAACTGAGTGAAATTGATGGACTGATTTTGGGGAAATTGGCATTTGCATTGAGGATTTAATCCACATGTAGGATGTATCTCTCTATGTACATTTTTCCTTTGAATCTTGTCATCAATGGTTTATTTATTTTTTCATACTCAGATTACATATTTTGTTAAGTGTACATCTAAGTATTTCATGTTTCCTGATGCCATATTTCTTGATTTTTCTTTTGATATCTATAAGACCTTTAGAAGTCCCCTCTACCTTTTAATTCCTGATATTGTAATTTGTGTCTTCTCTCTGTTTTCCTTAATCAGTCTGATATTTCTGATTTTCTTAACGAACCAGGATTTTGTTTCATTGTGTTAACCATGGTGTTTGTTTCTGTTTGTTTTCTTCCTTTTTTCTGTCTTTTTAAAAATTATTTACCTAGAGGATAATCACTTTACAATATTGTGATGGTTTTGCCATACATCAACATGTATCAGCATTCTTTCTAATCATCCCACCCTCTTCTCCCACTATGTCCAAAATGTTCTTCGTCATGTCTTTGCTGCCCTGCAAGTAGGATTGTTAGTACCATCTTTCTAGATCCCATAAATATGTGTTAATATACAATGTTTATCTTTCTCTTTCTGACTTACTTCACTCTGTAAAACAGGCTCTGGATTCATCCACCTCCTTAGAACTGACTCAAATACATTCCTTACAACTGAGTAATATTTGTTGTGTAAATGTATTACTACTTCCTTATCCATTCGTCTGTCAGTGGACAACTAGGCTGCTTCCATGTCCCAACTATAGTAAATAGTGCTGCAATGAACATTGGGGTGCATGTGTTGTTTCCCAATCTGGGTTCCTCAGGATATATGCCCAGTAGTGGGATTACTGGCTCAAATGGTAGTTTTATTTTTAGTTTTTTAAGAACTCTCCATACTGTTCTCTATAGTGGCTATATCAGATTGCATTCCTCTGCAATTTTCTGGAAACGTTTGAGCAGGATAGGTGTTAGCTCATCTCTAAACTTTTGGTTGAATTCACTTGTGAAGCCATATGGCCCTGGGCTTTTGTTTGTCGGAAGATTTTTGGTTACATTTCTGATTTCCATTCTTGTGATTGGTCTGTTCACATTTTGTATTTCCTTCTGATTCAGTTTTGGAAGGTTATACTTTTCTAAGAATTTCATCCATTATTCCAAGTCATCGGTTTTATAGGTATACAGTTTCCCAGAGTAGTCGCTTATGATCCTTTGCATTTCTGTGTTGTCTTTTGTAACTTCTCTTTTTTTATTTATAATTTTATTGCTTATTTTGGAAGCCAGAATACTGGAGGATTTATCTCAAAGTTCATGCTCCTACTCCTGATTTAGCCATTACCAAGTTAAATGGTGCTAAATAAAATATAATAGATATAGGAAGGTTGACAATAAATTTGTTGATTTTAGTATATGAACATATAGGCAAAATTATGTTAATATGTAAAAAATGTTTCTTTTTCAATGAAATCAGGCAGGAACTTTTCTATTAATATGACTCTATTTATTTTTTTTAACAAAAATTGTTGATTTACAACATTGTATTAATTTCTGATGTACAGCAAAGTGAATAAGTTATACATACATATACATATTTTCTTTTAGATTCTTTTCCATTATTGGTTTTTACAAGATATTGGGTTAATGAAAAAAAAACCTGCAGTTTTGGACCATGAATTTTAAATCATTATAACTGGGCTCAAATACACCTTTATTAATCAAAATAGGAACCATTACAATCAACACATTTTTGCCAGTGAGAAAAAGTTTGTTTATTCCTGTACTGTAAAAAATCCATACTTCAAGATTTGATGAACTCTTGGAAAGCATTTTCTGCCTCCAAGGTTGTGGAAGCATTTTCCCTGAAAACATTTGTTGAGACACTTGAAGAAGTGGTAAGAGGTCAGTTGGTTAGAGGTCAGATGAATATGCAGGATAAGGTAAAACTTTGTAACCTAATTTATTCAACTTTTGAAATGGTTGTCATGTGGTTGGGCTTTGTCATGTGGGAGAATTTGGTCTATTCTGTTTACCAATACCAGATGCAGGCATTGCAGTTTTCAGTGCATCTCATTGATTTGCTGAGCATACTTCTCAGATGTAATGGTTTCACTGGTATTCAGAAAGCTGTAGTGGATCAGATGGGCAACAGACAACCAAACAGTGACCATGATCTTTTGTGGTACAAGTTTGGCTTTGGGAACTGCTTTGGAGCTTCTTCTCAGTCCAACCACTGAACTGGTCATCACTGGTTGTCGTATAAAATCCACTTTCTGTCGCACATCACAATCCAATCGAGAAATAGTTCATTGTTGCGTAGAGTAAGAGAAGATGACACTTCAAAGTGATGATATTTTTTTTTTTGTCAGTTCATGAGATACCCACTTATTGTAGTTTTTCAAAAGCTTTCCAATTTGCTTCAAATGCCAAATGGCCATAGAATGGTCAATTTTGAGTTCTTCAGCAACTTCTCAAGACATAAGAGGATCAGCTTCAGTGATGGCTCTCAATTGGTTGTTGTCAACTTCTGATGGCCGGCCACCATGCTTCAAGGCTCATCTTCAAGACGCTCATATACTTTGCAAAACTTCTTGAGCCAACAGTGCACTGTATTTTCATTAGCAGTTCCTGGGCCAAAGGTTGTTGATGTTCTGAATTGTCTCCACTGCTTAACAACCCATTTTGAACTCAAATTAAAAAATTGCTTGAATTTGTTTTTGTCTAACATTATTTCTATAGTCTAAAATAAACATAAATAAACAGCAAGTAATGTCACTACCAAAAAAGTGTAAAGCAAGAAATGTGCATTAAAATTATGTATAGCATAACCACATTTACTTAAGAATGCATTCCAGTATCAAATGGCAAACTTCAACAGTGCAAAACTACAATTAATTTTTCACTAACCTAATAATTTCCGGTGATGCACAGTAGAAACTTTCTGTTTATCTGTTTTATATATAGTAGTTTGTATATATGCTAATTCCAAACTCCTAATTTTCTCTGACTTTCACCACTTCCACATTTTCCCATTCTACTTGCCATGTAGTAATGGGCCCAGATGCCATGGTCTTAGTTGGTGTTTTTTTTTTTTTTTTTATTTAGTTTTAAGCTGGTTCTTTCACTCCTTCTTCACCCTATCAAGAGGATCTTTAATTCCTCTTCGCTTTCTGCCATTAGAGTGGTATCATCCACATATCTGAGGTTGTTTTTGTTCTTCCCTCCTATCTTGATTCTGGCTTGTAACTCATCCAGTCCAGCATTTCTCAAGATGTGCTCAGTGTGTAGGTTAAACGAACAGCAGATGACAGCAGATAACCCTGTCATACTCCTTTCTCAATCTCAAACCAATCAGTTGTTCCATACAAAGTTCTACCTGTTGCTTCTTAACCCACATACAGGTTTCTCAGGAGACAGGTAAGAGGATCTAATATTCTCATCTCTCTAAGAGCATTCCACAGTTTGTAATGATCCACAGTCAAAGGCTTTAATGTAGTCGATGAAACAGAGATAGATGTTTTTCTGAAATCCCCTTGCTTTCTCTATAATCCAGCAAATGTTGGCAATTTGATATCAAGTTCCTCTTCCTTTTCTAAACCCAGCTTAGACATCTGGAAGTTCTTGGTTCACATAATGTTGAGCCTAGCATGCAAGATTTTAAGTATGACTTTAATAGCAAGGGGGATGAGTGCAATTGTCTGATGGTTAGCACATTCTTTGGTATTACCCTTCTTGGGAATTGGGATGAGGATTGACCTTTTCCAGTCCTGTGGCGAGTGCTGGGTCTTCCAAATTTGATGACATAATGAATGCAAAACCTTGATGGCATCCTCTTTTAGGGATTTGGATAGTTCTCCTGGAATTTCATCACATCCACTAGCTTTATTAGCAGCAGCGCTTCTTAAGGCCCACTTGACTTTGCACCCCAGAATGTCTGGCTCTGGGTGACTAAATATAGCATAGTAGTAATCTGGCTCACCAAGATCTTTTCTACACAATTCTTCTGTGTATTCTTTCCATCTCTTCTTGATCTTTTCAGCATACTATGTCTCTACCATTTTTATCCTTTATTGTGCACATCTTTGGGAAGAATGCTCCCTCAATGTTTCCAATTTTCCTGAAAAGATCTCTAGTCTTTTTCCTTTTGTTGTTTTCTTCTAGTATTAAACACTGTTCATTGAAGAAGGCCTTCTTGTCTCTTCTAGCTGTTCTTTGAAACTCTGCATTTAATTGGATGTACCTTTCCCTCTCTCCCTTGCTTTTTGCTTCTATTTGCTCTTCTGAAATCAAAAGACAATTCTTTCTTGACAGGAAAGTGATGACAAACCTAGGCAGTGTGTTGAAAAGCAGGGATATTACTCTTCCAACATAGTTCAATATACTCAAGGTTATGGTCTTCCCAGTAGTCACATGCGGTTGTGAAAGCTGGACCATAAAGAAGGCAGAATGCAAACTAATTGATGCCTTCGAACTGTGATGGTGGAGAAGATTCCTGAAAGTCCCTTGGACAGCAAGGAGATCAAACCAGTCAATCTTAAGGAAGATCAACCCTGAATATTCCCTGGAAGTACTGATACTGAAGCTTCAGGATTTTGGTCATCTGACACAAACAGATGACTCATTGGAAAAGTCCCTGATGCTGGGAAAAATGGAGGGCAAAAGGAGAAGAGGGCATCAGAACATGAGATGGCTGGATGGCATCACTGATGCAATGAACATGAACTTGAGCAAACTCTGGGAGATGGTGAGGGATAGGGAGGCCTGGCATGATGCAGTCCATGGGGTCACAAATAGTCAGACACAGCTGGGCAATTGAAAAACAACAAAAGGAAAGTTCTAATCTTTGCTAGTCTTATTAAGAAAAAGTGATACTTTAAAGTCATGTTGTACAGATAGCCAATAGTCACATGAAAAGATGCTCAACATTAAGAATTATTAGAGAAAGGCAAAACTACAATGAGGTATCACTTGACACTGGTTAGAATGTCCATTAATATAATGTCTAGAAGTAACAAATGCTGGAGAGGATGTGGAGTAAAGTGAACCCTCCTATACTGTATGTTAATGCAACTTTATTAAAATGATTCATGGGACAAAGCCTTATTCAAAATTTAAAATATATTCATTGAGTTATATGTAACTTTATCTATTACACAGCTAGGAGATAATTCAATCTTTTATAGAATTTAGAATGTAATTTTAAATGTTTCTAGGAATTTATAATATATTCCAAGCTAAACATTATAAACACTTTGGGAATAATTGTATTGTGCTGTTAGATATATGGAAGTATCATATTTTAAAAAATGGTAATGCAAAAGAAAAATGTTAGGAGATATTTCATTATCACTCATGAATATACTTTAAATCTTAAATACAATCTTAGATACAATAAATCTTAGATACAATCTTGATACAAATTTTCTAAGAAAGCTGAAGTTTGCTGTGTTTATTATATAGAAATCATAAATAATTTCTAATGGTATTGAAAACTTTAGATATAATATTAACAAAGTAAAGTATTTTATAAATCAGCAGAATGACATTTAGGAAAAGTTCTTTTAATCTCTGGATACTATGCAAAGTCTTGGGGAAGAAAAGATGAAAAACACCACTGTGGCAGTAACACAGTAACTCTCTTGGGAATTATTCAAAGCAAATATTTAGTGGAAACACAGTGATGTATATATAAGAATGAAAAATAGGACATGTTTTATTAAAGAAAAATAAAATGTATAGAAGTAATTAAATCATAATAAAGTTTTCCCCTAGGATATTTTGCATTTTATTTTAACAATTTAACATTTCAGTAACAATAAACTATATTTAAGAATTAGAGGAATTCTTGTAATATGTGAATAATCATTGCTTTTGATCTTTTCACCTAATTTGTTTCAGGCAATAAACAAAATGTATTGTTTAGATGATATACTCGTTGGCAATGTTAGGAGATACTATAGTGTATGGCTGCCTGCTTTACTGCTCCAGAACACACAGAGGTTTAAACCTTCCTCCTTGAATGCTTCTGGCTTATGAGACAAATTAACTGTCCCTAGCCATCCCTGTGTTCTGCAAAAATTTCTTGTGGGGCTTTCTCTCCAACAGTGTCTTTAACTCAAGCAGAAGAATATCTACTTTGAGTGGCCTTTGTGGGCTCTTTCTGTAGCCCCTGGACATTGAGTGCTATATTTCCTGGCTCTTTTATTGAGTTCTCCTTGTCCACCTCCCACCACCACTGACTTCATTGAACAGGGCATGTGATGACTGGCTCTACAGGGATTTCTCTCGTGTCCGCAGGAAGCATTCATCCACCCCTTGCCCTGACAAACCAATTCCAACAGAGCAGCACCCTACATTCTATGGCTTTACTTCCAAAGCAGGTGGTCAGTCCTTCCTTTATCTGTTAGAAGTACCCTGCTTTCTGTCTGCTTTGATTTTCACAGTTAAGACTCAGGCTTTTTTCTTTGATGTATTCCAAGGACAAAGAACACTTTTCAAGCTCTTTGAGGGACTCCCTGCTCCTTTAAGTTTCACCTGGTTTAGAATTTAAGGACATATTTTCTCCTTTCACAGAAAGCAGAGTGTTCTAGTGAGGGTGACATCCCTCTCCAAAAAAAATTATTCACCAGTTTCTCTATTTTAACTTTTCATTAGACATGGAAGAGGCTCTGGTAAATATTGTTGTTTTTCATAGAAGGATCAGATGTTCTACTTACACTCATCTTGCTATTATAACATGTATACAATTAAAAATTAACCAGTACTGAGAAGTAAATATTATATTCTAATACTATTTCATTTTTAAATAAGTGTCATCATGGAATAAACATAATATTTGGAGATTTAAGGGGAACAGTATAATTTTCCAGGAGTTAGAACATAAGTTTAATAGTATGAAGAACTTTGAGAAAAATCCTTTTTTTTTTTAATCTTTAAATCATATATAGTGGGAGATTACTGATGTATGTATGTATTAAGTGAATGTTCCCATGTTTACTATCAGTTCTAATGTACCCATGTGCTGAGTAAATTTTAAAACATATCATTATTGACTTCCAGAAGTTAAGAACATTGACTATAACAATCTGGTCCCATCACTTTATCCAAATGAATGGGAAAAAATGGAAACAGTGACAGACTTTATTTTTTGGGGCTCCAAAATCACTACGAACAGTGACTGCATCATGAAATTAAAAGACACTTACTCCTTGGAAGAAAAGCTATGACCAACCAAGACAGTGAGTTAAACAGCAGAGATATCACTTTGCTGACAAAGATCTGTACAGTCAAAGATATGATTTTTCTAATAGTCATGTGTGGATATGCGAGTTGGATCATAAACAAGGCAGAACACCGAAGAATTGATGCTTTCATATGGTGGTGCTGGAGAACACTTTTGAGAGTTCCTTGTAACACTGTACAGTAGACAGAGATCAAGACGATCCCCATGGAAAAAAATGCAAAAAAGCAAAATGGTTGTCTGAGGAGGCCTTACAAATAGCTGTGAAAAGAAGAGAAGCAAAAAGCAAAGTAGAAAAGAAAATATATAAGCATCTGAATGCAGAGTTCCAAAAACTAGCAAGGAGGGATAAGAAAGCCTTCCTCAGTGATCAGTGCAAAGAAATAGAGGAAAAAACACAATGGGAAAGACTAGAGATCTCTTCAAGAAAATTAGAGATACCAAAGGAATATTTCATGCAAAGATGGGCTTGATAAAAGACAGAAATCGTATGGAACTTACAGAAGCAGAAGATATTAAGAAGAGGTGGCAAGAATACACAGAAGAACTGTACAAAAAGATCTTCATGACCCAGATAATCACAATGATGTGATCACTCACCTAGAGCCAGACATCCTGGAATGTGAAGTCAAGTGGGCCTTAGAAACCATCACTATGAACAAAGCTAGTGCAGGTGATGGAATTCCAGTTGAGCTATTTCAAATCCTGAAAGATGATACTGTGAAAGTAATGCACTCAATATGCCAGCTAATTTGGAAAACTCAGCAATGGCCACAGGACTGGAAAAGGTCAGGTTTTATTCCAATCCCCAAAAAAGGTAATGCCAAAGAATGCTCAAACTACCACACAATTGCACTCATCTCACACGCTAGTAAAGTCATGCTCAAACTTCTCCAAGCCAGGCTACAGCAATACCTGAACCGTGAACTTCCTGATGTTCAAGCTGGTTTAAGAAAAGGCAGAGGAACCAGAGATCAAATTGCCAACATCTGCTGGATCATGGAAAAAGCAAGAGAGTTCCAGAAAAACATCTGCTTCTGTTTATTGACTATGCCAAAGCCTTTGAATGTGTGGATCACAATAAACTGTGGAAAATTCTGAAAGAGATGGGCATACCAGACCACCTGACCTGCCTCTTAAG
>NW_011494728.1:1334158-1334826 GCF_000754665.1 Bison bison bison
TAAGATGGTGACTGCAGCCATGAAATTAAAAGATGCTTACTCCTTGAAAGGAGAGTTATGACCAACCTAGTTCAGTTCAGTTCAGTCGCTCAGTCGTGTCCGACTCTTTGCAACCCCATGAATCACGGCATGTCAGGCCTCCCTGTCCTTCACCAACTCCCAGAGGTTATTCAAACTCATGTCCATCGAGTTGATGATGCCATCCGGCTATCTCATCCTCTGTCATCCCTTTCTCCTCCTGCCCCCAATCCCTCTCAGCATCAGGGTCTTTTCCAATGAGTCAACTCTTCCCATGAGATGGCCAAAGTATTGGAGGTTCAGCTTCAGCATCAGTCCTTCCAATGAACACCCAGGACTGATCTCCTTTAGGATGGCCTGGTTGGATCTCCTTGCACTCCAAGGGACTCTCAAGAGTCTTCTCCAACACCGCAGGTCAAAAGCATCAATTCTTCGGCGCTCAGATTTCTTCACAGTCCAACTCTCACATCCATACATGACCACCGGAAAACCATAGGCTTGATTAGATGGACCTTTGCTGGCAAAGTAATATCTCTGCATTTTAATATGCTATCTGGGTTGGTCATAACTTTCCTTCCAAAGAGTAAGCGTCTGTTAATTTCATGGCTGCGGTCACCATCTGCAGTGATTTTGGAGCCCAAAAAAATAAA
>NW_011494728.1:1334926-1335279 GCF_000754665.1 Bison bison bison
CAGGAAGCAACAGTTAGAATTGGACATGGAACAACAGACTGGTTCCAAAAAGGAAAAGGAGTACATCAAGGCTATGTATTGTCACCCTGCTTATTTAACTTATATGCAGAGTACATCATGAGAAATGCTGGGCTGGAAGAAGCACAAGCCAGAATCAAGATTGCCAGGAGAAATATCAATAACCGCAGATATGTAGATGACACCACCCTAATGGCAGAAAGTGAAAAAGAACTAAAAAGCCTCTTGATGAGGGTGAAAGAAGAGAATGAAAAAGTTAGCTTATAGCTCAACATTCAGAAAACTAAGATCATGGCATCTGGTCCCATCACTTCATGGGAAATAGATGGGGAAAT
>NW_011494728.1:1335477-1342371 GCF_000754665.1 Bison bison bison
ATGCTATCTGGGTTGGTCATAACTTTCCTTCCAAAGAGTAAGCGTCTGTTAATTTCATGGCTGCGGTCACCATCTGCAGTGATTTTGGAGCCCAAAAAAATAAAGTCTGACACTGTTTCCACTGTTTCCCCATCCATTTGCCATGAAGTGATGGGACCAGTTTCCATGATCTTTGTTTTCTGAATGTTGAGTTTTAAGCCAACTTTTTCACTCTCCTCTTTCTCTTTCATCAAGCGGCTTTTTAATTCCTCTTCACTTTCTGCCATAAGGATGGTGTCATCTGCATATCTGAGGTTATTGATATTTCTCTTGGCAATCTTAATTCCAGCTTGTGCTTCCTCCAGCCCACCGTTTCTCATTTGTACACTAATATTTTTCTTACTTTTTTCTGAAATATTCTATTTCGGTTTATTTTATTGAAATGCTGATATTGAAACTAGTGGATTTATTTCTTGACACATCAATTGACCATAACCCACAATTTGACAACCATTTCCCTAGAGAACTTAACCAACTTCATGAGGGTCCAACTAGTGCTGTCAGGAGGGGTAACCCAGCAGCTGGTAGGCAGTACATGAGCTGGGGGTCTGCACTTGTCCTTGCCTGGAAGCATACTGCATGGCATTTGCATGTTCCAGAGAGAGGGCAATATTAAACAGCAAATAAGAAAATCCATGACAGGCTGAGAGAGAGACAATGGAAGAAAGGAAATTGTAGTACTGTTAAGAGCACTTTTCCCCTTACTTTTAGAACAAGAAGTACCACATTTGCAATTTTCATTTGCTCCCCAAATGGTTTCCTTTTGTTCAGAAACCATTTCCAATAGAAATACTGTGCAAGCCACATATGTGATTTAAAATTTTCTAGTAGATACACCTAAAAATAAAAAAAAAGTAAAAGTATTTTAATATGTTTATTTAACCTAATTATCCAAAACATTAGCAAATTAATTAATAATTGAATATAAAATGCTAATGGAATATTTTAGTTTTATTCCTACCAAGTGTTTAAGATATGATGTAAATTGTACTTACTGATCATATTATTTTGAACTATCTGAATTTAGATTAGTCAATAGTCATATGGAATTTGTCATCACCATATTGGAAAATGTGGCTCTAAATGTGGGAAATACTAGGAGGTTTCATGCTAGTGTTTATGAGATCCAATTTGACTTTTAGAAAGCTCTCACTCTGTCAGTGATTCAGACAGTGAGGTTGGAAAGAGGGAGAAACATTAGCTTTTTGGATTGCAAGAAGGGCAGAGATGAGTGTAAATGGATAGAATCATTATGACTTCAGTTCAGTTCATTTCAGTCACTCAGTCGTGTCTGACTCTTTGCGACCCCATGAATAGCAGTACGCCAGGCCTCCCTGTCCATCACCAACTCCCGGAGTTCACTCAAACTTATGTCCATCGAGTCGGTGATGCCATTGAGCCCTATGACTTGGACACTGCTTATAAGTGTTTAGTGGTATTGGTAAAGAGGAAACAGAAATGAAAGGGATTAGAGCAGATTGCAAGGTTTGTGGACATGGCCATTGGGTGGATGGTGGTGCTGCTCATTAAGTTAATGTATCCAGAATGACAGCCATAATATACTTTCAGTCTTTTTTTTTTAGGTTGACAACTTATATTCTGTTATTATCAAGGTTGATTGAAATAGTGCTTGATTTAGTAATGTTCCAATAGAGCTTAAAGTTCTAATCAGCTTCCCTTGTAGCTCATTCAATAAAGAATCTTCTTGCAATGCGGGAGGCATGGGTTCAATCCCTGGGTCAGGAAGATCCTCTGGAGAAAGAAATGTCAACCAACTCCAGTATTCTTACCTGGAGAATCCCATGGACAGAGGACCCTGGTCGCAAGAGTCGGACACAACTTAGCGACTAAACCACCAATAGAGCTTATCCTGGGAAACACACTGATGCTTTAGAATTGACAATAACTTTGTAAGTTTTTTGGTCCAGTGGATTTTACCTAAGATAAACTCTGTAGGTTGGATTCAGGGCCACTTATATGGGCGATAGCACCTGGCAATCACTAGAATGGACTAAGTTCTTAATGAATATATAAGAAAATTAACCTAGTGAAACTGGGTGACTCTCTCAAGTCCTCTCTGTTCAGACACAAACGCGAACTACTGTTTTTCTCCTCTTTTAGGACTTTCCTCCAAACTATTCTCTGTTCTTAGCTTTAACTTGCACTTTTAAAGGGAGTTTATTTGATCAAAATTCTCTTAGTTTCACTTTAAGGTGAATGTTCACACTTTCACCTTTTCAGTTTTCCTTCGATTTTCTGTGCAAGGTGTATCCTACTCTGTGTGAGGACTAACACCGTGTCCACTCTCTGGCTCTCACCTGCTTTTCATTCTTCCTAGATCAATGTATTTTTCCGTTTACTTTTTGAGATCAATATTTTGAGATGCCAGCTTGTACTCTGTAGAAACTCCTCTTGGTTATTTATATTGCTTCATATCTTTGTTTAAAGACTGTATTTCTATATTAAGTTGGTCAGGGTGGAAAAAGGAATGAAGAATTATCTTTAGCTTTGGGTAAAATACATATGAACTTAGTTTGAATAGTTCCATTTTTCTACTTCAAAAATACATTTGCCCAGTGAATTAATCAATACCAAAGATCCAGTGTGCGATAACAACTTAAAACCTACAAAGAAGTAGTACTGACGCATATCTGTCAGAGAGCCAACTGTGTGTGTGAGAGAGAGAGTACACACACTTTGTGTAAATGGGATTTTTATGTGATATTTAACTCTATTTAATGTGCTAGAGAAAATATAGACTGAAATATGAGTAAGAATAAGCACTAAGAGGAGACATTAGAGAATGTCTATATGTTGCACATTTTTGCATTAAGTGAATTTAAGTTTTGAACAAACACTATGAGGTAAATTCAGTATATTCTTCCAGGAATACTGGAAGCTAGTAAACTTTCTGAGTTATTGAAAATCTGAAAATATTTTTATCTTCTGAGTCCACTTAATCGTTTAGTAAGGAAGCATGCTGCTGCTGCTGCTAAGTCGCCTCAGTCGTGTCCGACTCTGTGCAACCCCATAGACGGCAGCCCACTAGGCTCCCCCATCCCTGGGATTCTCCAGGCAAGAACACTGGAGTGGGTTGCCATTTCCTTCTCCAATGCATGAAAGTGGAAAGTGAAAAGTGAAATTGAAGTCGCTCAGTCGTGACTGACTCTTCGTGACCCCATGCACTGCAGCCTACCAGGCTCCTCCGCCCATGGGATTTTCCAGGCAAGAGTACTGGAGTGGGGAGCCATTGCCTTCTCCAAGTAAGGAAGCATAAATTCAACTTAATTTTTCAAAAAACTTTCATAGCCATTGCTCTGTTGTCATAAGCTAAAACAGTTGTCTCTAATCAAGTTTAGCAGTAGCAGTGGTGGGAGAAATGATCATCTAGAAGATAAGGAAAAAGAAAAAAAAAACTGAGAACAGAAAAGGAAATGGAAAATTTCAAGTCTAATATCCCTGTTTCATGAAATTAATACTACTGAAGTCTACACAAACAAACAAGCAAACAAACAAAAAATTAAATAAACTAACAATTCAATCACGTGGCTTCTAATTCATACACTTATATTACTTTTTATATCCATCTGCAGGATCTTAAATTTTTTTTGACAACTGGTAGATTGAGTGCAGTGAACCCAAGATAGCTCCATCATAACAAGTTTGATCTTAAACAGACATTTTGTTTCTCTCCATTTTATTTTTTAAGAGATTTAATGACTTTTAATCTCTTTTTAAATCTTCTTCTTCTTCTGGAGAAGGAAATGGCAATCCACTCCAGCACTCTTGCCTAAAAAATCCCATGGACAGAGGAGTCTGATAGGCTACAGTCCATGGGGTCGCAAAGAGTCGGATACAACTGAGCGAAAAAAAAAAAATCTTTTTAGGAGATTTATTTTAAAAAAGATTTAATCTTTCTTTTAACTCATGTTCTTTAAGTTGACATCTTGGTGTCTTTGAAAGTTAGAATATCATATGTATGCAAGTCATAGGACAATAACATTTGAGGAGATAAATAGGGATTGAATCCTGGCTTTAACATTTACTATCTGTATGACTGGGAAAATTACATAACCTCTCAGAACCTTTGGGTTCTCATCTGTGTGTAAAACTAATGTTTTACAGAGTTCTTATGGAATTTGCAGAGTATTCATATAAAATTTTGAGAATTATGGAGGTCATACATTAGGGACTATAAAAAGGTGGCTTTTCAAAATAACTATTTGGCCAGAGTTGAAGTTTAGGCCTTCATCTATCAAAACTTTTACTATTAAGTATATATTATTGCAGATATTTCTACAAAAAAGATTGTGCTTTATGTCCTTCACAAACACAGTAACATATCAGAATTCTTCACTGGGTTAAAAGGACCCTGGCTTTGTTAGGGCAGCCCCAAGGAATATAAACAAAAGGAAAGAAAAACATTACACCCACACCCCTGCTTCAGTCCGTAAATTTTATGTAGCTGTTTAAACAATAAAGTTCCATAGGATTTTTGAGAAAAATGGGTTTTGCCACTTAAAAACAAAGCAGAACAAATATTAGTGTGCATATTTTACATCTTCATTAGGCCATCCAATCAAGTACACTTATTTAAAATGTACAACTTGATAAAGTTATGACATATGTAAACATTATGAAGGGACCTCTCTGGTGGCTCAGTTGGTAAAGAATCTGCCTCAAAACAGGAGACCGGAGTTCGATCTCTGGGTTGGCAAGATGCCCTGGAGAAGGGAATGGCTACCCACTTCAGTATTTTTGCCTGGAGAATCTCATGAACAGAGGAGCCTGGCAAGCTACAGTCCATGGGGTCGCAAATAGTCAAACATGACTGAGCAGCTAAGCACACACGCACATATGAAAGCATCACAGGTCAATAAAGAAAAATTCATCACAATCCCATAACATTAATTAAAGGCAGAAGATGTTGAAATAATTAATTGATATATGAAATAGATGTCCAAATTTAGAATCATTTTCCTCAAGATCTTGTTCTTTGTGTAATGTAGATTTCCCATCTCTGACAGCCAGAACAAAATAAATAGCTCTATAGAATTTTCAGCAGATCTACTTTTCTGCAAGATTTACTAACATCTAAAAAGCAAATATAACATTAAACAAATTAATTCTGTTGAAGGAAAAGGAAAGTTTATTTTAATGTATCTTTAAATGAGCAAGTTCATGCAACATTAAACCTTTTATAACGTTTCCTGGAATTGGCTTGTTAATGCAAACCTGTTTACTGAGAGGAATTGGACTCAGATATCCTTTCCATCTAGGGGATTAGCAGTCTCACTAATGACTAGCCAATTGTTGAGATGAGTGCAGATTTAAACCAGAATGATTGCTTAGGTACATGACTCAATTGTTGGCTCACATTCCAAGTTAGAAAAAGCACTAATGTACTACTTCTCACAATCCAATAAGCAATATAGAAGTGTTATATGCTTGTTATATGATATTTTGGCTTTGGAGAAGAAAAAACTTTGAAACCCACTTTGCATACATATTATATTTCCTACTATTGGTTCTGCCAAGTGCCAAAAGTGTATTTATCTGTCAAGTAAATAATCACATCTGATTAGTTATTAAATAGTATATTTATAAACATTTTCCCTTGAATTAAAGTACTGAATGAATTAACTTTATGATAGCACCAAACTGCCCACTTTGATTTGTTATATAATCTGACCAGAGGTTATTTAAAATGTTAGAGCCTAGTTATGCCTCTTTAGACTTGAGTATAATTTTAATATTCAGCTTCATTTCTCATGATTTTTAAGTAATTATTTTTTATTTATTTTTACCAAAATTTAAACCTGCACAAAATAGCCATCATAATAACAACAACAGCATAATAGTGCTCTGTATATATTCTTACTCCATAGATGTTCTCAGATAGATGTACATCTCAAATAAGCATAAAGAATGCATGGACAATTCCAACACATTATGTATGAAGATCTCTTTCCCTATTTCAGAGAATCCCTGAGGAAAGTATGAATTTTGTAAATAAAGGTAGTGTATCATGTGATGTTGTAAGTAAACCGACCTAGTATTCTTACCCCAAAAGACTGAATAATTATCTAATAACAGATCTGCATTATTTTTGCTTTTCCAAATTGTATTGTTCCTTTTGACTAATATTGTACTTAGTATGATAAGCCAAAGAAAAATTTTATGAACACATCTCTATTACTGTAAATTTATCTGATTTTTAAATAAATAGATTTTATGATTAAAATTATAAAATAAAAATCAAATATCATGAATTATTGTTATTAAGTAATATGCCAAGAAAATGCACTGGTCATAACAAACACCCAGTTCCAACAACATAAGAGAAGACTCTATACATGGACATCACCAGATGGTCAATACCGAAATCAGATTGATTATATTCTTTGCAGCCAAAGATGGAGAAGCTCTATACAGTCAGCAAAAACAAGACTAGGAGCTGACTGTGGCTCAAACCATGAACTCCTTATTGCCAAATTCAGACTGAAATTGAAGAAAGTAGGGAAAACCACTAGACCATTCAGGTATGACCTAAATCAAATCCCTTATGATTATACAGTGGAAGTGAGAAATAGATTTAAGGGCCTAGATCTGATAGATAGAGTGCCTGATGAACTATGGAATGAGGTTCTTGACATTGTACAGGAGACAGGGATCAAGACCATTCCCATAGAAAAGAAATGCAAAAAAGCAAAATGGCTGTCTGGGGAGGCCTTACAAATAGCTGTGAAAAGAAGAGAAGCGAAAAGCAAAGGAGAAAAGGAAAGATATAAGCATCTTAATGCAGAGTTCCAAAGAATAGCAAGAAGAGATAAGAAAGCCTTCTTCAGCGATCAA
>NW_011494728.1:1342471-1344269 GCF_000754665.1 Bison bison bison
AAATAGAGGAAAACAACAGAATGGGAGAGACTAGAGATCTCTTCAAGAAAATTAAAGATACTAAGGGAACATTTCATGCAAAGATGGGCTTGATAAAGGACAGATATGGTATGGACCTAACAGAAGCAGAAGGTACTAAGAACAGGTGGCAAGAATACACAAAAGAACTGTACAAAAAAGATGTTCATGACACAGATAATCACGATGGTGTGATCACTGACCTAGAGCCAGACATCCTGGAATGTGAAGTAAAGGGGGCCTTAGAAAGCATCACTACAAACAAAGCTAGTGGAGGTGATGGAATTCCAGTTGAGCTATTTCAAATCCTGGAAGATGAAGCTGTGAAAGTGCTGCACTCAATATGCCAGCAAATTTGGAAAACTCAGCAGTGGCCACAGGACTGGAAAAGGTGTTTTCTTTTTTTTTTTTTTTTTTATTTTATTTTTAAACTTTACAATCGTATTGGTTTTGCCAAATATTGAAATGAATCTGCCACAGGTATACATGTGTTCCCCACCCTGAACCCTCCTCCCTCCTCCCTCCCCATAGCATCCTTCTGGGTTGTCCCAGTGCACCAACCCCAAGTATCCAGTACCATGCATCGAACCTGGACTGGCGACTCGTTTCTTACATGATATTATACATGTTTCAATGTCATTCTCCCAAATCCTCCCACCCTCTCCCTCTCCCACAGAGCCCATAATACTGTTCTATACATCAGTGTCTCTTTTGCTGTCTTGTATACAGGGTTATCATTACCATCTTTCTAAATTCCATATATATGCGTTAGTATACTGTATTGGTGTTTTTCTTTCTGGCTTACTTCACTCTGTATAATAGGCTCCAGTTTCATCCACCTCATTAGAACTGATTCAAATGTATTCTTTTTAATGGTTGAGTAATACTCCATTGTGTATATGTACTATAAAGGTCAGTTTTCATTCCAACCCCAAAGAAAGGCAATGCCAAAGAATGCTCAAACTACCGCACAATTGCAGTCATCTTACATGCTAGTAAAGTAATGCTCAAAATTCTCCAAGCCAAGCTTCAGCAATATGTGAACCGTGAACTTCCTGATGTTCAAGCTGGTTTTAGAAAAGGCAGAGGAACCAGAAATCAAATTGCCAACATCTGCTGGATCATGGAAAAAGGAAGAGAGTTCCAGTAAAACATCTATTTCCTCTTTATTGACTATGCCAAAGCCTTTGACTGTGTGGATCACAGTAACCTGTGGACAATTCTGAAAGAGATGGGAATACCAGACCACCTGAACTGCCTCTTGAGAAATTTGTATGCAGGTCAGGAGCAACAGTTAGAACTGGACATGTAACAACAGACTGGTTCCAAATAGGAAAAGGAGTAGGTTAAGGCTATATATTGTCACCCTGCTTATCTAACTTATATGCAGAGTACATCGTGAGAAACGCTGGACTGGAAGAAACGCAAGCTGGAATCAAGATTGCCGGGAGAAATATCAATAACCTCAGATATGCAGATGACACCACCCTTATGGCAGAAAGTGAAGAGGAACTCAAAAGCCTCTTGATGAAAGTGAAAGTGGAGAGTGAAAAAGTTGGCTTAAAGCTCAGCATTCAGAAAACGAAGATCATGGCATCTGATCCCATCATTCATGGCAAATAGATGGGGAAACAGTGGAAACAGTGTCAGACTTTATTTTTTGGTGCTCCAAAATCACTTAAGATGGTGACTGCAGCCATGAAATTAAAAGATGCTTACTCCTTGAAAGGAGAGTTATGACCAACCTAGTTCAGTTCAGTTCAGTCGCTCAGTCGTGTCC
>NW_011494728.1:1344369-1364992 GCF_000754665.1 Bison bison bison
TCCCATCATTCATGGCAAATAGATGGGGAAACAGTGGAAACAGTGTCAGACTTTATTTTTTGGGGCTCCAAAATCACTGCAGATGGTGACTGTAGCCATGAAATTAAAAGACGCTTACTTCTTGGAAGGAAAGTTATGACCAACCTAGATAGCATATTCAAAAGCAGAGACATTACTTTGCCAACAAATGTTCATCTAGTCAAGGCTATGGATGTGAGAGTTAGACTGTGAAGAAGGCTGAGTGCCGAAGAATTGATGCTTTTGAACTGTGGTGTTGGAGAAGACTCTTGAAAGTCCCTTGGACTGCAAGGAGATCCAACCAGTCCATTCTGAAGGAGATCAGCCCTGGGATTTCTTTGGAAGGAATATTGCTAAAGCTGAAACTCCAGAACTTTGGCCACCTCATGCAAAGAGTTGACTCATTGGAAAAGAGTCTGATGCTGGGAGGGATTGGGGGCAGGAGGAGAAGGGGACGACAGAGGATGAGATGGCTGGATGGCATCACTGACTCTATGGACATGAGTCTGGGTGAACCCAAGGAGTTGGTGATGGACAGGGAGGCCTGGTGTGCTGCAATTCATGGGGTCGCAAAGAGTCGGACCCGAGTGAGCAACTGAACTGAACTGAACTGAACTGAAGTAATATACTGAGATATATGTATACATAATTTAAAAAGGAATATGATAATAAAGAAAAAGGAAAAGAGAAAAGAGAAAGTGAAAAGGAAGACAAAGAGGAAGATATATTTGCCTTGTATGATAATGACTTGTGTTTCAGCAAAATATGCTTAAAATCCATTTCATGCCACTTTCTGCCTATCTGAGTTCAAAATAATAGCTAGTAAGAATATATGATATGAAACAAAAGGCCTCTGGTATGGTGTGTTGTTGGAATGAAAAAGAAAAGCATATTTTGAGAGTGATTTAAAAAGTAGCCTTTCAAGTTATATTTATATTCCTTATCTCATCAATTTATTTTGTTAAAATGTTCCCTAAAGAGAAATTTGCACAAGTCCAACAGATATATGATCAAGATTGCTTATCATAACATTGTTTATAAAATTAAACATAAAACAATTTGTAAGACAACATGAC
Organism: Bison bison bison; assembly: GCF_000754665.1. NCBI lineage: Eukaryota > Metazoa > Chordata > Mammalia > Artiodactyla > Bovidae > Bison > Bison bison. The sequence continues at coordinate 1,345,464 of NW_011494728.1, forward strand.
CAAATAGAATACAATTCTAAAATTTAATTTATTACTAAATGTTGCATGATGAAGCTGAATTCAATAAGAATAAGCATAACAAGGATGATATTGGGTAACTGTAGAAAAGCCTATGGACATGGGCATATTACCATTGTGATTTCTCCAAGGACTGTGGGGTTATCAAAAATTCCACTAAAGTTAGCAATGTTAAATATTTAAAAATAGATGAAAGTAAATAATTTGCAGCATGGCTATGACTGATGGTGTATTAGTATAACAAAGTATTCCCATTAGTGTAAAGAGATGCCAGTTTTCTAAATCAATATCTCCCTAGTTTTGACAAAGAGAGTTCATGTTGTTCTCATAAATAATCATATTTTTTTGCTAAAAATTATGCTCACATATCTTGTAGTTTAGATTCCTTCATAACCTATGCACTGGGAAAAATTAGAAATAGCTATCTCTTTTTATAAATAAACTACAAATTAATACATTGATTTTCTCTTTATAAGTTAGTTAAATAAGTATGAATTCAGTGCCTTTAGATGAATGGATGAAGTTGATATTCTAAATTTGACAACCTGAAGACCAGTGTAAAACTTAGAAGATGGTAATAAGATACAAACACCAGATGATACCTCTGAGCAGCTGGTCAAACAGCCTCTGAATTATTGCCAATTTATTACCATAAAAATCACAAGCATGACCTGTTTGAGTGCTATTTGAGATCTATTGAAAGTGTATTCAGTTTTCTTGGGAAAAAAGTTTTCCTTCATAGTACTCATCAGTAGATAAAATAAAATAGGTTTATATTGGGTAAAATAAGATTTGCTTCTACTGCTCAAGGTTTTATAAACAGAATTGTGAACAAAAGAATAGAGCAAACTAATGTAAACTACAGCAAACTATTTTCCAATTTTGTGAAGGAATATGGAATTTTTAAAACTTACTCAAAATCAGATCAAATTTATAGTGTACTTTAACCGTGTTATCTCCTCAAAATGTCAAGAGAAATCAGTCCTGTGGAACAAACTCACCTCAGGTATCATGTTGGGGAACAAGGGAAAATTTGGAAATGTAACATATCTTGTAAAATGGTCAAATCCCAGATCCCAGTTAATATCTGCCACTCTCAGTTTTCTTATGTTTTATACTGTAACATATATGATATATCCCTTGGACTACAAGGAGATCAAACCAGTCAATCTTAAAGGAAATCAGTCCTGAATATTCATTGGAAGGACTGATGCTGAAGCTCCAATACTTCGGCCACCTGATGCAAAGAACCAGCTCATTGGAAAAAACTTTGATGCTGGGAAATATTGAAGGCAGGAGGAGAAGGGGACGACAGAGGATGAGATGGTTGGATGGCATCACTGACTCAACACACTTGAGTTTGAGCAAGTTCCAGGAGTTGGTGATGGACAGGGAAGCCTGGCCTGCTGCAGTCCATGGGATCACAAAAAGTTGGACACGACTGAGCGACTAAACTGAACTGATACTATGACAACTACCCTAAATTTTGAAATGCTCAGACACCTTTCTGATTGGATGGAGTAAGTCATCTTTTATCTGCCATGATTTCAAACTTTAAAGATTTTCTATAACTAGAAGATTTTAATCTTCACTTCATGTAATAATTTTGAATTCTTACCTATATGTGTAACCCAATTAACCCAAGGAGTGCCTGAATGGGAAAGTACTTACAATCCCAGTTTTTCAAGGGGCAGTCATCTAAAATTATAGGTCTTTTGTCCATCATACTCTACCTTCACAAATTGCAAAATCAGGTTTCTCAGGCCAATATTCATTATAAAGGCCAGATGCCTTTTAGTCATGGCTATTTCAAAACTACTTATTGTTATTATTTCAGCATGATAGAGGCATCACTCAGTAAAGTCGTTACATTCTAACTTTATTTTGTAAATCAGAAGTGGTAATGAATTATATGAATATTCACTGTTGAATAAAATTAATTCAGTATTGGCACCCAGTTAGAGATAATAACAGCTCATGCTTTTTACTACAAGGGTCTGTATTGGTTTTAATTACATTGAAGGAAAAATAATATACTGAATAATATATAAAATATAAATTATTAAAAAACAGAAACCTCAGTTAAATAGAGTTGAGAGGTCAGAAAGGGAAGTTTTCATGCCCAGAGATGATATCATTGCCCAACAAGAATAAGAGACTCTTCTTTCCTGGCAAGGTCTAAGCCATGACACTCCTTATGGTAGCCCTCCCAACTTCCTATGCATGTGTTTGTGCTCAGTCATATCCAACTCTTTGAGACCCCAAAGAGTGTAGCCCACCAAGCTTCTCTGTCCATGCAATTTTCCAGGCAAGAATACTGGAGTGGGTTCCCATTTCCTACTCCAGGTGATCCCAATTTCCTTTACCTGTCTATAAAAGGGCTCTCCTTCCCTTGTCTATAGGGGAACTTGCATTTGACTTTCCAAGGTTGTGGATTCCAAATTGCAATTTTCTGCCAAAATAAACCCATCTTTGCTGGAGAAATATCTGGCAGTCTATTTGTCTCTGGTTAACAAATAGAAGTGTACTTTGATCCTTAATCTTGTAGGTTTCTATAATCATGTTATTTGAATCAGATCATGAGATAATTTGATATGAGATAAGCTAAACAGATATTTCAAAGCTCTGGAGGCTAGAAATGTAAGCCATTTGTTCTCACTGCTGATGCTATAACTTTATTATTGAACACTGGAAATGGTCTAAACAGATAATCAACACAACAATCAATTATTTCTAGAAAGACTCACTAACAATATAAATTACTCAGAAATTATGTTCGTTACTTTTGTGTACATGTCTTAAAAACCTAATTAGCCAAAATTCTAACATGCTTTGTATAGCATGTCAAAGAATTCAGTTACTTAGAATTATAACCAGAACCCAGTTGATCTTTGAGGCTTTATCAGAAGCATCTCGGAGGAATTCACAGTCATGTTTGGGAATAAACCCTTCCCGCACATGGGTGAAGACATGGATAAGGTGGAGTTCATTGAGGCCAAGAGCATCGTGAACAACCAACTGCCCAAACCAGCAGTCCCCAGACGCTATGGCTAGTAAGGACAGCAAATTTGAGAAGGAGGAAGTGGTGGAGGTAGGCTTGGTGGTGGTTGTCATGTTTAGTCACTAAGCCGTGTCCGACTGTTTGTGACTTAAAGACGTCTTTTATAAGAGAAAGCATGGAAGCCATGTGAACTCTTTATTCACTCACAACCTGCATCTGATAGCCATGTCTCACTATGGCTACATTTGCACTATTTCCTGTCTTAACATCACAAGACACTACCAGTAAAGCATTTTCATAGTGAAAAATTTTTTATTCCACTTTCATGCACTGAGATCAGGGTGTATTATTATAAGTGATATCAAAATATGCAGTAAGGCACAACTGTGAAGAATTATAAATTTCTGGGAGTAAGAAATAACAGTAATTGTGTCTGTAATTTTTAAAATGATAATATTAAATTTAATCTGCCAAATATATGGCTTCCCTGATAGCTCAATGGGTAAAGAATCTGCCTGCCATGCAGGAGACACCCATTCAATTTCTGGGTTGGGAAGATCCACTGGAGAGGGGATAGGCTACCCACTCCAGTATTCCTGGGCTTCCCTCTTGGCTCAGCTGGTAAATAATCTACCTGCAATGTGGGAGACCTGGGTTTGATCCCTGGGTTGGGAAGATCCCCTGGAGAAGGGAAAGGCTACCCACTCCACTATTCTGGCCTGGAAAATGCCATGGACTCTAGAGTCATGGGGTCACAAAGAATCAGACACAACTGAGATACTTTAACTTTCACTAATCTTAAATTTAATCTGCCAAATATACAAATTGATAATATTAAGTTTAATCTGCCAAGTATACAAATTGAATTTGTGGAGCAAGTTTTACCTCAGTGCTGTAGAATAAACGTAAGTTTCTGGAAATGACAGGTAGGTAGTATCAAAATAGGCTCTGTCCCTGGCCAGATGGCTGAGAATGAGGCAGATAAAGGAGCATAGGAGAGATCTCAGATAGAGGGACCTGCCTGGGACAAGCCATGAGCCCCAGGGATGGAGGGGCACCGGCTTCTAGAGGACAGTGCCTCTGAGCACTAAGGCAACATAGGTTTGGGAATTGTCCCAGCAGACTCCTGAGCATTTTCCATCTGACACAGTAACGCTCTAACATGCAAGCTACCAGACAAATGGAAGCACTTAAGAAGTAATTGTAAGACCCCACTTCCCAGGCATGCCGCCAACAAGAATTTTTAATTCTCAAAGCAGTCAGCCAGTCAGTCGGTTCAGTCGCTCAGTCATGTCCAACTCTTTGTGACCCCATGAACCACAGCACGCCAGGCCTTCCTGTCCATCACCAACTCCCAGAGTCCACCAAAACCCATGTCCATTGAGTTGGTGATGCCATCCAACCATCTCATCCTCTGTCATCTCCTCCTCCTGCCTTCAATCTTTCCCAACATCAGGGTGTTTTCAAATGATTCAGCTCTTCACATCAGGTGGCCAAAGTACTGGAGTTTCAGCTTCAACATCAGTCCTTCCAATGAACACTCAGGACTGATTTCCTTTAGGATGCACTAGTTGGACCTCCTTTCAGACCAAGGGACTCTCAAGAGTCTTCTCCAACACCACAGTTTAAAAGCATCAGTTCTCCGGCACTCAGCTTTCTTTATAGTCCAACTCTCACATCCATACATGACCACTGGAAAAACCATAGCCTTGACTAGAAGGACCTTTGTTGGCAAAGTAATGTCTCTGCTTTTTAATATGCTGTCTAGGTTGGTCATAACTTTCCTTCTAAGGAGTAAAGTGTCTTTTAAATTCATGGCTGCAATCACCATCTGCAGTGATTTTGGAGCCCAAGAAAATAAAGTCAGCCACTATTTCCCCATCTATTTGCCATGACATGATGGGACTGCATGCCATGATCTTAGTTTTCTGAATGTTGAATTTTAAGCCAACTTTTTCACTCTCCTCTTTCATTTTCATCAGGAGGCTTTTTAGTTCCTCTTCACTTTCTGCCATAAGGGTGGTGTCATCTGCATATCTGAGGTTATTGATATTTCTCCCGGCAATCTTGATTCCAGCTTGTGATTCCTTCAGCCAAGCATTTCTCATGATGTACTCTGCATTTAAGTTAAATAAGCAGGGTGACAATTTACAGCTTTGACGTACTCCTTTTCCTATTTGGAACTAGTCTGTTGTTCCATGTCCAATTCTAGCTGTTGCTTTCTTACCTGCATATAGGTTTCTCAAGAGGCAGGTCAGGTGGTCTGGTATTCCTATCTCTTTCAGAATTTTCCACAGTTTATTGTGATCCACACAGTCAAAGGCTTTGGCATAGTCAATAAAGCAGAAAAAATGTTTTTCTGGATCTCTCTTGCTTTTTTGATGATCCAGCAGATGTTGCCAATTTTATCTCTGGTTCCTCTGCCTTTTCTAAAACCAGCTTGAACATCTGGAAGTTCAGTACCAGAACTTCACGTACTGCTGAAGCCTGGTTAGAGAATTTTGAGCTTTACTCAAAGCAGTAGCCAGCTGCTTAACCTTAGTGGCTAGATGGTAACAGCATGGGGTGAAGTTGGTCTTCCACACTACTCCTGTGGGAAAAAAAAAAAAAGCTGTAATTTATGACTCTTGAGAGTTTATGTAGGGAAACCAAATTTTATTAGAAACTATTTATAGTTCATATAATAGTAAAGAATACTTAGTTTAGTTGCTCAGTCATATCTGACTCTTTGTGACCCCATGGACTGCAGAATACCAGGCTTTCCTATCCAGCACCAACTCAGAGCTTGCTCAAATTCAAGCCCATAGTGTCAGTGATGCCATCCAACCATCTCATCCTCTGTCATCCCCTTCTCTTTCTGCCTTCAGTCCTTCCTAACATCAGGGTCTTTTCCTATGAGTCACTTCTTCCCATCAGCTGGCCAAAGTACTGGAGTTTCAGCTTCCTCATCAGTCTTTCCATTGAATATTCAGGACTGATTTCCTTTAGGGTGGACTGGTTGGATCTTCTTGCAGTCCAAGTGACTCTCAAGAGTCTTCTCCAAAACCACAGTTTAAAAGCCTCAGTTCTTCAGCACTCAGCTTTCTTTATAGTCCAACTCTCACATCCATACATGATTACTGGAAAAACCATAGCTTTCACTAGGCGGACCTTTGTCAGCAAAGTAATGGCTCTGCTTCTTAATATTCTATGTTTGTCATAGCTTTTCTTCCAAAGAGCAAGCGTCTTTTAAATTCACAGCTGTGGTCACCATCTGCATGATTTTGGAGCCCAAGAAAATAAAGTCCCTCACTGTTTCCATGAATAGGAGTTAATAACTATAGAATAACTATAGGAATTAGAAGGCTCCTGAGTTGTACAACCCAGAACTGCACACATGTAGCTTAGGTTAGGAGAAGGAAATGGCAACCCACTTCAATGTTCTTGCCTGGAGAATCCCAGGGACGGAGGAGCCTGGTGGGCTGCCGTCTATGGGGTCGCACAGATTTGGACATGACTGAAGCGACTTAGCAGCAGCAGCAGCAGCAGCAGCAGCTTAGATTAGGTTTCCTAGGAAACAGACCTTGTGTATTAAGATTGTATTAATTAACTTTTGTTGCAGTCTCATAAGAAGGTACATAAGTGTGTTCAAAAGTCAAAAGTGTCTAGTGTTTTGAGGGTTTCTGAAAAATTGCAACTAAAATAAGGATATAAATGGGAAGTGATGTCAGATATAATAAGGAACACCAAGAATTAATCTTTGTAGAACCCAAATCAGCTTGAATTAGTGCCATTTAACTAAGGTTTCAGACACTGGAAAACATTCAAAATATACTTTAACTTAGAAGGAAAGCCAACTGAATTTTCTCCATGGGTTGACCAAGTAACACAGACTTGTGTTGTGTGAGTTTTAATTCTGGGAAAATAATTTTTTTTAGGTCATTTAGCCTATATAAGAATGTTTCTCATTTGCAAATTATGGACAGTGTTAGTACTTATCTTTTAGATTCTTATGGAGTTAAAAGTGATAGCTATAAACTTTTTATAGCATGGAGTCTAGCATTTAGTAAATATTCAGTAAATATAAACTCCTTTTCAGAGTGCTAAAGCAGGCCCCAATCATGACTAAAGGCCATTCTTTTGGGCACACTTTGTTTGGCCTTTTTAATTTCAGTATCCCAAAACATTCGATTCCATGTTGTAGATAAAATACACATCACATGTAGTGTGAGGAATATGTGTTAATACATTCTGTGCTTCCTTAGGGCTTACACTCCACAAGTTGGGGACAGGCAGAAGGTTTAATAGTGCAATGAAATGGTGTTTTTGAAATGTGAGTCTAAGGGGTAAGGGAGGACATGAGTGGGCATGTTTCAATTATAGGAGACAAGAAAGGGCTTCACAGGGGATATGAGATAGAAGTAAAATCCTGAAGAATTATACAATTATCCAGATTAACAAACAGGCTATGAATACCACATTTCAGTTTATACCACAGCCCTGGTGAATACCCAGAGATAAAAGACAACATGGCAACAGAAGGTAAGAGTTGAGTGGGGAGAAAAGATTATACATAGGCAAACAAGGGCAAGTCTTTAATGAATTTGTGAGTCACGTGGTTATTATCCATGTGGAGGGTAATAATAATCTTCTTTATGATTTTAAACAAAGTTATCAAATGATTCAGTTTGAACAGGATATCGTGTGGTTAATTCACTCTGCTTAGGTAGTGAGTGGAAGTGGTGTGAAGAACAACTTAAACGTGGGGGACCAGTTATGAAAGGTGGTAGAAGGCTAAATTAAGGAATTAGGCATGGGGAGTATGAGAAATCAAATGATCCAGGAGGTGACTAGGATGTATAATTGACAGGAGTTGAAAGGGAGCTGGAATTTTAGATAAGAATAGGGGAGTAGCTAAGTATCATGAATTTTAAAAATGATTTTATTTGTTAGGAAAAGGGCCACACTTTAGGGAAGAAGACCTGCAGATTACTTTTGGTTATGATGAAAATTTTCAGTGAGATTTTCCAAAATCAAGGTAGCCTAGCAGAGAGGCAAACTTGCTTACCTCTGGTGACTATTCAACATGGTATGGGACTTACTTTTATTACACATAAAGATTATCTGGCCTTTGGCCTGCTTGCCCCACTGTTTCATGCCCTAGTCTGCAAGCAAGTTGTATTGAACCAGTATGACCCATGAAAAATGAAACCCCAAATTATTTTCTTTATATTACCTTTTAAAATTTAATTTAGAGAGGATAATTTTCCTCATCCCTGGATGAAAATTCTGGCGTTTTGCTTTCCCTTTTTACACTCAAATACTGCAGTAGTGAGCTTCCCAAGTGGCACAGTGGCAAAGAATCCATCTGCCAATGCAGGAGACGCAAGAGATATCAGTTCCATTGCTTGGTTGGAAAGATCCCTTGCTGTATGATCATCCTACTCCATATTCTCACCTGGAAAATTCCATGGACAGAGAAGCCTGGCGAGCTATAGTCAATGGGGCCTCAAAGAGTTGGACACAACTGAGCAACTGAGCACTACATACTAGCAGTCTCAAAGTTGCTAATACATGAAAATGTCCAATCCTGCATGTTAATTTTAATCAAACACTTGAATCCGTGTTAAATCTTCTCCCCTCCTCCAGATTGAAGGATGACAGATTAAAGTAACAATGAAGATTTAATTGTCCTGTTTTTTACTCTTGCCTGGCACAACTCTAACAGGTTTGCTAGTTCAGTTGCAGTTACATTCTCCTATGGGAAGTAAACCAGAGGATGGCCGAGAGATACAGTTAGGGCAATTCTAACTTGGTGCATTATCACTATTCCTTCCAAACTTCTCTGTTGAGCTCCTGTCGGCTCTGGTCTAATAATCTTGGTAGAGGCCTTGTATGACACTTTTCTCAACTTTGTCAAAATTCTTTTTATTTCTCTTGAGGATCTCATCCCTTCCAGGCAGTCCTATTAGCCAGTATAAGAGATGGCCACACTCATTTCTCTTTCACTGCCATATCTTGCCCACCATAAACTTACCCCATGCCTTAATAATTTCCAGGATCCCAGGCTAATACCAAAACAACCTGACTCTCTTACTTCCCCTGCCTTCAAGCATTTAATCAATCTGGCCCTTCTTTTAACCTCTAGATTTCCATGGAGATCGGATCCCAGAGTTGTGCTTTAATCTTCTTAGGCATTAGGCAGTCATGACTGTATTCTATACACAGTAGAGGGAAGACATTTCATAACTTTACAAGCAATTCCCTTGAAACATTGATGTTAGAGGGTAGTGTCGCCCCAACCATCTTTCCTGTACTATGGGTGTGAGATTCAGAACAACAGTCCTCCAGATAGATTGCAGGTAGATTCTCTACCAGCTGAGCCACCAGGGAAGCCCAAGAATATTGGAGTGGGTAGCCTAGCCCTTCTCCAGTGGATCTTCCCAACCCAGGAATTGAACTGGGGTCTCCTGCATTGTAGACAGATTCTTTACCAACTGAGCTATCAGGGACGCCCAAATAGATCTCTAGGACATTTTTTTCCTCCAATCATCAATTTCTCTATAAAACATTTGACCTAACTGAGAGATTCCAAAGACTGAAACAATTTTTAACAACCATTTCTTTGTACATTTTGTATTTGTATTGGGGGCATATATTTCACACACTTATACCGGCATTTTGTATGTAAGGTTGTTGTTGTTGTTCGTTGCTAAGTTGTGTCTGATTCTTCTCGACGCTAAGGACTGCAGCACCTGCCAATCTTCCCTGTCCTTCACTGTCTCAGAATTTGCTCAGACTCATGCCCATTGAGTCAGTGATGCCATCCAACAAACTTAACCTGTTATCCCCTTCTCCTCTTGCCTTCAATCTTTCCCAACATTAGGTATGTATGTAAGATAGGAAGTATCCATTCTAAAAGTATTTTATATCGTGTTTAATATCCCCAGATCCTTTATACAAAAGCATCCATACTATATGCACAAATTAGAAACTGGAGCTACAAAGCCCATTAAAACATGATTAATTTATGTCCTTGAGATCTGAAAGACAGGTATATCAAAGGAGAGCTATACATGCTATAAACGAGAAGTGAATAATGTGTCATGGAAGTAGAGAGAAAGAAATAGCAGATTCCTAAATTAAAGTAGTTAGAAGAAATCTCAGAAGCTGGATCTACAAAGCTTGATGAGAAGCTAGAGCTATAAAAACTGTTGAAGCATGATTAGTTTCTGTCTTTGGCATCATGAAGACAAGCATTTAAGAAAGAACTGTAAATGCTATAATAGAAGCATATCCACTGAAATTATGAAAATGGTCTAAGAAATAGCATATTCTTATTAGAAAGTAACTAGATAAAGTTTAAAGGTGAAGATAATATTTGATTTGAAACTTAAATACATAGGACTTCATTGGTGCATTTCATTTCCCCTATAATTGGAAACATGGTCCATTACTATCATTCTTAATTACCCATTTATAATTAAAACCCACCTATTGAAATAATTCTAGAGAAATCAATATGAAAATTTGATTACCATGCTGCTTTAAGATAAAACAATCCTCGTGATTACCTATCTTCAACTACTCCTTTTAGGGTATTTTTATGGTAAAAATGGAAATTTTATCAGTGAAAGTACCATGGTGAGTTCAGTTCAGTTCAGTCGATCAGTTGTGTCCAACTCTTTGTGACCCCAGGGATTGCAGCACCCCAGACCTCCCTGTCCATCACCAACTAATGGAGTTTACCCAAACTCATGTCCATAGAGTCAGTGACGCCATCCAACCATCTCATCCTCTGTCATCCCCTTCTCTTTCTGCCTTCAATTTTTCCCAGCATCAGGGTCTTTTCAAATAAGCCAGCTCTTCACATCAGGCGGCCAAAGTTTTAGAGTTTCAGCTTCAACATCAGTCCTTCCAATGAATATTCAAGACTGATTTCCTACAGGATGGACTGGTTGGATCTCTTTGCAGTCCTTGTGACTCTAAAAAGTCTTCTCCAACAGTCAAAAGCATCAATTATTCAGCACTCAGCTTTCTTTATAAGAAAGCTCACATCCATACATAACTACTGGAAAAAAACATAGCCTGACTAGACGGACCTTGGCTGGGAAAGTAATATCTCTATTTTTAATATGCCATGTAGGTTGGTCATAACATTCCTTCCAAGGGGTAAGTGTCTTTTAATTCCATGGTTGCAGTCACCATCTGCAGTGATTTTGGAGTCCAAAAATATAAGGTCTGCCACTGTTTCCACTGTTTCCCCATCTATTTGCCATGAAGTGATGGGACCAGATGCCATGATCTTAGTTTATGAATGTTGAGTTTTAAGCCAACTTTTTCACTCTCCTTTCACTTTTATCAAGAGGCTGTCTTATTCTTCTTCACTTTCTGCCATAGGGGTGTTGTCATCTGCATATCTGAGGTTATTGATATTTCTCCCGACAATCTTGATTTCAGCTTGTGCTTACTCCAGCCCAGCATTTCTCATGATGTATTCTGCATATAAGTTAAATAAGCAGGGTGAAAATTTACAGCCTTGATGTACTCCTTTTCCTATTTGGAACCAGTCTGTTGCTCCATGTTCAGTTCTAACTGTTGCTTCCTAACCTGCATACAGATTTCTCAAGGGATAGGTCAGGTGGTATGGTATTCCCATCTCTTTCAGAATTGTTCACAGTTTATTGTGATCCACACAGTCAAAGCCTTTGGAGTAGCCAATAAAGAAGAAATAGATGTTTTTTCTGGAACTCTTACTTTTTTGATGATCCAGCAGATGTTGGCAATTTGATCTCTAGTTCCTCTGCCTTTTCTAAATCCAGCCTGAACATCTGGTAGATCCCAGTTTACGTATTGCTGAAGCCTGGCTTGGAGAATTTTGAGCATTACTTTACTGGTGTGTGAGATGAGTGCAATTGTGTGGTAGTCTGAGCATTCTTTGGCATTGCCTTTCTTTGGGATTGGAATGAAAACTGACCTTTTCCAGTCCTGTGGCCACTGCTGAGTTTTCCAAATTTGCTGGCATATTGCGTGCAGCACTTTCACAGCATCATCTCTCAGGATTTGAAATAGCTCAACTGGAGGTCCATCACTGCCCTAGCTTTATTTGTAGTGGTGCTTCCTAAGGCCCACTTGACGTCACATTCCACGACGTCTGGCTCTAGGTGAATGATCACACCGTCGTGATTATCTGGGTCATGAAGATCTTTTTTGTACAGTTCCTCTGTGTATTTTTGCCACCTCTTCCTAGTATCTTCTGCTTCTTTTAGGTCCATAACATTTATGTCCTTTATTGTGCCCATCTTTGCCAGAAATGTTCCTTTTGTATCTCTAATTTTCTTGAAGAAATCTCTAGTCTTTCCCATTCTGTTGTTTTCCTCTATTTCTTTGCACTGATTACTGAGAAAGGCTTTCCTTCTCTCCTTGCTGTTCTTTGGAACTCTGCATTCAAATAGATATACCTTTCCTTTTTTCCTTTGCTTTCAACTTTTCTTTTCACAGCTATTTGTAAGGCCTCTTCAGACAACTCTTGCTTTTTTGCATTTCTTTTCCATGGGGATGGTCTTGATCCCTGTCTCCTGTACAATGTCAGGAACCTCAGTCTATAGTTCATCAGGCACTTTATCAGATCTAGTCCCTTAAATCTATTTGTCACTCCCATTATATAATCATAAGGGATTTGATTTAGGTCATACTTGAATGGTCTAGTGGTTTTCCCTACTTTCTTCAATTTAAGTCTGAATTTGGCAATAAGGAGTTCATGATCTAAGCCATAGTCAGCTCCCCCCCCTTTTTTTTTTCTACTGACTGAATTACCTATTACATCATATTTTCCAAAATACATAATATTTTCCCTTTGGAAAATATTATTTACCATTACATAAAAAGCTATGTCGGTGCTACCACAGTTTTCATTTTTTCTTGATCTTTAAAAATGTTGACACTGAATATCTGTAAATACTAGTTAAACTGAAAGTTCTTTTGAAGTTGCTATATGTATTTGTAATATATATGCACCTGTGCTAAGTTGCTTCAGTCATGTCCAACTCTTTGTGACCCCATGGACCATAGCCCACCAGGCTCCTCTGTCTATGCAATTCTCTACGCAAGTGTACTAGAGTGGGTAGCCATTTCCTTCTCCAGGGGATCTTTCTAACCCAGGGACCAAAACTGGATTTCCTGCATTGCAGTGATTCTTTACCATCTGATCCACCAGAGAAGCCCACTTACCTACATGATTGCATTCAATTTTCATAATCCTTTGGCTCTAGTTATTACAACCATTCCCATAACGTATGAAGATGCAGAAGCGCTAACTCATTTTTCAAGATCACATCAATTAATAAAGGACTCAGGTTCCAATCCAGGCAAGCTAAGTTCAGTTCCATGTTCTTAACCACTACAACATATGGCTTCCTGTAGTTTCCAACTCTAGTATAGATATCCCGATTCAGATCTATACAGTAGTCTGGAATTTATATGTGATTTTTATTCTATATGCTCAGCACCATTCCATTGGTATTTATTATGGAGTTGGATTTGGGGAATATTTACATCCTATTAGCAAAAAAAATATATCTATTTATAAAAATTCACAGAGACTATATCCTTTAGAGGAAAACTACATTTTAACTATGCCTGGTGAAAGTAGACATCTTCTAGCCTTTTATATTCAGTTCATAGTGGTATTACATGTAACACTCTTATGCCAAGGAAAAAAAACTTCACTTCTAAAAAGAGCAATTGCTCAACATTGATTAAAAATGCCTCTATTACTATCAAGTACTTAGTACAAGTACATAAAGGGATGCTGAATGGATGAGTGGGCTTCCCAAGTGGCACTAGTGGTAAGGAACCTGCTTGCCAGTGCAGGAGACTTAAGAGACACAGGTTCAATCCCTGGGTCATGAAGTGACTTAACAAGCACAAACGGATGAGTGTATGAATGGATGGATGAAGAAATGAATGAATGAATGAATGAATGGTCCAACCCTTTGAAGCAAGATACTAGGTAAACATGTTGCACACCCTAAGGAAAATGAGAACCTATGTCAGTAATTAGTGAATTTATTACCAGGAATGAAGAAAAAGTTATGACAATTTACTTACTGCAAAAAAAAAAAAAAAACTCAGCAGATTCATGGAACTTTTTTTTATTCACAGGATGATTTAAAACTGAACAGATTGTAAGAGAGGGCTTCAAAGGAAAGTGTGTGTGTGTGTATGTGTATGTATACACATGCATGCATAGTTGTTCTGATATTCCAGTTAAGATATTCCAACTTCCAGGGAAGCTTCATTTTTCTGTTAACTACTATTGCACAGGAAAGCTGACTTATTTTAACAGAAATAAACCAGTAAAAGTCCATTTATAATCAATACTCAGAGAATAGTTTTGCCCTCAGGGTAGAAAAGAAACTATCATATAAGAGGAGTAGCCCTATCACAATAAAACAAAAATAGTATGCACTACATAATCATAGGTGAAAAATAAAATTAGTAGACAAGGGGAAGCAAGAAATGTAAATGTCAGTTGCCAACTCTTTTTACAATGTTTTAAGGTTGTCCAGCTTGTATGAAATCCATGATTGATTCTCATTTACATGGAAGAATTTTTATTATACCCAAAGAGAAAGTTAAAGGATTACAGCTCTTATCGCAATCAAAACACCAGGACTGAAAATCCCACTGGGGAAGCAAATATTTTAATAATCTATTATATATCCATAGCAGTAACACTGCAGTAAAATGTCATGGATAACCAAGCTATTTCAATCTTTAATTTCCACACTGCTTAGGTTAGCATTCTAAATCAGGCAACCAAGAGATCCCTAGAGCCCTGTGCTATTAAAACCAAATTCATTTCTAGAAAGTGTTTTACTATAGTTTTACTATTCAACAAGTATTTTAGACAGAGTTTGACACTGTTTACATAGGTTTTATGGTTTCTTCTCTCTATTTCATGTTCTGTAAGGGTAGAAAGCAATGAATATGACTGATTTTGGCATAACTGTGTAAATCTCTAACAAAACTATAATTGCACTGGTAAGTTGGTTGCATTCACATAGGCACATTTATTTGTTAATACCAATTTTTAAGAAACTAATAGACTTAGTTTCTTAGGAGTAACAAAATAAGTGACTGTAAAAATCAAGTGGAGAAAGTTGACACATAAGTGTTTATTAGAATATTTGTGCTTAGTTGCTCAGTCATGTCTGACTCTTTGCCACCCATGGACTATAGCCCACCAGGCTCCTCTGTCCATGGAATTCTTCAGGAAAGAATACGGAATGGGTTGCCAGTCCCTCCTCCAGGGGACCTTCCCAATGCAGCGATCAAACTCAGGACTCCCATGCTGCAGGAGGATTCTTTACCATCTGAGCCACCAGGGAAGATATTTTGACAACCTCAAAAAGAAGAATGGAATAAATCATTTATTAATAATTCCTTCAAAATAATGTTAACATCAGATAAATAATCCCTTTTAAGAAGTCTGCTCTGCAAAATTGAGAATTTAAGAAATAAAGTTCAGATTGTCTTGAACAATGACTTTTACTCTCCAGCAAAGCTTCTCTAATTGCTATTTTAACAGAGAAGATCAAAGCCCATTCACTCCTTTTGTAACCCTATATTGCAGAACAGTGTAACTCCACCTTTTGCATGAAAGAAAGACCAATGGAGCAAAGACAAGGGATCCTGGCCAAGTGGTTAGATTAATTTGGCCTAGGCCAGCAGCTAACTGCAGTATTTTTGAAATGCATTTCTAGTTACTTAAACTGTACAGAAATGGGCCAGAGTGTGAAATGTAAAACCTTTAACCAGGCCATTTCAAAAGCAAAACACTGAAATTTTAGAGCAAAAATGTTTGTTGGTGTTGATATTGTTAAGCATTCTCTACATTTGAATGAAGCACCAAAAACAGTTGATCACCTAAATCTATTTTGTCTCCTTCTCTAGTAAGTGGATATTCAATTGAATGTGAGAAAAGTAGTCACATTACAAGTTCATATGTCCCTTCCGCCTGACAGAGGCACACAGAGGTGGGCTTGCAACTGCTATTCAGTTCTGGAATAAGACTTGATACAGTTGTTCCACTCAGACTCCTCTGCAAGGAAATAGAATCAACTGTGTAAGAGAGACTAAATCAATAGAGATTTTGGTAAAATAAGTAACTTTAGCTATCACCACCAAGAAATGCACATATATGGCTCAGAGCATGCAGTAGTCATATGACAGATGCTGGAAAACAACATCTCAAGGTGCATCAGCTAAGTGTCATAAACATTTGAAGTTATAAATAACAAGTAAGAAAATGTGTGTATATGTGTTCAGTTGCTTCCAACTGTTTGCAACCCCATGGACTGAGGCCCACAAGGCTCCTCTGTCCATGGAATTTTCCAGGCAAGAATACTGGAATACAAGAATACTGGGTTACCTTTTCCTCCTCCAGGGGATCTTCCCGACACAGGGCTTGAACCCACATCTCCTGTGGCTCTGGTATTTGCAGGCAAATTCTTTATCACTGAACCACCTGGGAAACTGTAGTCATAGAAATATAAAAACTGCACTGAGGAGAGACAAATACTTCTAAATGAAACTTTAGAATTCTCTTCTTAGTATTCCTTTCCAGTTTCAATAAGTAAACTGGCACATGTTGCAGTATCAATAATGACACAAATTCAACCAAACTCAATCTATATGTCAGCTCAGATAACAGTCTAATATATGCAGACATGGGCCATCACCTACAAAAATGAAGAACTGTCCATAATATTAGAACATATTTTTTATAATAAAACTAGAGGCAAAATTAATCAGTTTGACATTCTAACTTATCTAGAAGAATCTCTGTTCCTAGAAATTTGTGGACAGTATTTCATGGAAAGTACAGAAGTGATTAATTTACTCCTCTTAAAAGAATAAAATAGAATTATCAATTCATGGAGTTGTGTAAATAGCAGAGCAGTGTTTATTACCAACTATCAATAGTAATATTTATTCTCTTTAATAGCACAAAATTCCCTGAATAAAACATATGAAATAATCAACATCAACCTTTATTTTGTTTTTTTTTAAGTTGATACAGATGTTATTTATTTTCTATTTCTTAACTCCTAGGGACCTCACTAACTAAACTGACACCTTCTTGTCCATCTCAATAGGCAAACCCCAATTGAGATAATGGAAAAAGTAACTTAAATAGTCTGTAAATAGTCAAACTGATACCACTATATCTGTTTCTTCTAGAGCATTTTAATTCCTTCTACAAAAGATTGACTCCCTGATTTCCAAATGAGCAAACAATAAATCAAAGAGGCTGATCTTTATTTTTAAAAGAAATTTGTCTGGCAGTAGTTAAAAGGAAAGATGACTCATTTAACATCTAGAAAAAGCAAAAAGCAAATCAGTAACTTAAGAAAAAAACAAAACATATCCATTTGCATTATTATTATATGCTGACATAGATTTGCATAGTCCCACTTCCCTCAGTAGGTTTTATGAATATTGTTATTACATAAAAGTATATCAGAGGTTCTGATGTAAAATGTTAAAACCTTGATACATTTATTTATATTTTTAATAAATTATTTTGAGAACCTATGTAGAAAGGACCAGAAAAATATTATTACTAAGTCACAACAAATATAACACAGACCTTTGAAGAACTACTGTTAAGAAACTAAAGAGAGAATATAATATATTGCCCAATTTCCAAGAAAAATAAAATTTGGACTCCCCATGGATTGAAATAAAATATAAGAGTAGGAAAGCTACTAATCTGTGAGACCAATTCTGTCTCCGGAAGTTTTATCTCACCTTTGGGCAATTCTAAGTTAGAGCTCTGGCTTAAGCATGAACAAAAAACTTCTTTTTGTTCCTCTTGGTTTAGCTGAGAAAATCTGTTATTTTCAGTCTTCCTAAATACAAAGAAAAACTATTGAAAATAAATGTTATGAACCAAAGCAACTATTTATTTAAGTTTACAAAATACCTCTGATTTCTCATAACATGTCCTCAGATTTTGAGGATCTATGCCAACCAACTCATGTTTCTACGATTTCCCTTTGACTCCAGAGTTTATAACCTTTTACCTCCAAATTCCTGCCCATTTACCATATTGGAAATTACCATTTCAGCAATTCCTAAGCAAACATCATGTGCTAGACACCATTGTTTTCTTTGTCATTATCAAGAGATTCAGAATTCCTTCTTCAGTTCACTTACAGGTTCTTTTCTTAGTTTGGAGTCCATGGGTGTTCTCTACATGTACACCTTCTTCATGTGATGGACCTTATGAAAAATTCCACTTTCTCCTGGGACCTAAACTCCAAGAAATAATAATTTTAAAAAATGGCTTCTGTCTCAGTACAGAGCCAACTATAAAGCATATACAGAAGTAAGGAATTTTGTATATCTCGCTAAGTAATGTGGACTTTATTGTTTAGTCAATATGTGAAATATAAAGATGTTTTAGGCTTTGGGTGTATGGTATGATTTTTCTATTTTTGCAAATCTATTCTTCTGTTTAATATATTTCTATTCAATTTTCTGCTATTGAAAAATATATTTAGGAGCTATAATATACTGGCATGGGGAAACACTTATGATAGTAGATTGGAGAATAAAGGGGTGACAGCTGTAATATAGGCTACTATGACTATGAATCGAAGAGGTAACAGAAGAAAATACAGAACATAATAGTCACAGTACGCATATGCATATACATACATAGAGCTTCCCATGTGATACAGGGTAAAGAATATGACTGCCAGGCAGGAGACATAGGTTCAGTCCCTCAGTTGAGAAGATTCCCCAGAGTAGGAAATGGCAACCCAGTCCAGTATTCTTGCCTGGAAAGAGAAGGCTGACGGGCTACAGTCCATGGGGTCACAAAGAGCCAGACACGAATGAATCACTGAGCATGTGTGGTATGCATATATACACATACTTAAATAGTACTTCAGTTCAGTTCATTTGCTCAGTTCTTTGCGACCCCATGAATTACAGCACGTCAGGCCTCCCTGTCCATCACCAACTCCCGGAGTTCACTCAAACTCATGTCCATCGAGTCGGTTATGCAATCCAGCCATCTCATCCTCTGTCGTCCCCTTAGATTATATTACAGTACTTAGATTATATTAATAAGTAAGAAGAGTATATGTAAATTTTGAGATACTTATATAATAGTTTGGTAATATTTTTAAATTAAAGAAATCTTAATGTAATGCAATCTTAATGCAATCTTATAGTCTAAACTGTGGAATAAATGAAGTGTGAACATATAGCATTATAATAAATTTTATGACAAAACATTAAATTTTTAGGGAGGACATTCAAAAACATAGATGTGTTTGAATCCTAACACACAAACATTTTTCAAACACGCATGTACAAGAGATGCAAACCTAGAGAAAAGTAGAGCTATTGTAAAACTTAAAACTAAAACAAAAACTTCAGTTCAGTTCAGTCGCTCAGTCGTGTCCGACTCTTTGTGACCCCATGAATCGCAGCACACCAGGCCTCCCTGTCC
>NW_011494728.1:1365092-1394639 GCF_000754665.1 Bison bison bison
CCAAAGTACTGGAGTTTCAGCTTTAGCATCATTCCTTCCAAAGAAATCCCAGGGCTGATCTCCTTCAGAATGGACTGGTTGGATCTCCTTGCAGTCCAAGGGACTCTCAAGAGTCTTCTCCAACACCACAGTTCAAAAGCATCAATTCTTCGGCACTCAGCCTTCTTCACAGTCCAACTCTCACATCCATACATGACCACAGGAAAAACCATAGCCTTGACTAGATGAACCTTTGTTGGCAAAGTAATGTCTCTGCTTTTGAATATGCTATCTAGGTTGGTCATAACTTTCCTTCCAAGGAATAACATCTTTTAATTTCATGGCTGCAGTCACCATCTGCAGTGATTTTGGAGCCTCAAAAAATAAAGTCTGACACTGTTTCCAGTGTTTCCCCATCTATTTGCCATGAAGTGATAGGACCGGACGCCATGATCTTAGTTTTCTGAATGTTGAGCTTTAAGCCAACTTTTTCACTCTCCACTTTCACTTTCATCAAGCGGCTTTTTAGTTCCTCTTTACAAAAAATTAATTAAGTACAAATATAGAATCATCCTAAATGGGTCATCTTAGAAAATATAAAATTTATATATGTAGAACATACTTATAATCATTATTATTTAGTAATTATTATATTCTGACATATGTGAACTGATGTATGTGGAAATCAACCAGTGATAAAATGACTTGTCTTAGAATTATATACAGAAGAAGAAAAGAGATGCACATGCAATTTATATAATTCAGTGTGAGTAGATTTCTAACCATAGATTTTGCCTCATTCATATTATAGTCTATCCTCAGATTGGACTTAATCATGATGTACTACCCTTCCAGTTTAGATACTCTGCTCAATGCCTCAAATACAAAGTTAATGAATAAGACATGGAGTCTCTTTAGGATCTTACCAGATGGTGCATGTGGTCAGGTTGGAGAAGGGTGGTTGTATGAAATATAGAGCCAGTTCTATATCCAGACTCACAGTCTTTGAAAGTGATTTTAACTTCAGTAGATTGCTAGGGTGACCAAAGACTGTTACCTTAATCAAAAATTTTAGTGACTGACATTACCAGTTGAAACAGCAGCTCCAAGAACATCTGTACGATTTGGAATGTTGCCTTCTGCAAGTTGAGCCAATTTCAGGCTTTCATGTATTAGAAAGCTCTGTTGTGTGACTCTCTCTAGAGTATGTTATAAAGAAAATTAGTACAAAATAGAGTGCAAAGATACCTTGAACATCTGAAAACAAATCTCTCTCTAATGACAGTAAACTTTCTTCCCTGGTATATGCCCATTTTGATCACTGCAAACTAAATGTTGGTCATGATGACAAATCTTTAGAGAAGATGGATGATTCAGTGTATCCATCTAGCCCACGTGACTGGAAAAAATTCAGACTGCATATCTCTTAATTGTTTTCTTACGGCAAGAGTCATGTCTTTTTTATTTGTGCTTGATCTAGTACGTGCTTATAGAAGGTCATCCTTGAAGGATAGAATCAGTCAGTTCAGTTCAGTCACTCAGTCATGTCTATTTGTGACCCCATGAATCACAGCACACCAGGCCTCCCTGTACATCACCGACTTTCGGAGTTCACTTAAACTCATATCCATCGAGTTGGTGATGCCATCCAGCCATCTCATCCTCTGTTGTCTGCTTATCCTCCTGCCCCCAATCCCTCCCAGCATCAGGGTCTTTTCCAATGAGTCAATTCTTTGCATGAGGTGGCCAAAGTATTGGAGTTTCAGCTTCAGCATCAGTCCTTCCAATGAACACCCAGGACTGATCTCCTTTAGGATGGACTGGTTGGATCTCCTTGCAGTCCAAGGGACTCTCAAGAGTCTTCTCCAACACCACAGTTCAAAAGCATCAATTCTTCAGTGCTCAGCTTTCTTCACAGTCCAACTCTCACATCCATATATGACCACTGGAAAAACCATAGGCTTGACTAGACAGACTTTGTTGGCAAAGTAATATCTCTGCTTTTCAATATGCTATCTAGGTCGGTCATAACTGTCCTTCCAAGGAGTAGCATCTTTTAATTTCATGGCTTCAGTCACCATCTGCAGTGATTTTGGAGCCCCCAAAAATAAAGTCTGACACTGTTTCCAGTGTTTCCCCATCTATTTGCCATGAAGTGATGGGACCAGATGCCATGGTTTTAGTTTTCTGAATGTTGAGCTTTAAGGCAACTTTTTCACTCTCCTCTTTCACTTTCATCAAGAGGCTCTTTAGTTCTTCTTCACTTTCTGTCATAAGGGTGGTGTTATCTGCATATCTGAAGTTATTGATATTTCTCCCGGCAATCTTGGTTCCAGCTTGTGCTTCTTCCAGCCCAGCGTTTCTCATGATGTACTCTGAATATAAGTTAAATAAGCAGGGTGACAGTATGTAGCCTTGACATACTCCTTTTCCTATTTGGAACCAGTTTCATGTCCAGTTCTAACTGTTGCTTCCTGACCTGCATACAGGTTTCTTAAGAAGCAGGTCAGGTGGTCTGGTATTCCCATCTCTTTCAGAATTGTCCACAGTTTATTGTGATCCACACAGTCAAAGGCTTTGGCATAGTCCATAAAGCAGAAATAGATGTTTTTCTGGAACTCTCTTGCTTTTTCCACCATCCAGCAGATATTGGCAATTTGATCTCTGGTTCCTCTGCCTTTTCTAAAACCGGCTTGAACATCTGGAATTTCACGGTACACGTACTGCTGAAGCCGGGCTTGGAGAATTTTGAGCATTACTTTATTAGCGTGTGAGATGAGTGCAATTGTGAGGTAGTTTGAGCATTCTGTGGAATTGCCTTTCTTTAGGATTGGAATGAAAAGTGACCTTTTCCAGTCTTGTGAATGTACTCTGCATATAAGTTAAATAAGCAGGGTGACAATAAAAAGCCTTGATGTACTCCTTTTCCTATTTGGAACCAGTCTGTTGTTCCATGTCTAGTTCTAACTGTGGCTTCATAACTAAATTTTCCAAATTTGCTGGCATATTGAGTGCAGCACTTTCACAGCATCATCTTTCAGGATTTGGAATAGCTCAACTGGAATTCCATCACCTCCACTACCTTTGTTTGTAGTGATGCTTCCTAAGGCCCACTAAACTTCACATTCCAGGATGTCTGGCTCTAGGTGAGTGATCACACCATCATCATTATCTGAGTTGTGAAGCTAGTTTTTGTACAGTTCTTTGTGTATTCTTGCCACCTCTTCTTAATATCTTCTGCTTCTGTTAGGTCCATACAATTTCTGTCCATTATTGAGCCCATTTTTGCTTGAAATGTTCCCTTGGTATCTCTAATTTTCATGAAGAGATCTCTAGTCTTTCCCATTTTGTTCTTTTCCTCTATTTCTTTGCATTGATCTTGAGGAAGGCTTTCTTATCTGTCCTTTCTACTCTTTGGAACTCTTCATTCAGATGCTTGTATCTTTCCTTTTCTCCTTTGCTTTTTGCTTCTCTTCTTTTCACAGCTATCTATAAGGCCTCCTCAGACAGCCATTTTGCTTTTTTGCATTTCTTTTCCACGGGGATGGTCTTGATCCCCATCTCCTGTATAATGTTATGACCATCCATAGTTCATCAGGCACTCTGTCTATCAGATCTAGTCCCTTAAATCTATTTGTCACTTGTATAATCATAAGGGATTTGATTTAGGTCATACCTGAATGGTCTAGTGGTTTTCCCTAATTTCTTCAATTTAAGTCTGATTTTGGCAATAAGGGGTTAATGATCTGAGCCACAGTCAGCTCCTGGTCTTTCTTTTGCTGACTGTATAGAGCTTCTCTATCTTTGGCTGCAAAGAATATAATCAATCTGATTTTGGTGTTGACCATCTGGTGAGGTCCATGTTAGAGTCTTCTCTTGTGTTGTTGGAAGACAGTGTTTGCTATGACCAGTGTGTTTTCTTGGCAAAACTCTATTAGCCTTTGCCCTACTTCATTCCTTACTCAAAAGCCAAATTTCCCTGTTACCCCAGGTGTTTCTTGACTTCCTACTTTTGCATTCCAGTCCCCTATAATGAAAAGGACATCTTTTTGGGGTGTTAGTTCTAAATGGGCTTGTAGGTCTTCATAGAACCATTCAACTTCAGCTTCTTCAGTGTTACTGGTTGGGGCATAGGCTTGGATTACCGTGATAATGAATACTTTGCCTTGGAAATGAACAGAGATCATTCTGTTGTTTTTGAGATTGCATCCAAGTACTGCGTTTCGGACTCTGTTGTTGACCATGATGGCTACTCCATTTCTTCTAAGGGATTCCTGCTCACAGTAGTAGATATAATGGTCATCTGAGTTAAATTCACCCATTCCATTTCATTTTAGTTCTCTGATTCCTAGAATGTCAATATTCACTCTTGCCATCTCCTGTTTGACCACTTCCAATTTGCCTTGATTCATGGACCTGACATTCCAGGTTCCAATGGAATATTGCTCTTTACAGCATTGGTCCTTGCTTCTATCACCAGTCACATCCACAACTGGGTACTGTTTTTGCTTTAGCTCCATCCCTTCATTCTATCTGAAGTTATTTCTCCACTGATCTCCAGTAGCATATTGGGCACCTACCGACCCAGGGAGTTCCCCTTTCAGTATCCTATCATTTTGCCTTTTCATACTGTTCATGGGGTTCTCAAGGCAAGAATATTGAAGTGGTTTGTCATTCCCTTCTCCAGTGGACCACATTCTGTCAGAAGGATAGAATAGAAGACCATTATCTACAGGTATGAACAAGTCATTTCATACAACTTTACTAGTATCAGTATGTTCATTCAATATTTTTACTATAAGTATTTAAGTGCAGTTTTATTGCACTGAGGTTAGAAAATATTAATTAAATGCTTAAGGTGTTTCCCTTTATTATGTCAATTATCATTCCAGTGAAGATTTTTATTAAAAAGTGATTTATCTATTTAGGCATAATTTTTATTGGCTTTTTAAGATCTAAAATCAATTTATCAATGCCAAGTGGAGTATGCAAAATATAAGATTTCTTTCCATTAGGCCATTTATGAATCCGTTTGAAAGTATCAATTTTTTGGTTTCTGCAAATCTTCTGAGGCTTCTGAGCTGGGAACACTAAAGTCAGAAGTATTTAAGTAATAGTTAGTATCCAAGTATGACTTCTGTGGTTTCAAGAGTCTTACCATACACTGTGCTATTATCTCCAATTGGTTTCCTTTGTTTCCTTTCTACTTTTGCCCCTATTAACATCCTACTTCACACAAAGAATCTGTTAGAAGTGCTAATATTTGAGAAAGTTCAGGGCAAAGCTGGCTTCTGTTCATGAAATATGAGCAAACAAATTGTTCACTTTAGCTTTCTGCAAAGAAGTCATGCAGCAGTGCTGCTCTGAACAAGATTTCAATTCTCAAAAATGTGCCTTTGCTGTTTATTGAATATTTCATTATGTATGAGGACATGTTCTAACTTTGTTTACCAGTCTGCTTCCTTTTGCTAAATTTCACAGTCTTAAAAGGTCTTGGAAGTTGGAAACAACTAAACACTCTGTTGAGATTTGTGACTGTCATCCCTCTGGCTAGAATTACTCATAGATCTTGCAAGAGTAGCAGAGATGTATCCATTATAACCATCAGTCAGGATGGTCATTAAGCACTTTCTGCAGTTGAGATTGCTGTGCCAGATGGCACTTCAGGAACAATAGACAATGCACTCCAAACTGCCAAGCATTCATTCTGTGCCTTTTTAACTCAGGGCTGGTAGGAAAAAATAATAATAATAAGGCAAAAGGACCTGTGAAAGTAAAACTCTGAGAAGTGGTTTTCTAGCCCCAGGCTCTTTTCTTTACATACATATCAGTCCTTGCATTTTGAAATGCATATTGTCCGATAATATACACTCACTGTAAAGACCATCAGTTAGTTTATAAAATTGTACCTCTCCTTCTGCAACTATGCCCCAAGATTTTTCTTAAAGTGACATTTTATACTATAATAAGAAGCAATGTGAGCTTGACTTGCATTGTTATAACAGAGTACCTATGATGGTTCTCCCATGGTAAGTGATAAATCCTTACTTAAAGGTACATAATAATGGATAAGTATTATTTGCCTTTTGACATTTTGATTATGTCTTGTTAACCATCTATGTTACCCAGCATATGCAGAATCCCTAGACATTTTCTAAGGATTAAAGTGGATCTCATGGGGTCAAGATTTGATTTCTAACCTGACAATTGCAACCATCTGTCTGTCATTCTAATTCATTGAAAAATTCCCTACAATCCTCAGTTCATTCTGCTAACTCAGTTGTGCTGTCCAATCAGTATATTCATGGTTATACAAACAGCCCCATGAGGGTTAGTCAAATCATGTTTCCTGGATTTGATTTCCTAGGTATATTTTGTTCTTTAAATATTCTTCATATTATTAAATCCCACATTAAACCCCTTATTTCAAAAAAGTCTCTCAGTCCCCAGTCAAGCTGGACCTTTTTCCCAGATCTTTTCATTCCCTTCATAACACTTCTGAAGCAATGTGTTGTGAAAGGGAAAATAATTATTTTTTGACATTGAAAAACTGAAGATAAAAGAGAGTGAAGAGAATGAAAGGTGTGCTCTAGTAGATGTCGATTCAACGCCATCTGACTGCTATGATGACTTCAAATGACTTTTCTGAATGCACCTGCCCCCTTCTTT
Source organism: Bison bison bison (assembly GCF_000754665.1). Taxonomy (NCBI): domain Eukaryota; kingdom Metazoa; phylum Chordata; class Mammalia; order Artiodactyla; family Bovidae; genus Bison; species Bison bison. The sequence continues at coordinate 1,371,741 of NW_011494728.1, forward strand.
CAGAAACCTTCTTGTTTGACCCAAACTCTAACCATATCCACCAGACAGAAGTGCCTTCTGTTTTCATAGCTCATCCACACTGGCCTTGCTGTTACTATGAAGGAAAGCATGACATCAAAGCTAGGCAAAAGGCCTTCCCTGTAATATCTGTCTGTCTGTCTTAAATATAGGAAAGAACTTCTCCCTTCTAGGCATTTAGGCTATTTGAGACTAGAACAAATGTTGGGCAACATTCACATCATAGTGAAGATAGCCTGGAAAATAAGGTCAACACACCAGAGCCAAAAACTAGCATATAAGTCATACCATAACTCAAGTCCTAACAGCCAAAAGTATGATCAAATTCTTTCTTTCCATGGCTTGAATAAGCTGGTTTGAATTTGGTTCTGACCTTTGAATTTTAAAGTTTCTGTATAATACCTACCACAAAGGTCAACCATGATTTGTGAAAGTAGTCTTTGGAAAACATTCCTGCAATTATGGCAAATACGTTTTGGAAATTAGAAAATGTAGCTTCTCATTGGAAACAAATATTCATACTGCTGAAAAAAGAAAAAAAATCATTTTCAAATTAATATAGGATACATTGTATAGTACTATGGATAACAGAATCATTATTAGGAAGTAAATGCAGTGAGGTATTTCAAATGGCTATTTGTTTTAATGAAGATAAATAATTGCTGAGTTAAAATGTATCTCTGTAAGGACAGTTAAGCTAATGTGGTATATGGTATAATATATATATACATATATATATATATACACACACACACACACATATATATATGGATGCACATATATACATGGATACAAGCATAAATATAACATCTACATATATATATAGATATATCATGATAAAGATAGATGCATATTAGAATAATTGGAAATATGACTGTGCAATTGTATGGTACATAACCTTCAAATTATGTTTTATAAATATCTTTTTTAAGTTCTATGAATATCTTTTCTATGAAGCTTTAGAGAGAATAAGGTCAAGGCTCATTAAAATTGTTCATCTCTTTAATTTTTGTTGCTCTTCTACCTCTGTAGTTTGGTTCATGCTAAAAGTTGTGCATGAATACTATGTTTATAATGATTTGAAAAAATTCCCCCCCAAAATTACTAGTGATTCCACAACTTACAGGTAATTGTTGGAAGTCTTGTTGTTATAATGTTGGAATTATGAGAGAACTCAGAAATAACATAATGCTGTACTGCTAATCTGTGTTCCTCAGAATTATTATGAAGCATAAAGATATAAGGAAACCAAATATAGGAAATGGGGTTTTTGGTTTCATTACCTGTGTTTTTACCTAAGTTATATTTCCCTGATTGAATGTATAGGAGCATAGAGCCAAGGTCTAAGTAACATCGCCTCTACTGCTCAGAACAAATATGCCAGAAACAACAGAAATGGAAGCAGTGATACACAATTCCTTACTGGCCATATATTTCATTTAGTTATTTTATCACTAGTTTTATCTGTACTGGGTCTCTGTCACTGTGTGGGCTTTTCTCTAGTTGTGGCAAGCACGGCTACCCTCTAGTTGTGGAGAGAAGGCTTCTCATTACAATAGCTTCTCTTGTTACAGATCACAGGCTCTGGGATCTTAACACACAAAGAAGATTTACTTAACACACAAAGAAACACACATCTAAATTAAAATAATACTATATATTCATTGAATAAATAAATGAATAAAGACATTAATAAACATTAACTTGATGCCTAGTTTCCTCTAAAATAAGTCTAAGCATGAAAGAGAGATTAGAGAAAGGCGGAGGAGGGGAAGAGGGATGTGGGAAGAGAAGGAAAGAAAGAAAGAGAGGGAATTTCAGATAGGCTTTATGCTTCATGTGGGTGATAATTTTGAAAAGTCCAAAGGGAAGGTGAGTACAGTCTACAAACAATACTCTCCCCCACTTTATTAGCTCCAGGTCAGCTATCATAGTTCTCATGCTTTATTCTTGTTCACTCACTAAGTGTTTGACTTTTTGTGACCCCCATGAACTACAGATGCCAGGCTTCCTTGTCCTTCACTATCTCTCAGAGTTTGCTCAAACTCCTGTCCATTGAGTCAGTGATGCCATACAACTATCTCATCTTCTGTTGCCCCCTTCTCCTCATGCCCTCAATCTTTCCCAGAATCAGGGTCTTTTCTAGTGAGTCGGCTCTTCATATTAAGTGGCCAAAGTATTGGAGATTCAGCTTCAGCATCAGTCCTTCCAATGAATATTCAGGGTTGATTTCCTTTAGGATTGACTGGCTTGATCTCCTGGCTGTCCAAGGGACTCTTAAGAGTCTTCAGCACCATAGTTCGAAGGCATCAATTCTTCGGTGCTCAGCCTTCTTTATGGTCCAACTCTCACATCCATACATGACTATTGTAAAATCCATAGTTATGACTATATGGACCTTTGTCAGCAGATGTCTCTGCTTTTTAATATGCTGTATAGTTTGTCATAACTTTTATTCCAAGAAGCAAGTGTCCTTTAATTTCTAATGCTATTTCTTTTATCAATTTGACTTTATGCTTAATTCATAAAATCATTTTTTTCCTGTTGAGGACACCCTTTCATATTTTAATGTGATAGGCAGGACTTTGCCCCTTATCTACACACTGAATGCCACTCCCATAATTACAGTATGTTACATTATACAAGAAACTGTGAATATATAATGAAAGTTACTAATCCACTGGCCTTAAAAGAGAAAAGTTTCCCAGATTATATAACTATATAGATTATCTATATCAGACTTCCTTGGTGGCTCAGTGGTAAAGAATCTACCTGCAGTGCAGGAGACATGGGTTCAATCCCTGGGTCCAGAAGATACTCTGGAGAAGGAAATGGCAACCTACTCCTGTTCTTTCCTGGGGAATGCCGTGGACAGAGGAGCCTAGCAGGCTACAGACCATGGAGCTGCAAAGAGTCAGACATGAGTTAGCAGCTGAGCACTCATCTGTATGTCATCTTCGAAAGGAAGATGAGAAAGCCAAAAAAAAAAAAAAAAAACCAGGGAGATGTAATAGAAGGGGATATCAAAGAGATTCTAAGTGTGAAAATGTCCCACTGTTGCCTACATGAAGATGGAGGGGACCCCATGGAAAATGTTAGAAGGGAGTGAATTCTGCTAATAACCAGTGATTGTGGAACAGGAGCCAGAGTCCCAGATGAGAACAGTAGACACAGCTGACACCTTGATTTCAGCCTCCTTAGATCCTTATCAGAGAATCTAATCATGCTATGCTGGACTTCTGTCCTATAGGAACAGATACTGATAAATGAGTATCATTTCAAGAGGCTAAATTCGTGATTGTTATACAGCAATGAAAAGTAATAAATATGGCAACAATTGGAAATGGTTTTTAATTCTAGTGAAGAGTGCTTTATGACATCTCTCCCCTAATGTGTAGACGTCCTCAATGATAGAGGAAGTAAGATCTTTGCCTAAGAATTAGAAAGGAAATATAAATGGTTAGATAAAAGTGGGCAATTCCTCTGTGCTCATTTAGTACCAAGCAGCTAGTGAGCTATCTGTTTAGCCCTACCCAGAAGAGGAGGAGGGGACAACAGAGGATGAGATGGTTGGATGGCATCACCAACTTGATGGACATGAATTTGAGCAAACTCTTGGAGTTGGTGATGGACAGAGAAGCCTAGTGTGTGGCAGGCCATGGGGTTGCAGTCACACCACTGAGCAACTGAACTGAGCTGAGAGATCATCTATACGTGGAGCTCCAGACAAATGTACAAGGATTCAATAATCAATTATCCTGTTCACAGTAGTTAGGATGAAGGAGAGTATTCATCCTGCCTGGTCCAAAGTGTCTTTATGAGAATTGGAAAAATCACATTCATTGCAGATTTGGAATGACAGAAATGTAAAACTCAAGAACTGTAACAAATTCTATTTCATTATGGGGGCATTGGTAATCAGGAGTGGATACTTTGTATTTTCCTATGGTTGTTCAAACTTTATTCAAGTACATTGCTAAAGCCTGACCTAGTTTTCTACAAGATATTCTATATTCTGATGAGACAAGGAAAAGAGAGGAATACTGTAGCTAATGGAGCATCTACTTTGTACAGGGATAAAGATCCACAGAGACTGTTCAACAACACTGGGAAGGAGAGGAGAGAGGTATAGAAGAGTTGAATTTCAGCTATGCCCACAAATGGGAAAGAACTTAAGTCAAGAGACTGAGCATACAAGAAGCATCAGCACAGTTGCTGCTGCTGCTGCTAAGTCGCTTTAGTCATGTCCAACTCAGCATGACCCCATAGACGGCCTCCCACCCAGCTCTGCTGTCCCTGGGATTCTCCAGGCAAGAACACTGGAGTGGGTTGCCATTTCCTTCTCCAATGCATGAAAGTGAAAAGTGAAAGTGAAATCCCTCAGTTGTGTCCAACTCTTCGCAACCCCATGGACTGCAGCCTACCAGGCTCCTCCATCCATGGGATTTTCCAGGCAAGAGCACTGGAGTGGGGTGTCATTGCCTTCTCCCAAGAGCACAGTTAGGAGAGTCCAAAAAGAGAAAAACCGTTCAGATTTGTCAGAGAAAGGAGTCTTAGGTGCTGGATTAGACAGATTGATACAGAGGTTGGAATTTTGCAAGGTGAGGAATGTAGAGCATGAGTTGCTCACCAGGCTCCATAGTTTCTGGAAATTTCTGAGGGAGGGTAAATATGCAGAGATGGCAGTTCAGAGTTTATCTATAATCTTTCAACCTGTAAAATGAAAATAATGATAAAATATTTTCTTAGGTTTGTTGTGAGAGGATAAGAATGTACTGGCCATCACACAGGCCTTAATGACAAAGTAAGGATTAAAATAATTATTATAAATGTGTTAAGAAAAACTCAGCTTTGTGGATCTAGCAAAAATGAATATTAATATGAAGTATATACAAAGGATTATGACTACATATATTTTAAATATTACTAATTATGAATGTAGAAAGTATATATACTGATAAGCCCAAATATAAGTCATATATTAAACTTCTGGTCAAAACATAACTGCTGCCCCACAATTAATTTAACATAATATATTCAGAATGTTTTAGCTAAAGGTTAATTGCAAAAAAAAAATCAATGTCTACTACCATAATTATTTCTTCCTACACTTTGTTAAGAAACAATTAAGAGAAATCCTCTGTATTTAAGGTGACTATGAATCTATCTTCCAAACAAGGACACTTAAGAAATTTAAAAATGTGCTAAAAACAATTAGCAGGTACTAATTGACTTATTTGAGGATAAAATGGGAACTTTTAGGCAAATAGTCATCCTATCAACAGAATCTTAAATGTCTGTTTATAAATGCCTGATAGAGATAAGAAAAGTAAAATGGTGTCAATCTGACTAGGGGGCTTCCTTACTCTTCTAATTGTTTCAATGATCCATTCCCTTGCAGCCCCCCACCTTCACTGAGAAGTCATAGGCCATGATTATGACCAGGTTTCATAAAAAAATAACGATTTGTTTTAACGTAAGTAAAATGCGATGAGGGAAAGGAGAGGAATCCGTGAAGGTAGCGGCTGAAGTGGGGCTACCCAGGTGGCGCAGTGGTAAAGAATCACCTGCCAATACAGGCGGTGCGGGTTTGATTCCTGGGTTGGGAAGATTCTCTGGAGAAGGAAATGGCAACCCGCTCCAGTATTCTTGCCTGAAGAACCCCATAGACAGAAGAGCCTGGTGGGCTACAGTCCATGGATTGCAAAGAGTCGAACACAACTGAGTACATACACAGCAGCCCAAGTATTTCTTACTTTCTCTTCATTTTTAACTCCATCTCATCTACATCTCCCAAGAAAGCAGCCTTTCCCCAGCAGGTCACTGTGCTAGACCTGCAGCGTGTGAGTGAGAACTCAGAGCTTGCTAGGATCTCTTATGGGTAATAAGTGCAGGCATTTTTTTCCCCCTCTTCACTCTGATACAAATAAAAATGTGAGTGTGAGTTAAAGGCCCAGACTATCAGAAGGGAACAAATCCTGTCTGAACAGTGCCCTCAGAGTGAATTTTTCTTCTTGTCTCTGGTCTCTTGGCATACTGGAATGGAGAGAAGCACCACAAATTTTCTGTCTTCTCCTCCCTGGCTCTAGACCTGAAAGATGGCACGAAGATCAGAGAGGAGAGAATCTTCCTTCTTGTGTCTGGGCAGTCACTGGCTGAACAAATTCAGCCATAGATCATGGTCTGTTGTGCCTTCCAGCTACCACAAAACACAATGTAAGTCACCTAACATCAGAACCTAATTTCTAAAGAACAGGATAACTAAAAATACATTTAAAAAATGAAGGAGCACAAATTCATGGGTTTTTTTTTTCCCTAGTCTGAAGGCATGATTAATATCACAAGTTTGTTCCTTATCTTGGTTTAGAATCAATTGATATTGACAAAATGGGAAACTAAGTATCATTTATTTTATTTAAAATGCTGATATTACAGAATGAAGTTTAGATATACAAAAAATAGACATGCTAATGTTGAAACCTAAAATTAAATAAACTTCCCTATACACTTAGGTCAGAGAAGGCAATGGCACCCCACTCCAGTACTCTTGCCTGGAAAATCCCATGGAAGGAGAAGCCTGGTAGGCTACAGTCCATGGGGTCACTAAGAGTTGGACACAACTGAGCGACTTCACTTTCACTTTTCACTTTCATGCATTGGAGAAGGAAATGGCAACCCACTCCAGTGTTCTTGCCTGGAGAATCCCAGGGACGGGGGAGCCTGGTGGGCTGCCGTCTATGGGGTCACACAGAGTCGGACACGACTGAAGCGACTTAGCAGCAGCAGCAGCATACACTTAGGTACCAGTGGTCAATGACTAAGCTCTCTACATAAACATCTGTCTCTGTTAAACTTGAGTTGATAAGAATGAATCTTTTCTATATGTGTCAAACTTCTGGAAGGTAGGAGGATGGAGAGAGCTGAGTTACACATGCCAGTTATTTCCAATATTCAGTGATCAGGTAATTCATTCTACCTGTGTAATGAAAGAATAAGGATGGAACAGTGGGTTAGCAGGGCTTCCCTGATAGCTCGGTTGGTAAAGAATTTGCCTGCAATGCTGGAAACCCCAGTTCAATTCCTGGATTGGGAAGATCTGCTGGAGAAGGGATATTCTACCCACTCGAATATTCTTGGGCTTCCCTCTTGACTCAGCTGGTAAAGAATCTGCCTGCAATGCAGGAGACCTGGGTTCAATCTCTAGGTTGGGAAGATCCCCTGGAGAAGGGAAAGGCTACCCACTCCAGTATTATGGCCTGGAGAATTCCATGGACTGTATTATCCATGGGGTCACAAAGAGTTGGATATGACTGAGTAACTTTCACACTGGGTTAGTCGTATTTAAGGAAATTACATCCTAGAAATGTGAAAGATGTGTTCTCCCAGCATACTTCTGGCACATGAGCCCTAACACTTGGTAATTAGCAATCTAGAAGTCTGGGCTTTCCCAGTGTCTCAGTGGTAAAGAATCTGCCTACAATGCAGGAGACCAGGGGTTCAATCTCTGGATCAGGAAAAATCCCTGGCGAAGGAAATGGCAACCCACTCCAGTTTTCTTGCCTGGGAAATCCCATGGACAGAGGAGCCTGGTGGGCTACAGTCCATGGGATGGCAAATTTTGTCAGACATGACTGAGTGACTAAACAACAACAAAAACAATCCAGAAATTGAGATAATAGCATTTTATTTTCATTAGTCTTTCCTTCTCTAAGTCTTAAATAATTAAGAAATATATTTAAGAAGAAAATCACAGTTCTTATAAACTCTATTGAAAGATACATACTTAATTTGAATAATAGTAAGACATAACTTGAATGGCATTAAAGTTTTTACTGTAGTATAATAAATTCAAATGTAGCAGTTTAAAACAGGATCCATTTACTATCTCAAAGATTCCCTCCTAGCCCCACTTATGATAGTTTATAATTTGAAGAAAGTAAATGGCCAGTAAGATTTCACTCTGACTTTAAAATACAAGGGTTGAGCTCCAGACAGCTCAAGGGTAAGAACCCCTACAGTGCAGATTTGTTTAATCAGGTAATGTACTTAGGCTAAAGTTCTACCTAAGTGATTGTTCCATGAAGATTAAATCAAGCAGTTAAAAATGAGAGTACAGTTTCAGATAATGCCTTACAAAAGAAGTCATGAACATCAATTGTATCTACAGTACAGTCATGCTGATATGGAAGATCTGCATCTGAATATCTTTCACCAGGCACAGGTGGAAGATAGGAGAAAGAGAAATTGGTGGCATCTCTATTTGCTTCTTATTTTAGGAGAATTTTAGATTTATAGATGTAAATTTAATCACCTGAATGAGGTAGTCTTTGTCAGATTTCTTCACTGTGAAGTCATTCTTTTTTTCCACCCTTTCAATATTGTATTTTTTGGGACAAAGTCAGTATGAGCACCTCACACATAAAAAGTATGGTATGCTTTATCTCATTGAGGGGAGTATATCTACATAAATTATTTGGAATTCTTATTCAAAGGATATTTGTTTCTCTTCCCCGTTTACTTATTTATTCAATCATTTATTTCTTTCAGTATTGTCTCAATGATATTTGGTTTATAACTTGGGTTATAATCAAGTTGTGCATTGTTTGTTGCTGAAATTGTTCTAACTTCGTCCACTGGAAGCCCTATCAGTTGGGTCCCAAGCCCCTTGACATAACTCCATAACAGTGCTTTAAAAAAAAAAAAAAATTAGCACTTCCTTATTTGGGGCACTACAAGACTCTCTACAATCATTTAGTATATGTCCCACTCATTTCTGTCATGGTCTGTGCACATATTAGAAAAGAATTTCCAGACACAAGGTAGAATGAAAGGAGAATACAGTTTATTGGAGTGGGAGAGGGGAGATTTGCTGGCCTCAAGCAGGCCTGGTTCCTGAAAGTCGCTATGAGCCAACATTGAGCAACTCGATGTTGAACATGGGTCCTTGGTCCATTTTTATAGCCAGTACAAGGAAAGGGATAGGGGTCTTGCAGGTTATTTGCTGATAGGATGAGGTACATATACTAGGTAGGGAAAGAGTAAGGCAAATACCTTCTTATATGGAGCAGGATGGAACACAGGTTATACTGCTCAGTTCAGTTCAGTTCAGTTGCTCAGTCCTATCTGACTTTTTGTGAGCCCATGTATAGCAGCATGCCAGGCCTCCCTGTCCATCACCAACTCCCAGAGTTTAACCAAATTCATGTCCATTGAGTCGGTGATGCCATCCAACCATCTCATCCTCTGCTATCTCCTTCTCTTCCCGCTTCAATCTTTCCCAGCATCAGGATCTCTTCCAATGAGTCAGCTCTTTGCATCAGGTGGACAAAGTATTGGAACTTCAGCTTCAGTATCAGTCCTTCCAATGACTATTCAGGACTGATTTTCTTTAGGATGGACTGGTTGGATCTCCTTGCTGTCCAAAGGATTCTCAAGAGTCTTCAACAGCACAGTTCAAAAGCATCAATTCTTCAGAGCACAGCTCTTTATAGTCCAGCTGTCACGTCCATACATGACTACTGGAAAAACCGTAGTTTTGACTAGACAGACTTGTTGGCAAAGTAATGTTTCTGGTTTTTAATATGCTGTCTCGGTTGGTCATAACTTTTCTTCCAAGGAGCAAGCAACTTGTAATTTTGTAGCTGCAGTCACCAACTGCAGTGACTTTGGAGCCCCAAAACATAAAATCTGACAATGTTTCCACTGTTTCCCCATCTATTTCCTATGAAGTGATGGGGCCAGATACCATGATCTTAGTTTTCTGAATGTTGAGCTTTAAGCCAACTTTTTCACTCTCCTCTTTCACTTTCATCAAGAGGCTGTTTAGCTCTTCTTCACTTTCTGACATAATGGTGGAGTCATCTGCATATCTGAGGTTATTGATATTTCTCCCAGCAATCTTAATCAAAGCTTGTGCTTCATCCAGCCCAGTATTTCTTATGATGTACTCTGCATATAAGTTAAATAAGCAGGGTGACAGTATACAGCCTTGACATACTGTTTTCCCAATTTGGAACCAGTCTGTTGTTCCACGTCCAGTTCTAACTGTTGCTTCCTAACCTGCATACAGATTTCTCAAGAGCCAGGTCAGGTGGTCTGGTATTCCCATCTCTTTCAGAATTTTCCAGTGTTTGTTGTAGTCCACACAATCAAAGGCTTTGGCATAATCAATAAAGCAGAAATAGATAATTTTCTGGAACTCTCATGCTTTTTCCAAGATCCAACGGATACTGGACATTTGATCTCTGGTTCCTCTGCCTTTTCTAAAACCAGCTTGAACATCTGGAAGTTCATGGTTCATGTACTGTTGAAGCCTGGCTTGGAAAATTTTGATCATTAATTTACTAGCGTGTGAGATGAGTGCAATTGTGTGGTAGTTTGAGCATTCTTTGGCATTGCCTTTCTTTGGGATTGGTATGAAAACTGACCTTTTCCAATCTGATCACATGGACCACAGCCTTGTATAACTGAATGAAACTATAAGCCATGCCGTGTAGGGCCACCCAAGATGGACGAGCTGTGCTGGAGAGTTCTGACAAAACGTGATCCCCTGGAGAATGGAATGGCAAATCACTTCGGCATTCTTGCCTTGAGAACCCCATGAACAGTATGAAAAGGCAAAAATATAGGAAACTGAAAGATGAACTTCGTAGGTTGGTAGGTGCCCAATATGCTACCGGAAATCAGTGGAGAAATAACTCAAGAGAGAAGGAAGAGATGGAGCCAAAGCAAAAAAACACCCAAGTTGTGGATGTGACTGGTGATGGAAGTAAAGTCCGATGCTGTAAAGAGCAATATTGCATAGGAACCTGGAATGTTAGGTCCATGAATCAAGGCAAATTGGAAGTGGTCAAACAGGAGATGGCAAGAGTGAACATTGACATTTTAGGAATCAGTGAACTAAAATGGACTGGAATGGGTGAATTTAACACAGATGACCATTATATCTACTATTGTGGGCAAGAATCTCTTAGAAGAAATGGTATAGCCATCATAGACAACAAAAGAGTTCAAAACGCAGTACCTGGATGCAGTCTCAAAAGTGACAGAATGATCTCTGTTCCTTTCCAAGGCAAACCATTCAATATCACAGTAATCCAAGTCTATGCCCCTATCAGTAAATGCTGAAGAAGCTGAAGTTGAATTGTTTTCTGAGGACCTACAAGACCTTCTAGAACTAACACCAAGAAAAGATGTCCTTTTCAGTATAGGGGACTGGAATGCAAAAGTAGGGAGTCAAGAAACACCTGGAGTAACAGGCAAATTTGGCCTTAGAGCACAGAATGAAGCAGGGCAAATAGGCTAATAGAGTTTTGCCAAGAGAACGCACTGATCATAGCAAACACCCTCTTGCAACAACACAAGAGAAGACTCTACACATGGACTTCACCAGATGGTCAATACCGAAATCAGATTGATTATATTCTTTGCAGCCAAAGATGGGGAAGCTCTATACGGTCAGCAAAAACAAGGCTGACTCTGGCTCAGATCATGAACGCCTTATTGCCAAATTCAGACTCAAATTGAAGAAAGTAGGGAAAACCAGCAGACCATTCAGGTATGACTTAAATCAAACCCCTTACAATAATACAGTGGAAGTGAAAAATAGATTCAAGGGATTAGATCTGATAGATAGAAGAACTATGCCTGCCTGAAGAACTATGGACAGAGGTTTGTGACATTAAACAGGAGACAGGGATCAAGACCATCTCCAAGAAAAAGAAATGCAAAAAGGCATAATGATTGTCTGAGGAGGCCTTACAAATAGCTGTGAAAAGAAGAGAAGGGAAAGGCAAAGAAGGAAAATAAAGAGATACTCATTTGAATGCAGAATTCTAAAGAATAGCAAGGAGAGATAACAAAGCCTTCCTCCAGAGGAAAAGAGTAGAGGAAATAGAGGAAAACAGTAGAATGGAAACTCTAAAGATCTCTTCAAGAAAATTAGTGATACCAAGGGAACATTTAATTCAAAGATGGATACAGTAAAAGACAGAAATGTTATCCATCCAACAGAAGCAGAAGATATTAAGAAGAGGTGGCAATAATACACAGAAGAGCTATACAAAAAAGATCTCCATGACACAGATAATTGTGATGACCTGATCACCAACCTAGAGCCCAACATTCTGGTGTGTGAAGTCAAGTGGGCCTTAGGAAGCATCACTACAAACAAAGCTAGTGCAGATGATGGAATTCTAGTTGAGCTATTTCAAATCCTAAAAGATGATACTGTGAAAGTGCTATACTCAATACTTCTTTGGGGGGCCTAAAAATTCTTCAACGGTTACAACATGGGGGATAGAAGGACAATAAGGGCCTGTTTGTTTGTTTCCTGTTCTTGCATTTCAAGACCCTTCTTTATCACCTTGTTCTTTTGTCCTTGGGACACCACGGTCCCGAGTTACTTAGGTCATCATGATTTCAGCCTACCCTCTTAGATGAGGTGATATAAAACTTCTACTCTGCAGCAAGATGCATTTGTCTCAGATGCATTCTGCTCTGGGATCCTTTTGTGTCCAAGAAGACTTTTTAAAATGTGTATACACTATAATACAAGTCTGTGTGCTATAATATTCTATGGGTTTTGACAAAGGCATAGTGTTGAGTACCCATCATTACAATGTCATGCAACAGTTTCACCACCTCCAAAAAATATCACCTATGCTTCACCCATTCAACTTACACACCACCACTTATCCCTGGAAATCGCTAATCTGTTGATAGAGTCCACAGTCTAATGCTAGTGCATTTTTACCTGCTGGATAATACTCCATTGTTTGATTTATTTTTTTCCCCCACAGCTTATTTGTCTGTCCTATGGATTGTCCTAAAAGGCCACTTTAATTGCTTCCATTTTTTTGTAATTAAGAATATGGCTGCCACAACATCCACGACTAAGTTTTTATGTGGGCATATGTTTTAGAATCATTTGGGTAAATATGGAGAATTGTGACTGCTAAATCAACAGCGGTTGATACTGTGAGGATTATTTCTGCATTTTTCCAATTTCAATAGTAATGATTGACAAATAGTTATTTGAATTTGCAGTTCGCTGAAGCCAAATGATGTCAAGTTTATTTTTATATACTTATACCCATATATTTTCCTGTGCTGTGGTATCATTTATGTATTTTTAATTTTTTTATTGTTGACTTTTAAGATCTCATTGTATATTTTGGATACAAATCCAATATGTGATTTCCAAATATTTCTCCAAGTGGTGACTTATGTTTCCATTATTTTAACAGTATTTTTCACAGAGTAAAGGATGTGAATTTTAATGAATTCCAACTTGCCAATTTTTTCATTCATGGGTTATGCTTTTATAATTGTATCTAAAAACTCATCACCAAATCCAAGGTCACAAACTTTCACCTATGTTTTCTTTAAAAATTTTATAGTTTTTTGACATATAAATAATACATGGTCCACATTAAGGGATTTTATGTAGGATATAATCTATGCTAAATTTTATTTTTGAAATGGCTCTTCAAGTGTTTCATCATTTTTCCTTCAAGGCTTTACTTTCTCTATTGAATTTCATTTTTATCTCTATCAAAAATTGGTTGACTGCATTTTTGCAGCTCTATTTCTGGGTTCTCTGTTCTGTTCCCTTTATCTGTGTAACTTATATCCACAAAAAATACTATGTCTATTATTGTAGCTTTATATTAAATTTTATTTATTTATTTTTTTTAGTATTTTTTTAATTTTTATTTAATTTTTAAACTTTACATAATTGATTTTAGAGCACTGTGAGTCATGCAGCTTTGTTCCTCTTAGTATTGTCTTGACTATTCTAAATACTTTCTTTCAATGTAAAGTTTAGAATTAGTTTAATGGTATCTGAAGAACAGCCTACTGAAATTTGGATTGGTATTGCATTGGATCTACAGATCAGATTGAGAAGAATTAACATCTTAACAATATTGAATCATCTGATGCATAAACATACATTCTCTCCAATTATTTCATTCTTTTATTTTTATCAGTAGTTTAGACCTTTTCTCAGATACATTGTATACATATAAATTTATATATAGGTATAGAAAATATACTTAAAGAGGAATTTTATACCTCTGGTACTTTCTTTGAAAATAATGATTTATTATGTGTAACCATCTGAAGATAGAACCAGCCTAGAATAATCTGTTGTGCTAAGTCGCTTCAGTCATGTCCAACTCTTTGAGACCTCCTGGACTGTAGCCCACAAGGCTCCTCTGTCCATGGGATTCACCAGGCAAGAATACTGGAGTGGGTTGCCATTCCCTTCATAGACAATAATCTATTAGAACTACATAGTTCTTTGCCTAACTTCTTAGACAATCACCAGTGTCATGAACACGGTGGTTTCTTCACTCTAGTGGAAACTGACTATTGCTGTGCCCAGTTTCCTTATTAAGTGTCAGTTATTCTAATAGAAGTGACTCACATTAAGATCATGTATTTTTATTTTATTATATATAGCACTTTAGACACGTGATACTAAAGTAAAAAAGAATAATTCATTTTTTTTTCATTATTGATTACCTCTTTCAGAATGTTCCAATTCAGTCACCTCTTGCTCTTTCATTAAACCAGAACACATGATTAAGTCTATATTTGTGAAAATATCATCAAAATATCCTGAAAGATAGTAATTCTCTTTCAGAGAACATAATTCAACTTTGGTTCTGTGATATGGTTACAGGTATAGATATAGATGTAGATATATTTATATATCACATCACTTGTGACTTTTCTAGTTGTATTTAATGTCAATTTTGTTATCATTGGAGATTAATTAAAAAATCCAAGCACCCAACGTTACCTTAGGCTGTCATTTCCAGATACTTAAAAGAAATAACTTAATCGGATGATCAAAGTTATGTATGAACCAGGTATTAAAAGGAAAATAAAAACTCAAAAACCAACAAATTTTCCTTACCTTTTTGTAATCCAAATAAGAATAAGACAAGTTTGCCACTCTTAAAATGACTTAGTTCAAAGCCCAAAACAGGAAAATAACAAAGGAAAGTTAGGCTTTCATTGCATAATGTTTGTTTCTTTTCTGATAATTGGTCATTAAGCTGAAAGTTTTGTCCCCTATCCATGTATTATATGAATAAATAACAATATTATAAGCTTGTGGGTCAGTACTGTTACTATAAGCTAGTGGGTCAGTACTTTCTCCAGGGAAAGCTGAAAGTTTTTATTTTATAAATGTCCATAGCTCTGCAAATCATCAAGACAGAATGCAGGAATGCAGATGGAATTTAGGCAATGCAGATGGAATATAGCTATTAGGAAGTAGTCAAGAGCCATTCCACTTATCATTTAATGTGATTCTCTCAGGGTTTTATTTTTAGGCCATAGATGCCTTCCTAGCACTTTTGTTCAACTCTTCTTTGAGCTTTATATCTGTTTTATGAGTTTTCATTCCATCTTTGGAACAACTAATCTATTACTATTTCCTTCATGAAAACTGCTACTGAGGGAAATGAAACTGTCTACGAATCAGTAACTGTATTTGTGGTCTCATGTTTCGATCTAAAAGTTGCACCAAACTGTTTATTTTCCTCAGCCCAGGTTTGATAAGTGAATTTAAAATTACTTATAATGATAATGATAACTGAAATTGAGTTCCAAAGAAGTACAATGATTCAGGTATTTCCTCAAAATTCATGTCTCAAAAGTAGACTGTTGAAAAGTAAATTATAAAACCTCACAATTAGATTGTTTTGATATTAAAAATTTTAAGGAAAACTGAAAAAATTGACTGATTCATGAGTCTGAAAATGACTTATGTGTCCATTTAATTCAACCTTATTATCAAAATAAAAATGCTAAAAATACAAAGATTTCAGGCTGAGTACTTTAAAAATCTTTGGGAAATTAATTTATAGTTGTTTAAGTGCCACTACAATAAGAACTAATTTGAACTTTTAGCTGTTTTAACAAGTGTATGTAATGCTGACCAAACCATTGAGTTTTTGGCTGAGAAAAATATTAGAAGGTAGTGCTCTTTATTTCTGACACTTTTCTGATGCACTGAACACGTTCAGACTACCTCCAGGTATTAATTTAATAAACCACTAGCAAACTACATAATTTAATGAGTGTCTTGCAATTATGTGGTAACTATATGATTCCCACATGATTATCTATAAAAGAGGGACAGCAATTGCTTTATAATGAACCTACAGTGCCCTGCAGCATAAGAAAATGAACCTACTGGTAATGGTGATAATGTGCTTGATCACTCACTTTAGTAGAGTGGTTTTTAGGGAAGAAAAAACGTACTAAAAACTGGGTTTTAAAATGTAACAAGGAGGCATTTGGTTTACTGAATTTAGAATTTAATTTATAGAAGTTTTGAAATTAGTGTTTGTAAAGATAAAATAGATATTTAAGACGGCATTTCCAAGAGCTGGATTTCCCAAGGGGCAATGTTTATTGCTAATAGATTTTAATTCCCTGTATTTCCAAAGCTATTGGAACATTGCCTGATAAATAAAATGTGGACACAAAGTCCTTTTTATACTCATTTTAATGTTAATGTTGAGTATAATTAGGAACAAGAAATTGTGTTCAATATCTTGAAGTCTAAACCAAAACACAAGAAATGAATTAAATAGGATTTAAACTTTCATCTAGAGGGAAAAGTTATTCCTAAAGAACATCATTCTATGTATTGATATTAAACCCTATCAGAAAAGTCACAAATGATTGTTTCATGGATACTTTTAATCAGACTGGGAGTATTTCCTTCTGATCTCAGTTTATATAACATTTTTTATCATGAATAATATTTGGTTTGGGGAAGTATATTTTCTGCAGCTATTGAGAAAATTATATGATTTTTCTTCTTTAAATGGATTTGATATGAACATATATATATGGGTTTCCCTGGTGGCTCAGAGGTTTAAGCATCTGCTTGCAATGTGGGAGACCTGGGTTCAATCCCTGGGTCAGGAAGATCCCTGGAAAAGGAAATGGCAACGCACTCCAATATTCTTGCCTGGAGAATCCCATGGACAGAGGAGGCTAGTGGGCTACAGTCCATGGGGTCACAGTGTCAGACACGACTGAGTGACTTCACTTTCACTTTATATAGATAGATAGATAGATAGATAGATAGGTGGGGAAACAGTGGAAACAGTGTCAGACTTTATTTTTCTGGGCTCCAAAATCACTGCAGATGGTGACTGCAGCCATCAAATTAAAAGACACTTACTCCTTGAAAGGAAAGTTATGACCAACCTAGATAGCATATTCAAAAGCAGAGACGTTACTTTGCCAACAAAGGTTCGTCTAGTCAAGGCTATGGTTTTTCCTGTGGTCATGTATGGATGTGAGAGTTGGACTGTGAAGAAGGCTGAGCACCGAAGAATTGATGCTTTTGAACTGTGGTGCTGGAAAAGACTCTTAAGAGTCCCTTGGACTGCAAGGAGATCCAACCAGTCCATTCTAAAGGAGATCAGCCCTGGGATTTCTTTGGAAGGAATGATGTGAAAGCTGAAACTCCAGTACTTTGGCCACCTCATGCGAAGAGTTGACTCATTGGAAAAGACTCTGATGCTGGGAGGGATTGGGGGCAAGAGGAGAAGGGGACGACAAAGGATGAGATGGCTGGATGGCATCACTGACTCGATGGACGTGAATCTGGGTGAACTCCGGGAGTTGGTAATGGAAGGGAGGCCTGGCGTGCTGTGCTTCATGGGGTCGCAAAATGCCAGACACGACTGAGGACTGATCTGATATATATATATATATATATATATATATATATACACACACATATACATATATACACACACACACACACACTTATCATCAGTCATGTCCTACTCTATATGACCCCATGGATGTAGCCTGCTGAGCCATCCAGGTTTGATATGGTTCCTGACATTGATTGCTGTTCATATGCTACCCAGCTGTGCATTCCTATGATAAAACTGCTTGGCATGAGTTATTTCCCCTTTTTATAAACTGGTGCATTCATTTCACTTTTAAAACTTTATTAAGAACTGTGTTTCTCTGTTCATCAAATACATTGTTTGGTCATTTGCTATTCTTGTAAATTTGTTTGGGGAATTTAGAGTCATTGTACTGCTGGCTTATGAATATAAGTCTGGATTTGTTTCCTCCTCTGTTTTCTGAAAGAGTTTACATAAAAATATTGTTTTCTCCTTAAATATTTAATCAGATTCATTATGAAGTCAATCAGGCCTACAGGTGTATTTAGGGAAGTTTTTGTTGTTGTTGAAATTCAAACAGATGAGATTATTCAGATTCTCTGGTCTTCCTACGTCTGTTTTGGTAAGTTTTGGATGTCAAGGTTTTGTCCATTTCAACTAGGTTTTCAAATTTGTTGGTGTAAATTATTTCCTAATATCTCCTTTTAATTCATTAAATATCTGTAGAATCTTCTGTGATATACCATCTGCTTAGTGTAAATTTACTTAGATACAAAGAACTTTAGGCAAGTACCAAAACAACAACATGTATTATCTCTACTGAATACTGAACTGCATATCAAAACACGCATGCCATGTAAGCCACTTGTATGTTTTGATCAAGCCTCCAGAAACAACAGATATAGGCAATGATGAAGTGTGTGTGTGTGTGTGTGTGTGTGTGTATGCCTGCTACCGTATTGGACAGCTCAAGATTCTTTATTCTTATGAAAAATCACTACTCCCCTCATTAAATGTCTCCTGGTTAAAGGATCTTGATATCAATTATGTCCAATTAGATTTTTTTCAGAAGTTAAAAAAAAATTGAAAATTGACCTATATCATAGTAGGCTACAGGATGTGCAATTGTTCTTCTATTCCACACAAATTTATTTAGGAATTTGAAGAATAGATTTTGAAACATTTGCCATAGTCTCCATTTTTTTAAAAACAGTAGTGACACAATTCACTAAAAAGCATGATGCTCTTATTTCCTATGGAATAAAAGCAATCACAAATTACTGACCCAACAAAGTATCTGCTTTACCTTCTGAGGATTTCTCGTAATATAATATTTTTTCCAAATATTGTAAAAAGTGTATTTTTTCCAAAACATTTTAGAGATTATCATAGTTTTACTTTTCTGCTCCTTCAGCTCACTTTATTTTCTTTTAGCCAAGGGAGGAATAGCCAAGCACTTTTATATTTTAAGAAAAAGTACTTGTGTTTTCCATCACTTTTTGAATACTATTTACATTATTAGTATTTTTAAAAATTCAAAAAGAAACAATAAACTCTTCTTGTATGAGAATTTTTTTGTAGGAAATCATGTCTATTTAATCCAGACATTAATCATTTATATATAGTTTTTTGAGTAGAAGAATGAAAGGAGAATGGTTTTGATACAGGAATGTATCAGCATACATAGATTCTAGAGAAAATATCTCTTTCTAAGAACAAGAAAAATCAGCTATTTTTAACTCCAATATTGTTTTCATTTTCACTACCAGTACCTTTTGCCTAATATACCAGAGACTGGCTTCCCTGGTGACTCAGTGGTAAAGAATCCACCTGCCAATGCAGAAAACCCAGGGCTCAGTCCCTGGGTTAGGAAGATTCCCTGGAGAAGGAAATGGCAACCCACTCCAGTATTCTTGACTAGGAAATCTCATGGACAGAGGAGTCTGGTGGGGTCCAAAAGACTATGGGCCACAAAAGTGTCATACATAACTTAGTGACTAAACAACGACAGTATGTGTGTGTGTGTGTGTGTGTGTGTTATAGCAGGGTCATTGGGGTATTTCCATGGGTGTGTATCCAGAGCTACATTCTTGAAGAACTAATATTTCTATACCCATGAGTATTGGAGTTGTGTGTTCATTCTTGAGATTGTTTCATGGATGATATTCATAATTTAATAATGATTGAGATTTCACTTCAAGGTTATACAACTGATCTCTTTAAATAGACCTGAATGTCCTTAATAAAATGAAGTGTCTGGTTCATCTTTCTCCTTTTTATTACATGGATTATTATCTCAGTTGTAAATCTGATGCCTAGAGAATAGTCAATGTTGAGAAATGAG
Source organism: Bison bison bison (assembly GCF_000754665.1). Classification (NCBI taxonomy): domain Eukaryota; kingdom Metazoa; phylum Chordata; class Mammalia; order Artiodactyla; family Bovidae; genus Bison; species Bison bison. The sequence goes on from NW_011494728.1 coordinate 1,391,781, forward strand.
TTTGTAATTTTAGTCTTAGAAAAGACTTTAGAGAAAATTGTATTCCTATATTTGTTGGGCTTCCCTGTGTAGCTCAGCAGTAAAGAATCTATCTGCAGTGCAGGAGACCCAGGAGACATGGGTATATTCCTGGGTTCAGAAGATCCCATGGAAGAGGGCATGGCAACCTCAGTATTCTTGCCTGGAGAATCCCATTGACAGAGGAGCCTGGTGGGCTACAGTCCATAGGGTCACAAAGAGTCACACACGACTGAAGCAACTGAGCATGCGTGTAGCATTATATTGGTGTATGCCAACTACATATCATTCCTGAAAATGCACAAATTGATGAGGAATGGAAAATAGAAAGTATACTTTTAAGGAAATTTGTGCCAAGTTTTTTGCAAATTACATTTGATTTTTACAACATACTACAAGAAAATGGTACTCTCTGCTACCCATGCTAGTATAGTTATGCTTGGTGAAATCTAGTTACCTCTAAGAGTGTAACTTCAGAAGATAGAATCAATGTAAATCTTGAATTAAAGTTCAGTCTATTTATTACATCAATTGAAGAATGGAATAAGAAATAAAAGAATTAAACTAATCCCATATTAGTTAAAAGATTAACAATGTTTGTCCTTTTCTTCTTCCACTGTGATTTTACTTCAAGACTATTTAGAACTGATTCAGATTAAGAAAATTGTCATAAGCATTTTTGCATACGTTTTTTCCTTAGAGTAGAGGGTCTTTCATGAAAGAAGCATCATTTAAATAAGGGAATGATATATAACTGCACCTGAAAATGGGAATGCTGCTGCTAAGTCACTTCAGTCGTGTCGACTGTGCAAATGTGCTATGCAGGAGGACAGCTCTGCCATGTGGAAAAGTCACAGCACCTGGGCTGTTCTCTGTCATGACACTGCTCTTCATTCTCCTCAGCCAGACTTCCCATGAAGCTGCCTTCCTCGTAAGGGTGAGATGTCTAATTCCAGCCTAGACACTTCATATCTAATCACACCTCCCCTGAGCCAAAGTTCCCACTGTGCTTTCCACCAAAATGCTTATACTCACCCAGCTTATTATTCACAATCCTTTCTCAACATATATGTTGTTAATGGAACTCAGTATTTCCACCCACTGTCTGTTTTCTCCAAATTTTTTTTTAGCTTTTAGAACTTTAGAACTTTTAGAACTTTAATCCAAACATATTCCTTGTTTATACATATATAACTTTAGACATTAAAACTCAATCACCCTTCCAAATATGCATACGAATAGCCTTAAGACATACATATTAATTTTAAAACATAAAACAAATCTAAGAATTTATAAGATTAGTAATATTTAAATAATCTCTCCAAAGGACTAAACTTATTAAAAGTATAATTTTTTATAATAAAGGTATGATTTACATAGGTTTCCAAGTTATTGATTTGATTCATCTGTAGAAATCATGTTTCCTGTAGAAATACTGTCGACTAAAAAAGATGTACAACTTGAGACTTGTGAGCTAAGTTTTATTTGGGGCAACATTAGGACTGCAGTCTGGGAGGAGGCATCTCAGATAACTCTGAGAGACTGCTCCGAAGCTGCAGTGGGCGAAGGTCAATAAATAAGGTTCTGGTGAAGGGGGAGTTCAATACCATGAAGCACTCATTTCACTAAAGGTTTTTTGTTAGTCATGAGGATCTGATGTCACCATGAAGGGATTAGGTGCTTCTCTAGATATGAGGAGATGCAAGGATTTTATGATCTCAATAAAATTTTATGATCTCAAAATCTGTTTCTAAACAGAGATCATAAAATCTGTTTCTACAAACATCCAACTATCTAAAGACCTGTCCCACCAGATTCCCTGCAGCACAGAGTGCTTCATGCCACCCTAAACTCCTTCAGGGGTTGTTGAAGGTCAAGAGCTATATCAGCACCTGGTTCCATCTCCATAGAGGTAGATGGTAAATGCCTTTGTTGTTCACTCATTGGCATTGTTCATGGTAAGTGTCAATTTATAGTTAACAATACAAATGCAAAGCTCACTGTAATTATTTAGTTTATTTGGCAATTTCTAAATCTTATGAAAGAGCTATGTGGGTAAACAAGATATGAGCATAGATGGGTACCAGTATAAACATTCTTTAGAAAAGATACAAATGTTTAAATACAGGACATTTTATAACAGTTTGGAGTTAAGTATATTTCATGAACTAAAGCATATTTTTGTAGTACAGTAATTGTGTGAGAAAAATTATATCAAGAACACATGTATATCTTTATCAAGGTATACAATTCTTTTGGAGTATAAAACAAGGTAGGGCAAAGGCTTACAGAGTTTTGTCAAGAGAACACACTGGTCATACAGAACACCCTCTTGCAACAACACAAGAGAAGACTCTACACATGGACATCACCAGATGGTCAATACTGAAATCAGATTGATTATATTCTTTGAACCAAAGATGGAGAAGTTCTATATAGTCAGCAAAAGGCCGGAGCTGACTGTGGCTCAGATCATGAACTCCTTATTGCCAAATTCAGACTCAAATTGAATAAAATAGGGAAAACCACTAGACCATTCAGGTATGACCTAAATCAAATCCCTTATGATTATACAGTGGAAGTGACAAATAGATTGAAGGGATTAGATCTGATAGGCAGAATGCCTGAAGAACTAGGGAAGGAGGTTCGTGACATTGTACAGGAGGCAGTGATCAAGACCATCCCCAAAAAAGAAATGTGAAAAAGCAAAATGGTTGTCTGAGGAGGCTTTACAAATAGCTGAGAAAAGAAGAGAAGCTAAAGGCAAAGGAGAAAAGGAAAGATACACTCATTTGAATGCACAATCCAAAAAATAGCAAGGAGACATAAGAAAGCCTTTCT